>NC_057398.1:39060892-39424748 GCF_019320065.1 Cervus canadensis
AACTCACTTGCTTTTTCGATTGCCCAGCAGATGTTGGCAATTTGATCTCTGGTTCCTCTGCCTTTTCTAAAACCAGCTTGAACATCTGGAAGTGCATGGTTCACATATTACTGAAGCCTGGCTTGGAGAATTTTGAGCATTACTTTACTAGCATGTGAGATGAGTGCAATTGTGTGGTAGTTTGAGCATTCTTTGGGATTGCCTTTCTTTGGGATTGGAATGAAAACTGACTTTTTCCAGTCCTGTGGCCACTGCTGAGTTTTCCAAATTTGCTGGCATAGTGAGTGCAGCACTTTCACAGCATCATCTTTCAGGATTTGAAATAGCTCAACTGGAATTCCATCATCTCCACTAGCTTTGTTCATAGTGATGCTTCCTAAGGCCCCGTGGACTTCATATTCCAGGATGTCTGACTCTAGGTGAGTGATCACACCAATGTGATTATCTGGGTCATCAAGATCTTTTCGTACAGTTCTTCTCTGTATTCTTGCCATCTATTCTTAATATCTTCTGCTTCTGTTAGGACCATACCATTTCTGTCTGTTATTGAGTCCATCTTTGCATGAAATGTTCCCTTGGTATCTCTAATTTTCTTGAAGAGATCTCTAGTCTTTATCATTCTGTTGTTTTCCTCTATTTTGTTGCACTGATCGCTGAGGAAGGCTTTTCATCTCTCCTTGCTATTCTTTGGAACTCTGCATTCAAATGGATATATCTTTCCTTTTTTCCTTTGCTTTTGGCTTTTCTTCTTTTCACAGCTATTTGTAAGGCCTCCTCAGGCAGACATTTTGCTTTTTGGCATTTCTTTTTCTTATGGATGGTCTTGCTCCCTGTCTCCTGTACAAACCTGCATCCATAGTTCATCAGGCACTCTACCAGATCTTGTCTCTTAAATCTATTTCTCACTTTCACTGTATAATCATAAGGGATTTGATTTAGGTCATACCTGAATGGTCTAGTGGTTTTCCCTACTTCCATCAATTTAAGTCTGAATTTGGCAATAAGGAGTTCTTGATCTGAGCCACAGTCAGCTCCTTGTCTTGTTTTTGCTGACTGTATAGAGCTTCTCCATCTTTGGCTGCAAAGAATATAATCAATATGATTTCAGAATTGGTCATCTAGTGATGTCCATGTGTAGAGTCTTCTCTTGTGTTCTTGGAAGAGGGTGTTTGCTATGAACTAGTGCATTCTCTTGGCAAAACTCTGTTAGCCTTTGCCCTCCTTCATATTGTACTCCAAAGCCAAATTTGCCTGTCACTCCAGGTGTTTCTTGACTTTCTATTTTTACATTCCAGTCCCCTATAATGAAAAGAACATCTTTTTTGGGTGTTAGTTTTAAAAGGTCTTGTAGGTCTTCATAGGACCATTCAGCTTCTTCAGCATTATTGGTCGGGGCATAGATTTGGATTACTATGATATTGAATGGTTTGCCTTGGAAATGAACAGAGATCATTCTGTCATTTTTGAGATTGCATCCAAGTACTGCATTTCAGACTCTTTTGTTGACTATGATGGCTACTCCATTTCTTCTAAGGGATTCTTGGCCACAGTAGTAGATATAATGGTCATCTGAGTTAAATTCACCCATTCCAGTCCATTTTAGTTCGCTGATTCCTAAAATGTCAATGTTCACTCTTGTCATCTCCCATTTGACCACTTCCAATTTGCCTTGATTAGTGGACCTAACATAACCTTGGATGTGGGGTATCTCCTCACAGCTGCTGCTACTGACCTTGGACATAGGGTATCTTCTCTCTGCCACTTGTCGCCCCAGCACTGCGCAGCTGCCTAGTAATGTTCAGGGAAGGACAAGTAGATTTGCATGTCTTCTGTGAACAGGTGGTTGTTTTTGTTTAGTTGCTAAGTCATATCCGACTCTTTCGCAACCTCATGGACTGAAGCCCACCAGGCTCCTCTGTCCATGGGATTTCCCAGACAAGAATACTGGAGTTGTCATTTCCTTCTCCAAGGGACCTTCACAACCCAGGGATCAAACCTGCATTTCCTGCATTGGCAGGTGGATTCTCTACCACTGAACCACCAGGGAAGCCCTGAATAGGTGGATCCAAAATTGCGAATACAATTGAGCACAGAAATAGTTTGCTTTGATAGGGATGATGCTTCCGGTTGAGTCTCCATAACAGATACTGTTGGCATTCTTCCCAGATTCCTTTCAGTCTTTTCTTGTGTATCTATGCAGCCTTACAAGCTTTGTGTCCTCTTTCTTCTAGAGCCCATATACGAGATTCCCTGCAGTTCTCTAGCTACTAGAGCTGTTTTTCCTGCAAGGACAGAAAGCCAATGTCCTGGGGGAAGCAACCATTGTTAGCCCATGACTGCCCAGTGCAGGAGCAATGAAAGAACAACTCTCTTACATAACTCATACCCCAGAGTTTCCTTTAGGATAAGATTAAGCTACTCTCTAGGAGACTTTGCCTAAAATTTTACCCTTGCTTGACTCCTTCCCCTCTCTCTATCCTATTTTCCCCAACCCCTTACTTAGAATGAAAAATCTAACCTAAGATAGCTTCTAATATGAGTAGATAAGAATCACCAGAAAAGGAGAAGTGCAGACAGTCATGCAACAGAGGCCAGTGTTAAAAATTATGTTGATACTTTGCTGTCCACCTGAAACTAACACAATATTGTTAATCAGCTGTATTGCAATTTTAAAAGAAGGCATCTAAACTTTAAAAACAGATGTTTCTGGGAGTTCAATGTATGCAAAGCTATATTAGAGTTTAAGAGGTTAAAATAACATATAAGCTATTCTGAATTTGGCAGTGAGTAGGTCACTGAAACACCTGAAGTGTGGTTTTCATAGATTAGGACAAATATATGCTGGAGTAGAGAGAGATCTGGAGAAAATTAGCCATTAGAAATGCATATTTTACAATCAGGAAAGCACACATTAATTTTGGGGAAAATTATTTCATCCCTATATTTGTTCTTACATTTTAGTCACAAATATGCATTGAGTATCTGCAATATATACAAAGTACTCTACTAGGCACTTGGAACTGTGTGGAGTTAGCAGATCAGATAGAACTTTAGAGTTTATTCGGGAAGACATTACACTAATCATTTATACAAAAGACATGGCTAAGTACTACTTGTGGTAAGTGCCTCAAGTAATGTTTGCAAAGATCTACAAGAACATGCAACAAGAATCAGGACTTAGGCTGAGGGTTCATGAGTTAGCAACCTCAAGGTAGCAATATATAAGCTGAATCTTAAGTGTCAAAATATTAATTGGGTGATGGAGGTGAAAGGTAGCATCATTCTACATCAAGGGAGTAGCATAGGTAAAGCCCTCCAGGCAATAGAAAACATTCTCCAATTTAAGAAAGATAGCTAGTTTTTTCCAAACATCAGGAAGATTTCCAAAAGGACTCAACTTTTGGTGTTCTTTAAGAATTCCAAATTCTTTGATTTAAAATATCCCTAAAGGAATATAGCTAATATTTTATAATAACTATAAATGGAGTATAACCTTTAAACATTGTGAATCACTATACTGTACACCTGTAACTAATACAATATTGTATAATATTGTTATACCAGCCAAACCTCAATTTAAAAAATAAATTTTTCAAAAGTCCATAAAATACAAAATAATAAACAATCAATTTTTCATCCTGGGTGACTGACATTTTAGGTTTGTGTAGTTCAGCATTTAGATAAATAACCATGAAAACATCATTTAATTTCAACTCAAAGTGTTTATGCATTAGTTAGAAACACTGTGAGTACCAATTCCATTCAAGGAAGCAGAAATCCATCTCCCTTTGTTCCACTTTCCTGAGCAAAGTATCTCAGGGATGGTCTAAAATACTAGGTTGGTCTTTCAGCTTTCAAACCCTGAAGACTCAAAAAATATCACTTTGAGTGTGGAGCCCAGTAAGGATGTGAGAAAAGAAAAACCTGCTTCCAGTTCATGAAGATTTTGAATGACCCTTCACTCATCATCTGCTCAGCATTTCCGAAAGAGAAGGAATAAATGTTCTTTATGGTAACAAAAATGATATAGAGCCAGTCGTTCATTTAGACAGACTAAAAGTGGAGTGGCATTTAAGAAGAACCCAATCCAGACTAACAATGCTAAATGAAGACATGTTATCGGATGGGAAAAAAGTCTTTAAGGGCAAGAATGGAATTCCCATGGGTATAAGAGTTATGACTTGACTAGTCTAAAAATTAATGGTGAATTTCCCTTCAGATTTTTCTCCACCAAAAGACTCATTGGTTGTGACTAAATTTCTTAATCCCTATTTCAGTATTAATAATTAAATTTTCCCTAGCTGGAGATTAAATTATTCAAACTCGAAGGATTGGGAAAGAAAAGTAATGATCCTCAGCAGTTCTTATGAAAACCACAAAAAAGCATTTCAAAAGTGAACTCAAAGCACTTCATGCAGAGAAACAATATTTATGTTTAACAATGGCCACAAAAGAATACATTTCTTTTTAATTAGAGGATTACTTACTTTGGCCGATCTTTAACTCTCACTTCTTAGGAATAAATGAAAAGATTTTTCAGAAGTTTAATTAAGTCTTAAAGGTTCACTAAAATAATTATAACAGCCCATAAAAGTATTATCTCATTATATATTTTCTGGCTCAAGCTACTTTCTAGGGCTAGCATAATGTCACAGTTGAGCCAAAGTAATCACCCTCCACCCAAGAGGTAACCTATGACAGACATATGTATTAAATACGTTTGCACAACATATTACTTTCATAAAAGAACAGTTTTCAATTCCATTTCAAATATTACTGCCCTTATCAGCATTTTTCAGTTTGTGTTAATTTCTAAAACTCATATATTATCATACCACTGTCAGAATACCTGAGTGTGAAATATCTTTAGACAATTTTGTCTTCAAAATTGAAGACAAATTTTTGAATCCTGTGAAACTGAAATTGTCTCATATAATTTAGTCATTTTCTAAAGTGGCTGCCATCTCAAATATAATTGATAAAAAACCAATTTGGCTCCATTATCTAATTTTTAAAAAAGCTTAAATAGTAAAAAATGATTTGCTATTTGCACTGAGTTCAGTCTTCTGAAAAATTAGATGAATCATACAAAATATGAAATTACAAAAATCTTTGTCTCACATACTATGTTGCCACAGAATGAAAACATTGCCACATTTGGTTTTTAAAAAATTCTAGAGCTGTTTTATGTATCTTGACACAATCAAAGACACAGTGACTAACATTGTCACTGGAAGACACAAATTAATAAGTGTTAGTCGCTGGATCTTAAAACTGGCTAATGTACATTCTGAAACCCATTTGAAACAAGAGAGGTTTATTTAATTTTACCACAGGAATGGTATCTAAACCTTTTGTAAGGTCAATGCTGCACCACATTTTCATCATGACATTTAATAGAAGAGAAACTAAATGACCTGATTTTGAGCTCAACATACTGGTGGTAGTGTATGGAATGTCCAGAAATTACTTCTTTCCTAATGTCAAACATATATTTTAGAGAAGACATCATTTATTTACTTTATAGTCCTATAAGACCAGTTCAAAATTTCAAAGCATTGTGAAAATACTTACTTGTATTTAAAAATTCATTTCAAATCACTTTCACATTCATGAATCTGAGATGTGGGGGGTGGGGGGGGTATGTGGGCAATCAGTTGTGTCAGACTTTTTGAGACCCCATGGACTATAGCCTGGCAGGCTCCTCTGTCCATGGGATTTTCCAGACAATCCAGACAAAAATACTGAAGTGGGTTGCCATTTCCTCCTTCAGGGGATCTTCCCGACCCAGGTATTGAACCTGAGTCTCCTGCCTGTGTCTCTTGCATTAGCAGGCAGATTCTTTACCACTAGAGCCAGCTGGGAAGTTGTACATAACTTATAACACACACACACACACACACACACACACACTTAACAGATATAACTGAGTTGATAGTTCCAGGTCTAGATATGAAATCTCATTCAAAATAAAACCCTTTCATTTTCTTTGCCCTAATTTTATTGTGATCTAAGTTGATGCAATAGTGTAGAATGCTGTTACCTGAAAATAAATAATTCAGAGTAAAAAAAAAAAGAGCACTGAATTTTATTCTGATTCCATACTTAATTCATGTATTGTTAAGCATTCAGGATTTTTTTTTACATCAGAAGTAGACTTTTAGAGAAAGTCTACTTTCTCTACTACTCACCAGAGCTTTGCTTTATCTATGAAAACTATGTTAAAGTCAAAAAACTAGAATCACAACTGTCAACTTTCAATCATTGACACAAATGAATCTATATATAATTAGCCTCTGCTTAAAATCTCAAGTCCTTTGGTTTATGATGTATTACACCTTCTTCTCAATAATGTGGTTCAATCAGAACTTCTAACAAATAGGAAAACTAAGTTTCATCTTTTTGATTCATATACTTTACTTTCTAAGGCTTTCTTGAGCAAGGATACAATTTTAAAAGTCTCCAAACCATGGAGAAGAGAACAAATATTTTAAAGACTTTCTGACAGAAACAACTCAAAAGAGTTAGCTCTTGATTGTCTAGTTTGTGGTGGGCAGGGTTCTCTTGCTTTCCCCCACTCCTTTAATAAATGGCTGATGGAAGAGAGTACTGATAAATAGTCACAATAAGAAGTAAATATGACTTCAGAGTTTCATTGATTCATATTAAAGCATCCTCATTTTATATCTTGTGTCTGACTCTTTGTGACCCCATGGGCTGCAGCCTACCAGGCTCCTCCATCCATGGGATTTTCCAGGCAAGAATACTGGAGTGGGTTGCCATTTCCTTCTCCAGGAGATCTTCCAACCCAGGGATTGAACCTGGATCTCCTGCACTGTAGGCAGACACTTAACCTGCTGAGCCACCAGGGAAGTCCATCTTGTAGACACTAAAGCACCTTTAATGAACCTTACACTACTTTCAGAGATTCTGATATGCAAGTGTCATGTGCACATTAATAGCTCATTTAATTAATGGAAGGGAATAACTTTTTATTTAGTTACAAATTCCTTGAAGAACCCAGTAACTGAGTGTTATTTGGGTCAGATTGTATAAAAATACAACTTGAGAGTAGGAAGGAGTAAGAGAGCTCTAGAGTGAAGATAGCCAGGACTCATCAAGGCCACCTACAGGTAAGTGAAAGAGCCAGGGGTGCCTTGATGAAGAGGATCCAAAGGGGAAGTAGAGAGCCACATCTGATTAAAAAAAAAAAAAAAATGCTTTGAAGACAAAATGGAGAGGATCTGACCTGTTGACTTAACAGAATGAGGAAGGAAGAGGAGTGAGGGTGATTCCAGGGTTTTCAACTTAGATAATGGAGATAATGAGGGGATTAGTAACAGAGAAAGAGTGTAAGATAAGAAACAGGACTTATAAGGTTTCACTGGAGTGTAAGAGTGGAGGAGAGTTTAGAAGAGGTCTAGTTAGACTAGAGGTATATCTGCAGGAGTAAGACAATGGAAAGAGATCTCTAGTATGCTGTTAGAAATGAGGAGCTGTAGCTCAAAAGAAGGGAAGACAGGCTTTAAGGCAGTGGTTCCCAACCTTTCTGGCACCAAGGACTGGATTTGTGGAAGACAATTTTCCATGGACTGAGGTGGGGTAGGAGATGGTTTCAGGATGATTCAAGTGCATTACATTTATTGTACACTTCATTTCTATTATTATTACCTTAGTTCTACTTCTGATCATAAAGATCCTGGAGGCTGGGGACTGCTGCTCTAAGGCATATAGGGAAGAGCTGAAAAGAGAATGTTTGGAAACACTCTAAGAAAGAGTGAAGAGCAAGAAGAGAACAGAAGTTGGAATTCTGATAAACAACAATTAAGAGGAGTAAAGAGGAGGTTGAGAGAGTGGATCAAGGAGACAGGAAGAGAATAAAAGGAAATATAATCTATCTTAAAGCGGAAGGAGAACAGACTTTCAAGAAAGCAGAAGTGGTCAATATTGTTAAATACCATAACCAGATTCAAATAATGAGGAAAGCAAAAAAAGGCATTGGATTTGGGAAATAGGATTTTTCACTGGTGACCTTTGAGAAGGTTGGATCAAAAGAGGCAGAAGTCAAATTTGAGTGGGTAAAAATGTATGAAAGGTAAAGGAGCAGAAGAGGCAAGTAAGGCTTATTTTAATAAACTGGGTAGGAAAGAGAATGGTGCTGAAGAGAAGGAGAAAGTTGGGTGGTACAGAGTTTTTCAGAAAGGGGAAATAACAAACATATTTGTGGGTTGAGCATTTGGAACTTACGTAAATAGAGGGAAAGAAATGGAAAGAATGAAGCTTATTGATAAAAGAAAAACTCTAAGGATGCAGGAGGAAATGGGATCAAAAATATATGTAGAAGAATTACCTTGGTGATTCAGAAGAAACTTTTATTCCATTTCAGTAAGAGAAAAAGGTGGGTGAAGATCCAGGTTTGAACCATTTTTACTTGATAGTGTTTCTTTTCTCAGTGAAATAGGAACCTGGGTCATTTGCTGAGGCTTTGTGTAGAGTGAAAACTTCCGGTTAGTCTCTAACGGGAATAGGAACAGAAGCTGCTGGGAAAGAATAAAGGAACTAAAATGATACAAATGAACTTATTTACAAAACAGACTCACACTGGGTGGTCAGGGGGGAGTACAGAGAATAGATTGGGATTTGGGGATTGACATGGTACACTCTGCTATATTTAAAATAGATATCCAACAAAAACCTACTGTATAGCACAGGAACCTCTGTTCAATATTCTATAATAATTTAAATGGAGAAAGAATTAGAAAAAGAGGAGATACGTGTATAACTGAATCACTTGGCTGCACACCTGAAGTTAACACAATAGTATTAATCAACTACAGTGAGTGTTAGTTGCTCAGTTGCGTCCAACTCTTTGAGACCCCATGGACTATAGCCTGCCAGGCTCTTCATATCCATGGAATTCTCCAGGCAAGAATGCAGGAGAGGGTAGCCATTCCCTTCTCCAGGAGATATTCTCCACCCAAGGATCAAATCCGTATCTCCATGTCTCATGTATTGCAGGTGGATTCTTTACCACTGAGCCCCAGGGAAAGCCCAACCTTCAGTTGGGCCAATAACAAGTGGTGATAAAAGGGGGAAAACTCAGTTGCAAGTCATAATATATTACTTAAATTACATGGTGCATGAAATTGCTATTGCATGCATTTTATGGTAAAAAGAGTGGTACAATTAGACAGCGTGCCTTTCAGTGGAGTAAAAGTTTTTGAACTAAAGGCACAGTCAAGAGACATTTGTGAGTGAGCAAAGAAAGCAGACATAGTCTCCCAGGCCCAAAAGAAGACACTATGATAGAATCTGTCCGAGATTCTAGACACTATGATAGTGCTTCTGTCCGAGGGGGTTTCAAAGAAAGTGGTATCATTGATAAGAGAGGTGAATAAATAAAGAATCTGGATTTTTAAAAAGTGGAAAAAGGGGAAATTTAAGTGTAGGTGTTACTGAAGAGATAAAAATATAGACTTACTGAGAGACTGGTGTTTGCACATAACATTAAGCATAATACCAAAAAAAAAAAAAAAAAAAAAGGCTTCATACGTAATTAAGTAGAAGGCTAGAAGATCAGAAACACATTGTACACTTTTTTTTTATCATGATATCTTCAAAGTCTAGAACACTGTAAGTACTTCAAAAATATTTCATAAATGAATAAATAAAAACTGAAATATTCTGTCCATCTATAAAGGACATGAGGTTTAGAGTCATTTGACTACTTCTGGTTTGTATCGAGCCAACTGCACCTTCAGTATTTGTTGTTAATTTTGGCTCAAATTTTATTTATAAAAGCCTGAGTTTAAGTGTGCAGCCTGTGACTACAGATGTAAATAAAACCAATTAGATGTAAGGGACTTGTTTGCATGGCTTAGGCCTTTTCTTGAGCCAACCACACCCAGCTTTATAAAAACAGATCAAAGTGCTTTTTTTCCCCCCTAAAATTCCATGGTTTTTAAAAAGATATTTAAAAGAGGTGAATTCATTGGAGGTACTTTGGGAACCACCTTGGGAGACACAATAAGACTAAGAAGATGTAATTTCATGTCCCAGGCCCTACTGTCTAGTTTCAACCAGAGCACTGTTGCTTTTATCTATTTTATATTTGGGGTTTTCACATTAAGGTTTACGTTTTTTAAGTTGGTGTTGTAGAAGAATGCCATTTCTCTGGAAAGAACACAGGGCTCACCAAGGGCGTGGGTCCTACAAACTCATTGATTGGGCGGGAGGCCCCAGGAGTAAGGGTCTAGAGGTAGGGGCAGAACGGTCCTTATAGAGCAACCAACCCAGATTCAGATCAGATCAACACCTGATATTGGATTTCAGTGAAGCCAGGTTTCAAATTTCTCAGGAACCTGACAGATGCAAACCTCTCTGGAGAATGACGACACTATCCTAGACCTCAAACAGGAAATTCGTTAAAGTCTAGCAGATAATAAAAATTAATCATATGTGGGGGCAGATGAGGTAACACAGTTGAGAGCCAACAGAAACAACAGATACAGAAATAGTCACATAATGCTTCTAAACATGGTTGCCAAACACAACTTTAGAATAATTCTGCTTGTTATTTTCAGGGAGATAATAGATACTATCAAAAATTTCAGCAGAGAGTGGGGACTATTTTTTTAAGTAGCAAATTTTAAAAAGAGCTATTTAATTTGAGAACACTGATGATGACACCCAAGTAAATATCCCTGATGGTATCAGAAATATAACAAGGCAGAGAAAAATTACAAGACTAAGAGATGTTTATGCGGACATTAAATTCATAACAAGTAGGGAAAAGTATTAATATATTGTTATCAATAAATGATGTTGGAGCAATTAAACATCTATATGAAAAATGTTAAATGATCCTTATTTCACACAACATATAAAAATTAATTCCATGTATATTGATGACTTGGGGGTGAGGAAAGAATTATTAAAGAGGTTGCTAAAAGCACTGATCAGAGAGAAAAAGCATAGTAGTAGAAAAAAGATGTAGAGAAGGAAAAGTTGAAGAAAAAGAGAAAAGGAAAGTTGATGGTATAAGTTCCCAGAAAGGATAGGAACAGATTACAAGGAGTTGACGCTATTGTAATTTTTCATACATCTTAAAAAATGACCTGATTAGTCTTAACGCTTCAGTGAAAGTGTTAGTCGCTCAGTTATGTCCAATTCTTTGCAGACCCGTGGACCGTAGCTCTCCAGGCTCCTCTGTCCATGGGATTCTCCAGGCAAGAATAAGGGAGTGGGTAGCCATTCCCTTCTCCAGGGGATCTTCCTGACCCAAGGATGGAACCCGGGTCTCCTACATTGCAGACAGATTCTTTACCATCTAAGTCACCAGGGAAGCTTCAGTATATGAAGAGATTTATATAGTATACATAGTTTTAGCTGAGTCACATGGTTTTTTCTCTCTCTTGCCACTTATGAGAAAAAAATCTTTTGACTACATTTGGTAATCAATATCCTGATTCTAATCATGAATATCCCACTATGATTCTTTCTACTCTTGTATCACCTCTGTTGATAAGATGGAAAAGTATTCTATCTCTGATTGTATCCCATTGAATTATGAGGGAAAGAAAAGCAGCAAATAGCTGCTCCTAAGAAGGTATAATTCTGAGAATGGGATAGAGATTCTAACCAGGGATAGGCTGGTTGAGATGGAAGAGGTTGTGTGTAAACTTTCAACTTTCAGATATTTCTGGCCTAAAATTCCACCATTATCAATTCAAGCTTTTGGAATAAACTCTGATGAGCCTCTCTTCAGGTTACCCACATCAGAAAGATAATCCTATAAATTCCTATCACAGTAGTGTAAATTAACTTACTGGAACACTCTCCTACATTATCCTTACAGAACAGGAAGACTGAGAAAATATGGGAATATCAGGAACCTGGGAGGAGAAAATACACTGGCTGAAACTGAGAATAGAGTATAGAAAGGTGAGAGAGGACAGCTATAATGCCTTTGTCTTTTCAGCTAGATTAAAAGGATTAACATCTTTTTTAATAAAGGAGGGTCATGTATTCTCATATGTTTGCCCTCTTAAAAGTAAAAGCATAACAAATTTTTAAAAGGTAAAGCACAAATGACTTAAACATTAGACATAATAGAAGAGAGCATAGGCAAACATTCTCTGACATAAACTGTACCAATGTTTTCTTAGGTCAGTCACCCAAAGCAATAGAAATAAAAGCAAAAATAAATGAGACCTAATCAGACTTACAAAATTTTTCACAGCAAAGGAAAACAAAATGAAAAGACAACCTACTGAAATGGGAGAAAACTTTTGCAAATGATGCAACTGACAAGGGTTTAATTTCCAAAATATACAAACAGCTCAAACAACTCAACAGCAAAAAACAGAAAACTGAATTGAAAATGGGCAGAAGAACTAAATAGACATTCCTCCAAAGAATACATACAGATGACCAACAGTCATATGAAAAGATGCCCAGCATTGCTAATCTTTAAGGAAATGCAAATCAAAACTACAGTGAGGTACCACCTCATACCACTCAGAATGGCCATGAGTAAAAAGTCTATAGATAACAAATGGTAGAGAGGGTGTGGAGAAAAGGGAACCATCCTACACTATTGGTGGGAATATAAGCTGGTGTAGCCACTATGGAAAACAGTATGGAAATTCCTCAAAAAACTAAAAATAGAGTTGCATGTGACCTAGCAATCCCACTCCTGGGCATCTATTCAGACAAAACCATAATTTGAAAAGATACATGCCCCTCTACATTCATAGCAACACTATTCACAATAGCCAAGACATGGAAATAACCTAAATGTCCACTGACTGATAGAGGAATGGATAAAGATGGAATACTTCTCGGCCATTAAAAAGAATAAAATAATGCTATTTGCAACAACATGGATGCAACTAGAGATTATCATACTCAGTAAAGCAAGTCAGAAAGATAAAGCCAAATATCTTTGATACCACTTCTATGTGGAATATAAAATATGACAAAAATGAAGTTATCTACAAAACAGAAGCAGACTCATAGACACAGAAAACAGACTTGGGGTTGCCAAGAGAGGGGAGGGACAGAGTGGGAATTTGGGGTTAGGAGATGCAAACTATTACAAATAGAATTAACAACAAGGTCCTACTGTATAGCACAGGAACCATATTCAATACCTGGTGATAAACCATAATGGGAAAGAATATAGAAAATAATGTATATCTGGGTATAACTGAATCATGTTGCTCTACAGCACAAATTAACAAAACTTTGTAAATCAACTATACTTCAGTTTGAAAAGTAAAGCATATATTTGCACAAAGAGATATAGAAATTTAAGAGATTTTACTGCATATAAATTTCCTAAGATCATACAACATGATAAAACACCCACCTCATTAAGCAAAGACTTCAGAAATACATTTTCTCTTCTTTTTTCTGTCTTTTTTTCCCCCCATAAATCCTTCCTCTATGTACTATTCTTGTTTCATAGTTTGGAGGAGCTCTATGCATAACTATACTTGTGATAAAACTCATGTTGTGCTCAGAAAATCCCCAAAGGCAAATGCTTCTGTCCTTTGCTCCCCCAGAGTCATGTCAGTCATGCCCCAATGATCAAGGGAACTCACTCCTGCCAAGTCCACCTTCAAGGGTGAAGAAATGGACTTGACTTCTTGATGAGAGGAGCCACAAAGTCACACTGCAAAAAGGAATGTATACAGGGATGAGAAGAATGTCACACCAGTTTTACAAAGCAATACATTTTATAGACATAAAGAAAGGTATGGAAGGATACTGTTAAATTTGGCAGAGGATTGGCAAAGGAGCCAGTGTTCTATTCACTTTTATTTGCTTGACTACTACATCAAGCATTCATTACACTCATAAGTGTTTTTTAAGTAGAAAATGTAGTAAATATAAAAACCATGATGATTACATTCCTATCACCAAAAGTTTATTTTATGGAAATCTTAATTCATCAGCAATCCAAAGAGAAAATAAAGAAAACACCCAATAGAGTAATCTTGTAAATATCATAGCAGTACTGATGGAGACTAGATCAAGAAATGACTTGACCAAATGATCCACAAAATTGTTTTGCAGTTCCACAGCTCACAGATTGTTTTTCACTGGACACATCTAGGCTTCTAACAGAGTTTTACTTGCAAATGTCAAAGGCACCCTTCAGGAAATTTACATGCTCAGCCCACTGCCTTTGCTTATAAAAATCTACTGCCTTTTCAGTTAGCACTGGCAGATGAAAGGACATTCTCTGATCTTTTTGCCAAGAACTAGTCATAAAACCTCTAATAGGCTCTAATTTAGTAATATGAAATGTACAGCCACAAGTATTTTATGACTCAGAATTTGCCCAAGTGTCCTTTCCTAGTTTTGGTGTTATTGAGCCTCAAAGAACTAAATATAATAATCTAGAAAGATTTCTCAGGTCTCACTCTCTTTCTCTCTGCCTCTGTCTCTCACACTTTTCAAGTTAAGTATCCTTACATCCTGAATATTCATTGGAAGGATTGTTGCTAAAGCTGAAGCTTCAATACTTTGGCCACCTGATGTGAAGAGCTGATTCATTGGAAAAGACTTTGGTGTTGGGAAAGATTGAAGGCAAAAGGAGAAGGGAGAGCCAAAGAATGAGATGGTTAGATAGCATCACCGACTCAGTGGACATGAATTTGAGCAAACTCCAGAAGGTAGTGGAGGACAGAGGAGTCTGGCATGCTGCAGTCTATAGGGTGGCAAAGAGTCAGACACAACTTAGCAATTGAGCAACAACATCCCTACACCTCTGTCTCTACCAAGGGAATCTGGAATATAAATAATATGATAGTATTTGACACACCCATATCTGTTCAGTATTTGACACACCCATATTTGTTCTGCAGCTTGTGCAGAACCTGTTTTGTTCACCTGAGTGCTTTATTGTGATTGACTTTACTATTCTCCTTCAGGAAACAATCCACAGACCACAGCATCAAAATCTTTTATATAAACTATGTAAGACAGTTTCTGCTGCATCATCCATTCAGGCCTGTTTGGACCACTGCAGGAAATCGTGATGAAGACCCTCTCTTCAAGGAACATCTCTCCATACATGGATGTCCTCTTTGCCCAACAACCAAGTAATCACATGATTCAGGGACATCCAGAAGCATAACACATCAGATAAGGGAATTAAGACTCCAATCATCACCTCCAAGGTCTTTATTTTTACATTTCACCAGTCATTTTGGAAATCATAAATACATGAAAATCACTTGATCTTGTATCAATATCTGGTAAAAATGAGTGATTGCCCTGTATAGGGGCGAAGACAATGGCAACCCACTCCAGTACTCTTGCCTGGAAAATCCCATGGACGGAGAAGCCTGGTAGGCTGTGGTCCACGGGGTTGCTAAGAGTTGGACACGACTGAGAGACTTCACTTTCACTTTCCTCTTTCATGCATTGGAGAAGGAAATGGCAACCCACTACAGTGTTCTTGCCTGGAGAGTCCCAGGGACGGGGGAGCCTGGTGGGCTGCCGTCTATGGGGTCACACAGAGTCAGAAACGACTGAAGTGATTTAGCAACAGCAGCAGCCCTACATAGACTTTATGACTAAAACGTCTCCAAAAGATGTGCACTAAAACAAATTGGTTAAAATCACAGATTAATTGAAAACAAAAACCTTTCCAGTCACTGCCTTAAAAAATATGTGATTTCTGCATATCATGAGACTGTTTTCAATTTTTGAGGCTACAGTTAATTTCAAGTCATTTCTTCAGAAAGTATTTGGTTAGAGAATCATTTTTCTTATACTTGTTTATGAATAATAGTTTATATTTTAGTATTTTTATTTATTTTTCAAATCTCATAAAATTATCTTAAATTAATTGGTTAATATTTTCAGAAATTATAAAATAATATTTCTCTGTCTAAATAAAGTACCCAAAATAAATTGGTACATATTTAAAGTGTCTAACCACTTGCTCACATACAATTAGTATTTAAGCAACCTACAATAATTTACAAATTTTAAAAACATTTAAAAAGCTATTTTGTCCACTTTCAGTGATATTTAACTACATTTTCCTGACTTTTTTTTTTCTGACTTTTTATAACATAAGGAACTGTGACAGTTTTCTATAGAGAAAATTAAACTTCCAAAATGAACAAATGAATGCTTGATTTTCTTTTCTTTTTGTCAAGTATTTTTAGAAATAGCACTATGGTTTAGAATGTTGTTTTAATAGTGGAGTAAGAAATAAAGATATTGGAAATACTTTATAGATCATTTCTATTAATTTACATGCATGCGTGCTCAGTTATGTCCAACTCTTTGTGGCCCTACAAACTATAGCCTGCGAGGTCCATGGAATTTCCCAGGCAAGAATATTGGAGTGCATTGCCATTTCCTCATCCAGTAGATCTTCCTGACCCAGGGATTGAACTGGATTCTCCTGCATTAGCAAGTGGATTCTTTACCATTGAGCCACCTGGGATGCCCATTTTATTGATTTAATTTTCCAATAATTATAGACATTACTGTACTATTCACCCTAAATACTCAATACATGATAAGTGCTATCCCCATTTGTGAACAAATGATTTTTATAATGAAGTGGTAAGCATCACTGAATGAAAAGTTACCATGATAGGAAATATGAATTTTTGACCAATATCCTAATTTTAAATGCTGGGCTGGATGAGTTACAAGCTAGAATCAAGATTGCTGGGAGAAATATGAACAACCACAGATATGCAGATGATACCACTCTAATGGCAGAAAGTGAAGAGGAACTAAATAGTCTCTTGATGAGGGTGAAGGAGGAAAGTGTAAAAGCTGGCTTAAAACTCAATATTAAAAAAACTAAGGTCATGGCATCTGGTTCCATCACTTCATGGCAAATAGAGAGGGGGTAAACGTGGAAGCAGTGATGGATTTTCTCTTCTTGGGCTTTAGAGTCACCATGGATGGTGACTGCAGCCATGAAATTAGAAGACTCTTGCTTCTTGGAAGAAAGGCTATGGCAAACCTATATACTGTATTAAAAAGCAAAGACACAGCTTGCCAACAAAGGTCTGTCTAGAAAAAGTTATGGTCTTTCCAGTAGTCATGTATGGATGTGAGACTTGAGCCATAAAGTAGGCTGAGTATCAAAGAATTGATGCTTTCGAATTGTGGTGCTGGAAAAGACTCTTGAGAGTCACTTGGACAGCAAGGAGATTAAATTAGTCAATCCTAAGGGAAATCAAACTGAATATTCATTGAAGGACTGATGCTGAAGCTGAATCTCTAATACTTTGGCCACCTGATGTGAAGAGCTGACTCTTCAAAAGATCGAAGGCAAAATAAGAGGGTGACAGAGGATGAGATGGTTGGATGGCATCACTGATTCAATGGACACGAACTTGAGCAAACTTCAGGAGATGGTGAGGGGCAGCGGGGCCAGACGTGCTGCAGTCCATGGAGTTGCAAAAGGTCGGACATGACTTAGCAACTGAACCACAACAACAAGTTGATTTTAGCAACTGTTCTCAACCAATTGGTTTTCAGAAAGTCATCTACCTTTAATTTGTCCATATTTATACCTCCATTTAAAATTTTAAACACAGGTCATATTACAAACCTCAATGTGTTAGAAAACTATTTCTCACATTATTTGTATAGTCTAGGTATTTACTGCATGAAAAAGACTTCATTGTCATCTAGACACAGAGGCCATATTAGCAATAATCTTTATGGATAGAGGAGCCTGGTGGGCTAGAGTTCATGGGGTCACAAAGAGTCAGACACAACTGAGCAACTAACACTTTTTCCCCCCTCATAGGTCTAGTCATGATAATCCCTGAAACTTGAAGGTCTTTGTTTCCCTGGAATATTAAAAGGCCATTTTGGGCACCAGTTGGTTTCATTCTCCTAGTGCTCTAGACTTTTAAAAGATATTTTCATGGGTGTCTATGAAAGATATTCCTCCTTCTTGAGCACAACAGACTCTCTTGGATTCTGCCTTGTAGCACAAAGGATTATTTATTAGATGGATATGTGGAACTGGAGACACAGCCTTGCCCTACTCAAGGCAACACTCTTCTCAGCACAAGGGTAGGGATAGTCTGTAAGAGTTCTCTGCTTTTGTGGGCAACTCTCATGCACTATCAGGGAAAAGTCTCCTCCTGGCCCAGACCCATCTCCACAGTTCCAGAAAACTCACTGTCATCTAGATAAGCAGGCAACTTCTCTGGGCTGCCTTCATCACCAGCACCACTACAGTAATTCTGAAAATGACAGTTATTGGTGTCTGTGTATTGGGAATACCCTTGTTCCCAGAATCACAGTGCATGTTAGCACTAGTGGCTTCCTCCTCCTCGTTCTACTATCAAAAAGCCAAAGAGAGTATCAGCCTTGGGAAAAAAAGGTCAACCCAGATGCTGGGCCATTCAGGATTTCCCAGTAGACATTATAATGAGACTTCTGAGATTATGTTGTTCAGGTCTGGAATGTTGAGAAATGATGAAAGGGTAGGATAATATAGGTAACAGAGCTAGCTTGGCTGTCAGTAAACTGCCAGTTCTAACCCTAAAAAATGTCCTTTTTCTTCCCTTAGACTAGGGGAAAACTATGCTTTTATTCCCATTTCTCCCTGATCTTCTAGGACCCAGTTCCATCATTTAAGATCCCATCCCATCTTGGTGTGGAATCCCCCCAAAGCATTCAAATAGTCATTTGAGGTAGTTTATTTGAAAGGTTGAAAGGGGAATGAAGAAGTGAGTCAGGGCAGCCATTAAAAGGAATGAAACAATGCCATTTGCAGCAACATGGATGAACTTAAGAGAATGTCATACTGAGTAAAGTAAGTCAGAAGAGGTGAAATATCATAAGACATCCCTTATGTGTGGGATCTAGAAGGAAATGATACAAATGAACTTACAAAACACAAACAGACTCACAGACTTTGAGAATTGGCTTATGGTTGCCAGGGGTAGGGGGAAGGTTGGGGTGAAGGGAGAATTAGGGAGTTTGGGATGGACATGTACACACAGCTATATTTAAAACAGATAACCCACGAGGATCTACTGTATAGCACATTGAACTCTGCTCAATGTTATATGACAACCTGGATGGGAGGGGAGTTTGGGAGAGAATGGATACATGCATATGTATGGCTGAGTTCCTTCACAGTTCACCTGAAACTATCACAACATTGTTTGTTAATCAGCTCTGCACCAATACAAATAAAAAGTTAAAAAAAAAGAAGTGAGTCAGGGAAGGGAAGGAAGCCAATGAAGGGTGTGCTATCAGAGAGCACTGAGATCACTTCTGTGGGGAAACCCTGGGAAATGATATGGAACCTGTACCTCAGAGGAATCTTATCTGTGTATCAGGGAAGAAGCTGATGGATTTCTTCAGCCAGATTCCTTCAGCCATTGCTTCAGGGCTTCGTTGCTGGGGGCCAGGGTGGGGTCTGGAGGTGGAGAGGAGGGTTATGGGCATTCTGGCACTTCTGATCTGTCATGAGCTTGGGCATAGCATACTTCCAAGGCAACCTTCAGGCCAGGAGGTACAGATCCTAGATAGGAGCACACTGCAGGTGGGCATGGGGCTGGTCAGTGTCTATTTTTTCCCACCTTTCTAACTGATAGAAAAAAAGAAGTGGGGAGGGGGGGAGGGAAAGAAAAGTTTAACAAAACAAAACAAGAAAAAAAAAAGAAGAAAGAAAAATAGAAAGAGGCAGAGGGTAGGGATTTTATTTGTTTATTTAGCAACTACTGTTACTTTGTGTGGGCTTTTCTGGTGGCTCAGTGGTAAAGAATTCGCCTGCCAATGCAGGAGACACGTGTTTGATCCCTAGGCTGAAAGATCCCCTGAAGAAGGAAATGGCAACCTTTGGACTGACAAGCCTTGTGGGCTACAGTCCATGGGGTTGCAAAGAGTCAGACACGACTTAGCAACTAAACAACAGCAACAATTATTGTATGTAAGGCACCTCATCGACTTCTCAAAGCAACCCCATGACAAAGGCATTTTATTATCCCCATTTTACAGATGAACCTACTGAATTTAAAGCAGTTAAGTAAAATCCTCCCAAGTCACACAACTGGCAGGTTAAGTATGTGGAATTCAAATTCAGGTCTTCCTTCCCTACTCAAAACCCTTTAGTAGTTTACTATTACTTACATGTAAAGTTCCTCCTTGATCTACTCCTATAAGTTGGTGGAATATGAAAACTTCTGGCCTGTAACACAGAACAGACATCTGATCCTGGCTCTGCCAGTCATAGTCCCACTGGGATGATGCTTCAGTCATTCTCTCTCTCTGGGTTTCACCTTCTTTGTCAATAAATGAATGAACTAGACTAATTGATAGAAAGGAAATTAACCCTGAATGAAGAACTGATGCTGAAGCCAAAACTCCAATACTTTGGCCACCTGATGTGAAGAGCTGGCTCATTGGAAAAGACCCTAATTGCTAGGAAAGATTGAAGGCAGGAGGAGAAGGGGGCAGCAGAGAAAGAGATGGTTGGATGGCATCACCGACTCAATGGACATGAGTTTGAGCCAACTCTGGGAGAGAGCCTCATACTTTCCCAGGTGGTACCTGCCTAATCCTTCATGCCTAAATCCTCCACATCTTCCAAATGCTTTCTTTTCCAGAATGGCATATTTTATCCTTTGAACTAGAAACAATATCTCATTTATCTGGAGACTTCAAGTGTTTTCTTCATATCTTCCTTAAAATTTCAAATTGTATACCTTGTTCTGTCCTATAAATGAAGTCTGTGAAGTTACTGCATGTAATTATGAAGCACCATGTACAGCACAGATTCTGGAGCCATATTGCCTGGCCTGTAGTCTCAATTCCCCCACTTTCTAGCTATGCAATTGCAACCTTGGGCAATTTATTTCTGTTTCCTCCTCTGAGATATGGAAGAATAGTGCAGACTGTGAAGTTTAAATGAGTTAGTAGTAATGTATTTAAAATGCTTAGGGTAACTCCTGGCACATAATAACCCCTATGTGTGCATTTGCTATTTTATTAAAAATTATTAATTTTTCTTAGTTTTTAGTACTTTAAATGTGCAGATTATCTTTCTTGCGATCTTGTAAATTTTCTGAATGCAGTAATGTTTTCTTTTTCTTTGTATCTTTTAAACAGTGTCTTATATGTAGCAAAGACCCAATAAATAATTGATAAATATATCTATGTGTAGGTGCCACATATCATTATTATGTTCATATCTGTCTTTACCTTTCTTTGTTGCATCTCTTTTTGCAATAAAAGTGTTGTTGTTGCAATAAAATATTGTTCTTGTTGCAATAAAATAAACATTGTTTTCCTTCTGCATAAGTTCTATAGCAGGAACTGTCTTATCACTTGCTTACTTGTATTATAACAATACGCTCATATTAAAGTCCTTGAAGTTTTTTTACTTTGTGGGGTTCATCATTTCCTACCAAAGTGTAGAGCATATATTAGCTACTTAGCTGTGTAATTTGTGGAGTGAGTAAACAAATAAATTTTGGACAAATAATACATGCTTCATAAATCTAGACACTGGCACTTCTATCTCTAACCCATTACCAAGTATAAGACACTAAAATTAAAACCACATTCAACTGTATTCTTTACCCCAAACTATAGTGAAGAATGGACTTTCTTAGGTGTTCATTCAAAACAGAACTAAATCTCTATTATTCTTTTCTGCAAAACTTTCAAATGTCTACCTGACAGAATGTGTTACTCTGTGGGTAGAAACTTAGAAGGTCTGAGCCACTAGACAGACCCTGAGTGATTTCGTCAAAACAGTCTAGAATAACAATTGATGAGTCTTCAAGTCAACATGAATTAGTTTCTTTACAGATAAAATAAACTAACTTTTCTAGGTATTAGTGATACTTTCCCATCACTGAGGGATAGTTTTCAAATTTCCCTTTATTGCTTTTAGCCAATTTGATTAATTGTATCTGCAATGCTGACTAAACAGAATGTCTTGGTCAGAATGAAGGAAATGAAATGAGTTTGTCTGAGAGTCAACAAGTTTAGTTAATGTCTCATTTTCTTTTAAACCCATGACATTAAAGACATTGACAAGGCAATGTATCAGTTATCATGTGCAAAATAGTCATGATACTATTTTTTTCATAATATTAATAAATATAATTTTCTTGAAGATAAAATATCTTATTGATCTCTAAGTCCCCATATCCCTAGCACAGATGTAATAGATGTAATTATCTACTCAAATCCTTTCTCCTCTTCTCCCTTGCCCACAGAAACCCAATTATATTCAGGTACTAGAATACAACCTGCTTTCAGAGATGTTAATCCTCTCTACCAGCTGGGGAAGAGGGGTAAATCTTCATTAATTTCATAAACCTGTGGTGTTAATCCGAACCCTTTTGTCAGTGATGTGTTAATAATGGGTGTGTGCCACAGTTCTGGTTTATGAGAGCTGAGGGGAAGCTTTTTAACTTAGGGAGAGCTGTTTTTGCCCTTAAAATGGAATGAAAGACAGACTCAATTTCTTTTCAGCTTGTGGACATCACAACCTGCATGTGACACTTGGAACTGTAATTGCCATCTTATGCCTTGAAAAGAATCAACCTAAGACAACAAGGAAAACTCTGAGGACTGAAGAACTAAAAGACTGCATAAATCTGGTTCCTGATGACACCTCTGGGCCATTAACTCAACCAACCCTGAAATTCCCCTCCCTCTAGATTTCTTGTAAGAAAGAAATTTTTGAGCTGATTTTTCTGTTATTTGAACCAAAGCATCCTAATTGATAGAGTTGGGATATTTATATGATTTACTACCTAAAGGATTTATTATTCTTAATATTAGCATTGATAATGCCTAATAATAATAAAAATAATTTGTAACCTTTATTTTATTCTGTTAAAAAACAGTATACCAGGCACTTGTATAGAGGGTGACAGAGGATGAGATGGTTGGATGGCATCACCAACACAATGGACATGAACTTGAGCAAACATCAGAAGATAGTGGAGGACAGGGAAGCCTGGTATGTTGCAGTCCATGGAGTTGCAGAGTCCAATATGGCTAAGCAACCGAACAACAAGGCACTTGTATAAATTATTTTATCTAATATCAATATTTGATTGAAATAGTTGTTATTGCTCTCATTTTCCATGTTAGAAAAGCAAAAGCAAAAAATATAGGAGGCTTAAAAAGGTTAAGTAACTCGATATAATGTTCATAGTGAAAACAGATCCCAGGCAAAAATCTCACAGGAACTAGTGGCATAAACATAACCTCTGATCAAATACTGAATGAATAATAATCTATGAAGACCCAGAGGCAACTCCTAGGAAAATCATTCCCACCCTTGAATGTCTGGAAGACTGCATGCATGCAAAAGGCCATGTCCTTTCAAGAGTAATTAGAAAAAATCCAAGGTACTAGTTCCTTGTTGAATGTGACGGCAAAAATGTAAACTCGAATCTTTATAGCAGCCTCCATACCTACACACATTCAATGGTAAAAGGAAAAAATCTAACTGGCCAAGTAGACTTAAGCACAATTTTTGACAAATAAATGGTTTATGTTGAAGTAGGAGCAATCCTTAGGTATCCAGGCTAAAAGATTTTTTAAAAAAATAAGCAGCGATATGAGAGCTTTTTGACCACTGGGAAGGGAAGTAAACTGCAAAGACTTAATTCAGCTAAGTTGCTAAACAAATGACCAAACAATCAATAACAAGATCAAGGCTCTGGGGATGGGGTGGAGTACAGTATTCAGAGTTGCTACATTATATTATTTCAAATGTCTAGCTTTCAATAAAAAATTATAAGACATGGAAAGACACAGAGAACTGTGATCCATACACAGGAATAAAAGCAGGCAATAGAAATTGCCTTGAAGAGGTCCAGGTGGTAGACTCAGCAGATGATAACTTCAAAGCAGTCATCATAAATATCTTCAAAATTAAAAGAAACCACACCTAAGGTGTTGAAGGAATGATAACAGTATCTCACCAAATACAGGGAAAAAAAAAACAATAGAAATTATAAAAGAGATCAAATGAAAATTCTGGAGTTAAAAAGTTTGATAAAATGAAAAACTCATTAGAGTGGATCAACAGTAAATATGAGCTGACCAAAGGAAGTGTTATCAAACTGAAAAGTTGATCAATAGAGATTATACATCCTGAATAACAAAGGTAAAGAAAAAAGAAAAAGTGAGGTCTCAGACAGATTTGGAACACCATTAAGAAAATTAACCATATGTATAATGAGAATATCAGAAAAGGAGAAAAAGGACAAAAAAAAAATGCTCAAAGAAATAATGCCCCCCCATTTTTTTAATTTCTCAAATTTGAAAAAAGCATAATGAAATATTCTACACATCCAAGAAGCACTATCAACTCCAAGTATCCTACTTTATCCCAAACACAGAGATTTACATTTAATCACATCACAATAAAATGTTAAAATCTAGAGATAAAGAGAAAGACTGGTAAGCAGTAAGAATAAAACAACTTATTATGCAGACAGTAAAGAATCTGCCTATTCTGTGGGAGACCTGGGTTCAACCCTTGGGTTGAGAAGATCCCCTGGAGAAGGGAATGGCTACCCACTACAGTATTCTGGCCTGGAGAATTTCATGGACTGTTTAGTCCATCGAGTTGCAAAGAGTCAGACATGACTGAGTAACTTTCACTTCATTTATTACCCAGAAGAGAACTACAACATAACATAGCTGACATCTCATCAGAAACAATAGAGGACAGAGAGGCAGTAGGAAAGTGAAAGTGTTCAGTCATGTCCTTTGCAACCCTAGGGAGTAGCCTGCCATGCTCCTCTGTCCATAGGATTTCCCAGGCAAGAATATTGGAGTGGGTTGCCATTTCTTTCTCCAGGGATCTTCCCAACCCAGGAATTGAATCCTGATATTGTCAATTGCAGGCAGATTCTTTATCATCTGAGCCACCGGGGAGGCCCAGGTAGGAGGAGGACATATTCAAAATGCTGAAAGCAAAACATTCCTCAACTAAGAAGCTCACATCAAGTAAAACTATCTTTCAAAAATAAAGGCAGAAAGAAATACATTCTTAGATTAAAGGAAAAAGTAAGATAATTTCAGCAATTTGCTAGCAAAACTGATAAGAAATATTATAAAGAAGTACACAGGTTATACAGATGGCCAAAAGGCACATGAAAAGATGCTTAACATAGTTTTTCTAATTATTAGAAAAATGCAAACTAAAACTACAGTGATGTATCATCTCACTCAGAAATGCCGTCATTAAAAAAATCTGCAAATAATAAATGCTGGAGAGGGTGTAGACAAAAGGGAATCCTTCCACACTGTTGAGGGAATATAAATTGGTGCAGTCACTATGAAGAACAGTATGGCGGTTCCTTAAAAAACTAAAAATAGAGCTACAATATAATCCTACAAATCCACTCCCAGGCATATATTCAGAGAAAACTCTAACTTGAAAAGATACATGCACTGGCAATGTTCATTGCAGCACTATTTTCAGTAGCCAAGACATGGAAGCAACCTAAATGTCCATTGACACAGGAATGGATAAAGAAGATGTAGAATATACATACAATAAGATATTACTCAGCCATTAAAAAGAATGAAATAATGCCATCTGCAGCATCATGGATGAACCTAGAAAAGATCATACTAAGTGAAATAAGTCAGACAGAGAAAGATAAATCTCATCTGATATCACTTACTTGTGGAATCTAAAAAATAATGACACAAATTAACTTGTATACAAAACAGAAACAGATCCACAGACATATAAAATAAACTTACAGTTGCCAGAGGGGATAGCAAGAGAGGGGAGTGGATAAGTTAGGAATTTGGGATTAGCCTGTACATACTCAGTTCAGTTCAGTCGCTCAGTCATGTCCTACTCTTTGCGACCTCATGAATCACAGCTCACCAGGCCTCCCTGTCCATCACCAACTCCGGGAGTTTACTCAAACTCATGTCCATCGAGTCGGTGATACCATCCAGCCATCTCATCCTCTGTCGTCCCCATCTCCTCCTTCCCCCAATCCCTCCCAGCATCAGGGCCTTTTCCAATGAGTCAACTCTTTGCATGAGGTGGCCTGTGAAATGTGAAACCCAAACGACTCCATTTTAGGATAGCACCGCCATTTTGAGTAAAACCCCCTCCGGAGGTGAGAAAGAAACTCAACGGGCCAATCAGGGGAGGACAGGAAAGTCCCTCACCACCCCCCTTACTCTAACCCACCAATCAGTAGCTAACAAGACATCTTTAGTTGAAGAATTAACCAATCCCCTTAAGCTTCCCTTCCCGTTTCCCCTGCTATACAGTATAAAAAAGATTGGCTGCTTTCACTCCGGGGTCCTTCCCAGTTGTGTGAAGAGAGTCCGTGCTCCAGCTTGTAATAAAGTTCCTCACTGTTTTTGCATCGATCTGCAGCTCCTGTGGTGTTTGGTGGGATTCTGCGATCCGGGTACAACAGGCCAAAGTATTGGAGTTTCAGCTTCAGCATCAGTCCTTCCAATGAACACCCAGGACTGATTTAGGATGGACTGGTTGGATCTCCTATACATACTACTATATATACAATAAAATAAATGACAAGGACCTACTAAATAGCTCAATATCTTGTAATAACCTATAATGGAAAGGAATATGCAAAAGAACACACACACACGCATCAGTTTGTTACACTTGAAACTAATACACATTGTAAATTAACTCTAATTAAAAAATGAAGGAAAATAAAAATTGAAAGAAAAAAGAACCAACTGTATACTATGTACAAGAAATGCAATTTAGATCAAAGGTACAAGTAGATTGAAAGTAAAAGTGTGGAAAGGTAACTCAAAAATGAACTTGAACAGTTTTACTAATATCAGATGAAATAAATTTTAAAACAAAAAATGTTAGTAAAAATAATAGAGAAACTATAATGATGAAAAGGTCATTCCATCAGTAATATGTAACAACTATAAACAAACATTGAAGAAAGAAATGGCAACCTACTCCAGTTTCCTTGCCTGGAGAATCCCATGGACAGAGGTGCCTGGAGGGCTACAGTTCATAGTTGGATATGACTTAGTGACTAAACAACAAACGTACATTCTCCTAACAACTGAGGTCCAAAATACATGAAACAAATCTGAAAGAATTGATGAGAGAAACAGATAATTTAATAATAGTTGAAGAGTTCAAGACTCAGTTTAAATAATGGATATCTCTAGGCAGAAGATCAATAGCAGAATAAGACTTGAACGAGACTGTAAAACAAATAGCAGTAACAGACATCTGTAAAACACCACCCAATGATAGCAGAATACACATTCTTCTCCAGTACATATGGAACATTCTCCAGTATAGACATAAAACAGATATCAATAAATTTAAAAGGACTGAAATTATTCAAAGTATATTCTCAGACAAAAATTAAATTAAATTAGAAATTGATAACAAAGGGAAGTTGGGCAATTCACAAATATGTAAAAATAATTAAGCCTCTTGAATAAATAAGTTAGAAATACTAACAGATAAGATGAGAAAATACTTTAATGATTTAAACTGAAACATTGCATACCAAAACTTAACGGAAGGCAGTTAAAGAAGGGCTCAGTGGGAAAATCAGAGCTGTAAATGTCTATTTTGAGCACATAATAAAAATCTCAAAACTTTCTTGTTATACCTACTTTGAATACACCTATAATTTTTAACTTACTAATAAGATTGAATTAGTAATTTAAAAACTTCTCATAAGGAAAACCCCAGGAGTTTGCAATTTCATCAATAAATTTTACCATGTGAAAAGAAGAATTAATACCAGTTCTTCCAGAAAACATAATTGAAGGGAACACCTCCCAACTTACTCCATGAGACAAATATTACCTGATCCTTGAACCAGAAAAAAAATCACCATAAAAACAAAAACACTCCCTGCAGAAAAACTATAGGCCAGTATGCTCAGAAATACAGATGCAAAAAATCCTCAAAAAGTATGAGCAAACTTAATCCAACAATATTTTAAAAGGATCATGTTTCATAATCACATGAGAATTATCTTCTTGGGATAATTCATAACTTCAAGATTTGTTTAATGTAGAAAATCAATCAATGTAATATACCAGGCATATCTATAGAGACGTAGACCTGCGCTTGCCTAGGCTCAGACTGGGGGATGGGGAGTGACTACTGAAAGGAAAAAGATTTTCTTTGGGAGAGAGAAAAATATATCTAGACTGTGATGATTGCATAACTCTCTGACTCTACCAAAAGAACTGTACATTTTAAATGGGTAAATTTTTTGATATGTGAATTATATTTTTTTCCATTTATTTTTATTAGTTGGAGGCTAATTACTTTACAATATTGTAGTGGTTTTTGTCATACATTGACATGAATCAGCCATGGATTTACATGTGTTCCCCATCCCGATCCCTCCCCCACCTCCCTCTCTACCCAATCCCTCTGGGTCTTCCCAGTGCACCAGCCCCTAGCACTTGCCTCCTGCATCCAACCTGGGCTGGTGATCTGTTTCACCCTAGATAATATACATGTTTCGATGCTGTTCTCTTGAAACATCCCACCCTCGCCTTCTCCCACAGAGTCCAAAAGTCTGTTCTGTACATCTGTGTCTCTTTTTCTGTTTTGCATATAGGGTTATCGCTACCATCTTTCTAAATTCCATATATATGCTTTAGTATACTGGATTGGTCTTTATCTTTCTGGCTTACTTCACTCTGTATAATGGGCTCCAGTTTCATCCATCTCATTAGAACTGCTTCAAATGAATTCTTTTTAATGGCTAATATTCCGTGGTGTATATGTACCACAGCTTCCTTATCCATTCGTCTGCTGATGGGCATCTAGGTTGCTTCCATGTCCTGGCTATTATAAACAGTGCTGCGATGAACATTGGGGTGCACGTGTCTCTTTCAGATCTGGTTTCCTCGGTGTGTATGCCCAGAAGATTACTGGGTCATATGGCAATTCTATTTCCAGTTTTTTAAGAAAACACTCTCTGACATAAGTCACAGCAGGATCCTCTATGACCCACCTCCCAGAATATTGGAAATAAAAGTGAATTATATTTTTATAAAGATGTCAAAAAATAAAAGAAAATGTTAATCATTTAATTGATCTTAAGAGTATGTGTGTGCTCAGTTGTTCAGTTTTGTCTGACTCTTTGATGCCATGGACTAAAGCCCACTACGCTCCTCTGTCCATGGAATTTCCCAGGCAAGAATACTGAAGTGGGTTGCCATTTCCTACTCCAGGTGATCTTCTCAACCCAGGGATCAAGCCTGGGTCTCTTGCATCTCCTGTGTCAGCAGGTGGATTCTTTACTACTGCATCACCTGGAAAATCCTTGATCTTAAGTATTAGTTCACAAAAATCAATGCTAATTAGTTTCAAGTATATTTGTAAAATCCATTCTATACATTTATTTTCACTGCCACCTCTAAGGACTAAAGTTAGTATCCAAAGACCTACAACTGAATAGTTTCTGCTACGCTCTTCTGAGTTTGACTTTAATTTACATAAATTCACCAAATATATGCTGAGCATGTGATATACTATTCTGATAGGTACTGTAGTGGATAGACACATAAATACTTAAAAATAATCATCAAAGCATCTATTTTGAAGTCAAATAATTTATTTTGATTTAAAGTGCAAATTTCATTCAGGGTTAAAATGTTTTTAGAAGAGTACCTTGGAGTTTCCGTTTAGATGATATTTTCATCTATAAGATGAACTTCATTTATTTATTTACATTTCTATATTGTTATTTACTTTTTTCTTAAATTATATCAGTTACCATATACTTTATATTACCTGGGCATGATAAGAAAATGTGAGATTGTTATTCAGAAGTCATGGGCAATTGTTTTATTCCATTATCATTTTTATTTTAGGAATTATTCAGTTCTTACTTGATCCTAGTCACTGAGGTATGTAGGAGTATGTTTATTTAATAGTTTCAAAATTATGTTTAGAGTGAAACTCATTCCTGCAACATAGCTAGTAAGTGATTTGGACCTCATCTAACTTCATTGTTCTTTTATACGTCTTCAGTACCAGAAAGCTGCCCTTATATAGGAAGCAGGCTCAGAGAAAGTCAGATGGAATAAAATGTCTGAAGTTATTTCTGGGCTACTCAATCAAAGGAAGGAGAGTGGAAGAAGAGTTTACCGTGGGATAAAAATACAAATGTCAAACTAAGGAAGAAAAGGACAAGCAGAGAGTCAGGTACCTATGCAACAAGAAATTTGGGCTGGAGCCAAGGGACCAGATTCTTATTTGGGGTCTGTCGTAAAGTTCCTGTGTAATTTGAGTAAGCCATTCAAGCTCCCCAGGCCTCCATTGCCTCATCAATAAAATAAGAAGATTGGTATAAATATATTCAAGATATTTTCCAGGCCTTTCATTTTATGGCTCTTGGTTAGCAACTGTCCAGACTGGCTGCCCTATTTTCTCCATGTGTTCAAGTAAACAGGTGAAACTCACTCAGCAGTTCAATTTTCTTGTTACGCTATATGATCCTTAGACCATCTTAGATTTGCTACTTTAAATTTTATTATTTTAACACAGACTCATCAATTACTTTTTTAAAAGTTGTCTTGCTTCTTTTCTAACCAGCTCTTACTTTTAGAATGGCATTCTCTTGTATGTTTGAATGCTCTCTTTCTATGGCTCATGAGTACATTTTAAAATCTTTTCTCTCCAGGATGTGGAGAAAAGGGAATATTACTTTACTCAGCCATAAAGAATAAAGAAACAATGTCATTTACAGCAACATAGATGGACCTAGAGATTATCATACTAAGCAAAGGAAGTCAAACAGAGGAAGACAATACCATATGATATCATTTATATGTGGAATCTAAAATACAACATAAATGAACATATCTATGAAACAGACTCACAGATAGACTTGTGGTTGCCACAAGAGAATAGACTTGTGGTTGCCAATGAGGAGGGGTGTGGGAGGGGGAAGGACTGGGAGTTTGGCATTAGGAACTGCAAGCTATTATATACAGAATGAGCAACAAAGTCCTATTGCATAGAAGGGAACTAAATTGAATATTCTATGATAAATCATAATGGAAAAGAATATATGTGTATAACTGAGTAACTGTTGTACAGCAGAAATTAGCACAGTATTGTAAATCAATTATACTTCAATATAAAATTAAAATCTTAATTCTCTGTCTTTGAATATTTGCAGTTTCATCAGTGATCACTTCAATTTTTATATTTTTCATAGACTACTTCAAAAGGTTAAACTTGGGTCACTTTAAGAATGGTTTATGGGCTGTTTACTGGATAAATTATCTACTTACACTGTCATGCAATGAAAATGATTGTGTAGTTTTTGCACAGGACCTTAGTTTAGTCTGGAAAACTCATATTTGATGACTCTCTTGGGGAAGTGCGTATTGTCTAGGTCAACAGAAATGTATCCAATGCCACTGACTTTGTAATAGTTCTTCCTAAAATACTAGGAAAAATTGGAAGGAATTTAGGATGATGAACATTTTTTGCCAAAACAAGTACACAGAAGACTGAGAGTCACTCCTGTCAACTTTAGAGAAATGAGTACAAAACAACGGAGGTAGGGTTAGGAAGAAGCCAGCCAGGGAGAAAATGAAATGCAGGAGAATCTAATCAGGCCACTAGACAGGGCACCATGCCAAGAACAAACAGTCTGAAAGAAATGCTCCTGAAGAATCTTTAGCATCTGGGCTTTACTGAGCCATATGCTGATTAATTAAACTTAAAGTTCAGGAAGGTGGAATATCTTTTATTTTTGCATTAATGATGTCATGTGTACACATTCATTTCCTGAAAAAAATAATGTGGTGCAAAATAAAATCAAAATACCACTGGGGCATTGACATGATACTACCAGGAAGACACTGAGTACTTAACTCAAAGCCTGGGAACTGTGTCTAATGGTCTCAATGCCTATATTCAAATCTTCTCCTTGATCTTCATCAATGGAAGAGTATCATGCTCAGTAGCACTGACACAATGGTCTCGGACTTATATATTTGTGTGTGTATGTGTGTGTGTGTGTGTGTGTGTGTGTGTGTGTGTGTATTTCCTGGAAGAGGGCGTGGCAACCCACTCCAGTATTCTTGCCTGGAGAATCCCATGGACAGAGGAGCCTGGCAGGCTTCAGTCAGAAACGACTGAAGCAACTCAGCATGCACATAGCACACACACACACTTATACATACTCACATACATATATATATTAAACCTTTTCTAAGGAGATCAAGAATGATTTACAATCATTGAGGAGTTACTGACACAAAAATAAATGGAAAGCAGACTAAGTGTGATCTTTCTGCTTAGCTAGAAAGGACTTTAAACATGTAAATATTAATGCATCTATATGAAATCTAGAAAATGGTACTGATAAACTTATCTGCAGGGCAGGAATAGAGACACAGACATAGAGAATGAACTTGTGGACCCAGCAGGGGGAGGAGAGAGTGGGATGAACTAAGAGTAGAATTGAAATATATACATTCCTATGTGTAAGCTAGGTAGCTAGTGGGAAGTTGCTGTATAGCAGACAGCTCAGCCAGGTGCTCCGTGATGACCCAGAGGGGTGGGATGAGGTGGGTGGGAGGGAGGCTCAAGAGGGAAGGGATATATGTATACTTATAGCTGATTAACATTGTTGTACAGCAGAAACCAACACAATATTGTAAAATAATTATCCTCCAATTAAAAATTTTTTTAAAATATGTAAAATTCTGAAATCAGTCAATTGTATATAATGGGAGCTTCTCTAGGATTCTTGATTTCTATCCTATAGTCTCTTATTTTCTTGTTTGGTATGGTCTAATTAATTATTTGAGTCATTCTACCCTGTCTTCCCCCTCCTTGCTCTAAGACACTGAAGAAAATCAGATGACAGTTTGAAAATTTTGTGTGGGAGGAGGGAGGAATCTGACTTTGCTTTAGAAAGGCAGAAAATATTTTAATGTTAGCCCAGTTTAAGTTAAAAACTCGAGGTGAAACTCCCTTCCCTTTTAAAAATTGCCTTGATGCTTTTCAAAACCACAGACAGCGTATGCCTCCACGGCCAGCTCATTAGGGCGTTCCTGGGAACAGGGTGAACCCCCACAGGAATATGTGTTCCTTTGAGAAGCTGCTCAGCATCTCTTCCCTTAGCACTTAGCACTTCCCTGCAGACTTCCCACAAAACTGAAAGGAAGCTACTGATTTTATGAGTGTAAGCCCACACCTCTGCTACCCTGGTTTTATTGATCTCCTCTGTGCTACACTGAAATCTCTTTTATTCCTATACTTTTTACTTTGATTTTCTTAGATTCACAGTAGAAGTAACTACTCCCACTAAAGTCAATTCACCCTCTATTGGCAGAAAATTGGTCAGTGGTGAGACAACAAAACAGAACTGAAACTCGAAACTGTGGACAGACTCACTTTTCTGGAGATGAGTCTGCCTACTTGGGGTGACAGTGTGTTGTCAGTATTCTGTAACTGGCAAAATCTCTTTCCTTCCCGGTATTTTCTCCCTCAGTCCCTGGGGGAGTGAAGAGCAGCTTGAAAACATGTAAAGACAACACATGCTGGTGAAAAGGGTCAAGTGAAAAAGGGTTCAGGCAGAGAGCTAGTGAAGGAGAGATCTGACTTGATCCTCCCTCAAGAGCATTCCTAACACCAAAGATTTTTAAGGGCTGGCTCTGATGCTGAGAAATTCCTGCTGAGAAAGTATGAGAGGGGAAGGTTCAAAGTGTCTTTCTTTACCAGTAATCGGAGAAGACATCTTCCCCAAAAGGTGGCCCATTCTCACCACCCACTCCTCTTCCATGACCTGACGCTGTCTCAGCAATCTTCATACATTTGGACATCTGACCATAGTGTGGTCACTGTCCCTTAGGTCCTCAGAGAGCTTGGGTCCTCTAAATCTCTGTTGTCTCAGCCCAAATGCCCCCCTGTAGTAGAGCCCTCCTTGACCACTCAGCTGAAGTTGCATCTCCCACCCTTGTCTGTGTCACTGTATCCCATTACCCTGTTTTATCATCTTCATAACACTTATCTCATGAAATGACCTTGTTCATTTTGTTTGTTCCCATGGATTTATTTATTTGTCTCAAATTCCTTACCACAGTATAAGATCTAGAAAGGAAGAAACTGTATTTTTCTGATGCTCTGCTACATCCCCAGTGCCAGGGAAAGTACCTGGTATAAGATATTTGTGGAATAAATGAATTTGTGAGTGAATGAGAATCATCATAGGTAAGAAGATATTAACTATATTCAGAAGCAAGAAGTCTGTGCTCTCTGTTGGTTCCTTTATGTATCCTGCCCCCATGTTTCCATCAACACAGTAGGTAAAGATGCACATGTCGAATCATACTTTTCAGGTCAGGGTGTGAAGTCAGGGTGACTAGGTGAAGACTTCACCAATTCACACATCCAGATACTTTTCTCTGAAACCCAGCTTATCCAAGGAGGTAAGTATACAGACCCTAAAGTGCAATGCTGAGGTCACAGCCTGCCTACACAACTGGTTTAGTAGTGTGACCCTGGGCAAATTCACCTCCCTGTACTTTATTTTCTTTGCCTGTAAATGAAAATAGATTACTTCCCTAACTGGGTTGTTATAAAGGTTAAATGAGTTAATATATGTAATGTACTCAGAATAACATCTGGCTTGTCATAGCACCAGAAGTGTTTCTTATTAATTCTATTATAATTCTCACTTCATATACTGTGCCTCTAAGTCTTAGGAATTTGCACCACTTCTTGTGCCACAGTGTCTGACAGTATGGGGAAGACTGTGGACCATTTATCATAAAAATGCTCATAAAAACATAAACTACACAATATTACAAAGGAAACAAGTATCTTGAAACATTTATCAATATTTAAAAACCTGTGATATTGAAATATATCTACTTTTTAAATACATTAAATAATAAGATACACTGTCAGGAATTAAAACCACCTTAATTTTAAAGTAGTGAAAAACAAACAATATTTCAAGATATTGACAGCAACAATGAAAATACCTGTGATTTCTATTAGTGAGAAAATCACAACTATTGCTAAAACTACTGTGGCTTGTTATTACTAGCAACTGAAAGCTAAATTTCAGAGGTTAGAGAAAATGAAGATGCTAATTTTTTTTCCCATTGTAGTTCAGACACTCTGATCGTATCCCTAGTTCACGTAATCCAAGATGAGAATCTCTGCTACAGATACTGTTTGCAACTTCTTTAACAGCTGTCCCAGGGCAGTTTGGCAAAATATACATAATTTTTATAAATGCATTTTTAGAAATAGGCATATATTCAATAGAAATGCTTATGCAGATCCATACACAAGAACACTTACTTCAGTCTGTCTGAAATGGTGAAAGACCAGAAACAACCCGCATGTCTGTTGACAGGAATTTGTTAAAATAATTTCATTAATCCGTATACTACAGAATACAAGTTTTGTTTCTGTTGGTTTGTTAAGGAAGTTGAAGCCTGAAAGTTGTGTACTGACGGAAAGGGCACTCATCACTGAAATCACAAAGTCACAAAACATATACAGTATTATCCATTTTTGTAAAAAAAAAAAAAAAAAAAAACCCAGGTAATTGCATAGATATACCGATTAACAGTGGTTATGGGGGTGGGTGGTTGATTATGGGAAACTTTCACTTTCTACACATTTCGGTAATTAAACATTTCTTTTTTCCAATAAGCCTGTATCTTCAATTATCAAAACATGATGATGATTATTTTTGAAAAAACAAACCCCACTCTCCCAGATTTCCTGGCATCTAGAAGCTTGTAATTTAGTAAATGGGTAAAGATCAAACATATTTGTTATTATTTGCATGTCTGCAAGCTGGAAGCTCCATCTAACCCTAAGAGATAACCCCTGGGGCTTTTCCCAGAATTCCTACATAAGAATGATGCTGCGGTTTAAAGCCACGGCCTACAGGTTTTCTATTACTCAGACATGAACTAGCATTTAATCTCAAGAACTTTGATATGTTTTGGGTCTACTGGGTCTTGTCTGCCAATGTTTCTGGTTTCAGGATCCCTCTGTCTACCCATTCTTAAGCTGCTCCTTGATGAAAACCAGATGCTTGCCCATTTCTTGTTCTTTGTTCTATCTGCCACAAAACATTTCTTGCACTGTCCTCAGCAAGTACCTTGTCCATTCTGGCAATTGGGTCTCATCCTTCTAGCTGTCTTCACCTGGCTGCACTGCATTTGCAGATCAGAGAAGAGAGCAAACATCAGGTTAGGGAGGCTGTAATGGTCACAGCAACTGTACAGCTCCATCAACATATACATACTTACACATCACTCAGCAATACCAAATAAATGGCAATGGTTCGTTCTAAGAATCCATGCTTCTTTTCAAAGAGGAAGGGGATGGGGCTTGCTGCTTCCTCTTCCTTTACTTTACAGATCTCATCATTTCTCAACTCATAGCAATCTAGCTCCTATCTCCACCACACTTCTAATGTCTCCAATAAGCTCCATGCTTGTTGCTGCTCTTTCCTTTTTTGTTCTCATGATATCTGATATTGCTGCTCACTGACCCATCTGTGAAACTCTGTCCTCTTCATTTCTAGGACACCATGCTTTTGATTTCCCCTCTTCTTCTCCTTCATAATTCCCTCTTTCTCACTCTTAAATACCAGGCTGCTCAGGGCTCTGTTAATGGCTACAGAACTATGGCCCATAAGCACCTTAACACTCAACACGTCCAATCCTAACTTTAGCAGTTTTCTCCCCAAACCCTCTTCTTTATTCTCCAATATTTTCTATTCCAATACATGGCATCCTGCTTTTCTACTTGTTCACAGCCAAACACTAAGCATCCTACTAGAATCCTCCCTCTCACTCAGCCTTACAAACCTAACCTCTCTTTTGACTCCATAGCTTATACTGTCTTAAATGTCTTCAATCCATCAATTTCACCCCATTTTGGCTTAATTCAAAGTCTCATTACTCTTCACCTGGGCAACTACAACACTCACTCAACTAGACTTCTTACCTCTGATTTGGCTAGTGTCTATTTACAAATAACTACATGCGATCTTTCTCAAGTCCAAATATGATTATGCCATTTCCTAGGTAAATTTCATAGATTCCCATTGCATTTATTGGATAGGCCAATAAGTCCATTTGTGTTTTCCATAAGATGGTATGGAAAATCTGAATGAACTTTTTGACTGACCCAACAGTATTAAAGTAAAAAAAAAAAAAAATCTTCATGAACCAACCAAAGTCTTCCACAGTTTAGTTTCTGCCTTCTTCTCTAGGCTAATTTCCTACCATACCCACTATAGACAGTTCAGTTCATTCACATGAAATAATTTGGTACACATTCCTTCTGAAAATGTGTCACATGTCCACGAATTTATATATGAAAGCCTCTCTACCTGAAGTACCCAATTTCCACACACCCCTCACCACCATTGTCACACATATCCATACAACACACCTCTAATTCAAGTCTAGCTAATGTGGACCCATTCTTGCAAACTTGTGTCATTGACCCATATAGCTTTCTTTTATCATTATCTCTACCTACCAGTCTCATTTAAATCTATCCCATGCTACCACTATCAAAGCACTGATTGTGCAGGTGTGGTAAGTCGTGTCATCATGTTCAACCCTCTGTGACCCTATGGACTGTACTGAGGCTCTTAGGTCTCCTGCATTACCAGGCAGGTTCTTTACCACTAGTGCCAACTGGGAAGCCCCATACCACTGATCACTTGGCACTATATCTGTTATTAGGCCAGAAGCTTCTCAGTCACAGAAATCATGTCTTATCAGATTCAGTATCACCAGCAACCATTGGGCACTCAACAAGTGTTTGTGGAATAAACAAATGGGTGATTTACTTTATGATATGAACTCCCATTCACTCCACTGCTCAGTCTCCACACTGAAAATCAGTTCATGTCACTCACTTTCCTAGAAGCCTCTCCCATACCATTATGAGAATAAACTGTAAGTTCCATAATGTAGAAACTAAGACTTCATAATCTAACTCCAAACTGCTTCTCAAGAATTATTTCCTACATATATTGCCTAGGGATCATTTGCTCTAGACCCAGTCTACTGCTCATCTTCCCCCGAATTCTTACTTTCTCATGCTTTCAGACTTTGATTCATTAAAAGAAAATTCACAAATTAATCTCATTTGGAAAATTTTTCTCAGGAAGAATTAATTTCAAGAGAATTAATTCACTCAATAAAAAATATCTTTTTGTTCAGTTCAGTTTAGTCACTCAGTCGTGTCGACTTGGTGCAACCCCATGAACTGCAGCATGCCAGGCCTCCCTGTCCATCACCAACTCCTGGAGTTTACTCAAACTCATGTCCATTGAGTCGGTGATGCCATCCAACCATCTCACCCTCTGTCATCCCCTTCTCCTCCTGCCCTCAATCTTTCCCAGCATCAGGGCCTTTTCAAATGAGTCAGCTCTTCGCATCAGGTGGCCAAAGTATTGGAGTTTCAGCTTCAACATCAGTCCTTCCAGTGAACACCCAGGACTGATCTCCTTTAGGATGGACTGGTTGGATCTCCTTGCAGTCCAAGGGACTCTCAGGAGTCTTCTCCAACACCACAGTTCAAAAGCATCAATTCTTCTGCGCTCAGCTTTCTTTATAGTCCAACTCTCACATCCACACATGACAACTAGAAAAACATAGCCTTGACTAGACGGACCTTTGTTGGCAAAGTAATGTCTCTGCTTTTTAATACGCTGTCTAGGTTGGTCATAACTTTCCTTCCAAGGAGTAAGCGTCTTTTAATTTCATGGGTGCAATCACCATCTGCAGTGATTTTGGAGCCCCCACAAAATAAAGTCAGCCACTGTTTCCCCATCTATCTGCCATGAAATGATGGGACTGGATGCCATGATCTTAGTTTTCTGAATGTTGAGCTTTAAGCCAACTTTTTCACTCTCCTCTTTCAATTTCATCAAGGGGCTCTTTAGTTCCTCTTCAATTTCTGCCATAAGTGTGGTGTTATGTGCATATCTGAGGTTATTGATATTTCTCCTGGCAATCTTGATTCCAGCTGGTACTTCCTCCAGCCCAGCGTTTCTCATAATGTACTCTGCATATAAGCTAAATAAGTAGGGTAACAATATAGAGCCTTGACATACTTCTTTTCCTATTTGGAACCAGTCTGTTGTTCCATGTCCAGTTCTAACTGTTGCTTCCTGACCTGCCTACAGGTTTCTCAAGAGGCAGGTCAGGTGGTCTGGTATTCCCATCTCTTTCAGAATTTTCCACAGTTTGTTGTGATCCACACAGTCAAATGCTTTGGCATAGTCAATAACGCAGAAATAGATGTTTTTCTGGAACTCTCTTGCATTTTTGATGATCCAGCGGATGTTGGCAATTTGACCTCTGGTTCCTCTGCCTTTTCTAAAACCAGCTTGAACATCTGGAAGTTCATGGTTCACATATTGCTGAAGCCTGGCTTGGAGAATTTTAAGCATCACTTTACTAGTGTGTGAGATGAGTGCAATTGTGCAGTAGTTTGAGCATTCTTTGGCATTGCCTTTCTTTGGGATTGGAATGAAAACTGACTTTTTCCAGTCCTGTGGCCACTGCTGAGTTTTCCAAATTTTCTGGCACATTGAGTGCAGCACTTTCACAGCATCATCTTTCAGGATTTGAAATAGCTCAACTGGAATTCTTTTTTTTTTTTTTTCAACTGGAATTCTATCACCTCCACTAGCTTTGTTCGTAGTGATGCTGTCTAAGGCCCACTTGACTTCACATTCCAGGATGTCTGGCTCTAGGTGAGTGATCTATTTAATTTCCTCCCATTGAGTTATAATGTCCCCAGAGATGGAGAATTTGTCTCTTTTCTCTCCGCTTATCCTTTTCTATTCTTAACTCCAAGGCAGCAACTTGCACATAGTTGATAATCAATACACATTGGGTAAATCACATATATTCAACAGTAAAGTTTCATCTTATTTAAAAAACAAGTTTAAATTTTGAAGCCAATAATGCAAAATTATGCCTAAAATCTGTGTTCTTCTTATTCCTGCAACTTCAGAAATAAAATCCTGGATGCAGGCAACAAAAAAGGACAAGAGGAGTAGCATCAAACTAAAAAACTGCACAGCAAAAGAAGCAATCAACAACATGAAAAGGAAAATTATAGAATGGGAGTAAATATTTGCAAACCATGTATCTGATAAAAGATTAGTACGCAAAATATATAAGAAATCCTTACAACTGAAAGAAAAAAAAGCTGATTAAAAAATGGCCAAATGACTTGAATAGACCTTTCTTCAAAGAAGACATACAGATGGGCAATAGGTAGATGAAAAGGTGCTCAGAATCACTAGTTATCAGAGAATTGAAAATCAAAACCACAGTGAGACATTACCTTACAGCTGTTACAATGGTTATTGTCAAAAAACAAAAGATAATAAGTGTTGTTGAGAATGTGGACAAGAGGGAACCCTTGTACACTGTTGGTGGGATTGTAAATTGATGCAGCTATCATGGAAAACAGTATGGAAGTTCCTCAATAAATTAAAAATAGAACTTCCAGGAAATCCAGCAATCTCATTTCTGAGTGTATATCCAAAGAAATTGAAATCAGGATCTTGAAGAGATATCTGTATTCTCATGTTCATTACATCACAATTCAAAATAGCAAAGATATGAAAGCAACTTACGTATTCATCAATGAATAGATGGATAAGGAAAAGTATGGCATATTCATACAATGGAATATTATTCAGCCTTTAAAATTGAAGGAAACCCTGCCATTTGGAATAGCATGGATGAATCTGGGAGATAGCATAATAAGTGAAATAAACCAGACACAGAACGACAAATAGTTATTAATGATCTCACCTTTATGAGGAATCTAAAATAGTCAAACTAAAAAATAAAAAGAAAAAAAATACAGTCAAACTGATAGAAGCAGAGAGTTGCCAGGGGGTAAAGGGAAGGGAGATTGGGGAGGATGAGTCAAAGGGTACAAAGTTTCAGTTATGCAACATAAATCCTAGAGGCCTACAGTACAGCACAGTGCCTATAGTAAACAATACCATATCATATTCTTAAAATTTTGCTAAGTAGATAGAACTTAGGTTGAGTTCTTATCACAAATAAAAGAGTGTGGATGGCAATAAATTTATAGAAGTAAGGGATATGTTTATGGCATTGGCTGAGGTAGTGGTTTCATTGCTGTATACTTATCTCCAAATTTACTAATTGCACAATTGATTATGTATAGCTTTTTGTACATCAATCATACCTCAATAAAGTGGTTTTAAAAACTCTGAAAAATACAAATATCATTTATCCATTCACAGGAAAAAAAATTCCTAAATATCATAACATTAGTGCTAATTAAGAAACAGGTATTAAAAAAAAAGAAACAGGTATATTAATAATTTAATATGTGAAAGTAGTAATAATATTCTATGAAGAAGCCCATGCTTTCTGAGAAGGCAGTATCTGTTCAAGTAGATTGAATATACATTCCCTTTACTGATTTTAAAAGAAATGGGGTATCCAAGGGATTATTCAAAGTTATTTCTAACAAAACCTCCAGACTCTCAATGAGGTCAAGGTAGTCAGTAATATCAGACAAAAAAAATCCCTATTTGAGGCATGTGTGCATGCTAAGTTGCTTCAGTCACATCCAACTCTTTGCCACCCACTGGACTGCAGCCCTTCAGGCTCCTCTGTCCATGGGATTCTCCAGGCAAGAATACTGGAGTGGATTGTTATGCCCTGCGCCAGGGTCTCTTCCCGATCCAGAGATTGAACCCACATGTCTTATGTCTCCTGCATTGGCAGGCAGTTTCCTTACCAGTAGTGCCACCTGAGAAGCCCCCTATTTGAGGCAATCCCAGCTAATAATTTCTCTGTTAATACAGACAAAAGGGAAAACAAAGCTGGCGTCTCTGGTTATCAGAACAGCCTGGAGTTTGCACCCCTAAGAATGTACTTCTCTCCTCTCAGCCTGTCCTCAACTTCCATTCCTCTCAGCAGCTCAGGGAAATTCCAATGTGTTCTTGTGTCGTTGACCAAAGATGAACACATCAACTGTGGTAGAAGCTGCTGGTCCCTGGTGACTGTGTCAGAAACCCATGTATTTCTCCAAGTATTACTCAGCAAGCAATACCTTCAGTAAATAAACGGCTTCTGCCTCCCCTATGCCTCAGACAATAACAACACAAACGAATCTAGATGCAGCAGGAGGCTGGGGGTAGGTATGAGGTCAGGGTGGTTAAGGGGAGACAGAGAAAGAGTGATATCAAGGGAAGTTCCCTTTCTGACTCTGGGTGTGGTTTTTTTTTTTTTTGTCTCTGAAGTATCAGTTACATCAAATCTAGCTTAGTGAGCTTAACCTTCTGTTAGACTCTGGGTGGAGGAGGGACGAAAAAATTTCACAAACTTGAGCAGTCTGTTATTACACATGGAAAACAATTGGAAAATAACAAAGGGCATTTTATAATCAAAGGTCAGTTATAATCAAATGATTCAGAATTCTTGTTTTGAGTAGTCAGGTTGAAGAGGTACAAGAGCCAGAACTTATTTTTTTTAATTAATTAATTAATTTTAATTGGAGGCTAATTACTTTACAATATTGTAGTGGTTTTTGCCATACATTAACATGAATCAGCCATGGGTGTACATGTGTTCCCCATCCTGAACCCCACTCCCACCTCCCAAGAGCCAGCACTTGTAAAGGAGGCTTTTCTGAACATGGAGCCTAAACTAATTTTGGAAATGTAAACTATTTTGACAGGCAGAGCATAGGCACCAACATATCACAAGGAGCTTGAAGAAATAAATTGGGACTTGCCCTTCTTACAAAATCCTGGAAACTTGAAATCTCTTATTAAAGCCTAAAATAAAATGACCTTTGAAAATCTTTAACTCAATTCTACTTCCCTTCCCAATTATTTAAAAATGTTGGTACTAAATTTACTTTATGTTCAGTTGCTTTTCTATTTGGAATCCAGGAATCTGGAAATAAGAAACAGTGTTACCATGTGTAAAATCAATAGCTAGTGGGAAGTTGCTGCATAATGCAGAGAGCTCAGCCATGTGCTCTGTGATGACCTAGAGGGGCGGGATGGGGGGTGGAGTGGCGGGAATGCTCCAGAGGGAGGGGACATGTGTATACCTATGGCTGATTCTTCTTGTTGTATAGCAGAAGCTAACACAACATTGTAAAGCAACTATCCTCCAATTAAAAAATAAATTAAAATAAAAAGACAAATGCATAAAATAAGCCAAAAAAAGGAAAAGAAACATCTCAGAAATGGTTCTCATCCCCTTCCCCCGCCCCTCCTGAGCTGTCCAGTTCGAAGGCAAAAGGTAGGGCTGAGCAAGACAGGCACTGAAATGTGGGAGAGGAGAGGGATCATCCTGACCTAAGGTGTGGGAGCCTGTGAGTGATGGGTGATGTCTGCATAAAAGCCACAGCCCAAGAAGGGTGAGGAGGGCGTCTGTGAAGAAGGATAACCTGGCATAGGTTTGAGAGCCTAGGTGAAATCAGTCAGACTTCCAAAATGGTCCAGTGGGAGTGAGAAGAGTACCAAGTATTCATCCTGGCAGGGGGCTGGTGGGAAGGTCATGATGTGTCAGAAGCCCAGAAAGATGCAAAGAAGGTCAACAAAGACAGGAGCATATATGGGGGTGTGCGAGCCCAAGAGGCAGATAAAGAGGATGTCTACACAGGAGGGCAGCTGGGAGTGGGTGTAAGAGCCTAAGTAGGTGGATGAGAGTATCCACATAGGTGCCCTGCGTAAGTGTCTGTATCCAAGCAAGATGAAGGGGGCACTTCGTGTAAATATAACCTGAGTAAGATGAGGAGAGGAATCCTGTTGGGAACATTAGAGCCCATGAGGCACCAGGGAGCTTCAGCCTGAAGATGTAGTCAGCCCACGATATCTGAACTCAGAAGACGTTAGACAGGGATTCATGGCAGGATTAGAACAATGACAATAAGAGATTAGTTACAAACAAGGAGGTTGATCAAAGAAGTATATGTTTTCTCATTGTTGGAAAAGAGTTATAAATATAGGAAGGAAGAAAACTAGAATGAACCATGTAGTGTTGGACTGTAACTGAAGGTACTGGCCAATTGGGCTTTTTTGTAAATGTGTGTATATATACACATACACACAGATAAATATAGATAAAAATGGGTATGCACATACAAACACACAAATACATATACATACATTCCTCACTAGGCTGTGTGTGTGTGTATACACATATTTACTCCTGAAAAAAATATATATATATCCTCATTCCAGCTGAGCTATTTAAAATCTTAAAAGATGATGCTGTTTAAGTTCTGCTCTCAATATGTCAGCAAATTTGGAAAACTCACCACTGGCCACAGGACTGGAAAAGATCAGTTTTCATTTCAATCCCAAAGAAAGGCAATGCCAAAGAATGTTCCAACTACCACAACTGTGCTCATTTCACATGCAAGCGAGATTATGTGCAAAATACTTCAGGTTAAACTTCAGCAGTATATGAATTGAGAACTTCCAGATGTACAAGCTGGGTTTTGATGGGGCAGAAGAACCAGAGATCAAATTGCCAACTTTCATTGGATCATGGAGAAAACAAGGGAATTCCAGAAAAAACATCTACTTCTGCTTCATTGACTACACTAACGCCTTTGACTCTGTGGATCACAACAAACTGTGAAAAATTCTTCAAGAGACAGGAATATCAGACCACCTTACCTATCTCCTGAGAAACCTGTACGTGGGTCAAGAAGCAACAGTTAGAACTGGACATGGAACAACGGACTGGTTCCAAATTGGGAAAGGAGTACGTCAAAGCTGTATGTTGTCAGCCTGCTTATTCAACTTACATGCAGGTACATCATGCAAAATGCTGGACTGGATTAATCAAAAGCTGGAATCAAGATTGCCAGGAGAAATATCAACAACCCTACCCCAGTTATGGAATCAGTCATTTCTCTAAGGAGTTCTGGTCCCTTTTAGTAAAGAATGATGTGTTTTTTCTAATAGTTATGTACAGATGTGAGAGTTGGACCATAAAGAAGCCTGAACACCAAAGAATTGATGCTTTCCGAATTGTGGTGCTGGAGAGAACTCTTGAGAGTCCCCTGGACTGCAAGGAGATCAAACCAGTCAATCCTAAAGGAAATCAACCAATTTTCATTGGAAGGAATGTTGCTGAAGCTTCAATACATTCACCACCTGATGCGAAGACCCGACTCACTGGAAAAGATTCTGATGATGGGAAAGACTGAAGGCAAAAAGAGAAGGGGGCAGCAGAGGATAAGGTGGTTAGATAGCATCACCAACTTAATGCACATGAATTTGAGCAAACTCCAGGAGATAGTGGAGGAGAGAAAAGCCTGGCATGCTACAGTCAATGGAGTCACAAAGAGTCAGACATGACTTAGCGACTGAACAAACTTGGGGGATATCACCTTAATGAAATGATCAAATTAGCATAGTTAGTAACGTGACAAATCAGTTACATGCTCTTTGACAAGACACAATGAGAAGAACGCAGCATCACTTCTATGCTATGCCTGACAATAACCTGAACTCAATTGTGGTGAGACATCAAAGAAAAATCAAACTGGACACTCTCATAAAACAAACAAACAAACAAAAAAAGCAATTCTGTAATACCTCAGAGTACCAAGGTCCTGAAAGTCAAGAAGAGAAGACCAAAGATAGAGGCAAACTGAAGAGACACAACTAAATGCAGTGTGTAATTCTGAACTGGATCCTTTCCTTATAAAGACATCACTGGGACCCTGACTGAAAGTTCAGTGAAAGGATAAAATAGGATGGTATTAATAGTATATGTCAATATTAGTTTCCTGATTTTGATGGTTGTTGTGGTTATACAGGGGAATATCCTCATTTGTTAGGAGTACAATTTAGCTTTAAAGTATTATAGGGGCATCCTGTCAACAACTTACTCTCAAATGTTTCAGACAAAAATTGATTTGTTGTAACTTCTATGTAGGTTCGAGATATAATCAACATTTTAAAATTCACATTACTATATATAAAATAGATTACTAATAAGGACCTTCTGTATAGCACAGGAGGCTCTACTCAATACCTGTAATGACCTATACAATGACCTAAAGAATCTAGAGAAGAGTGAATATATGTATAACCGACTCACTTCGCTATACAGCAGGAACAAAGGCTACATTGTAAACTAACTATAGTCCAATTAAAATTTTTACTAAAAGAAGTACATCAAAGAATTTTAATAATAAATAGTGAATTGGTTATACCACATGTCCTGGGCTGGTAAGGGTCTCCCTGAAAAAGGCAGATAGTGGAGTCTCTCCTGGGTGATGGAGTAGGGAAGGGCATAGGACATCAGTACAGCAAAGGTGGAGAGCTTGTCCCAGCACACCCTACCCAAGCCAGAGACTGAGGGAATGGTGCATCTATGCATCCTCATAGCAGAGATGTCCTGACGAGTGTGCGGGGCAGTGCTTTCTAGTTCTGAGTCATCAGGTAAAGTCAGCTTCCTCTGCTCTTTTCAGTATAAATGATTTTTTTAAAATAAGCCCTTCTCTCTAGAGTCCATTCCCATGTAGACGAGCCTCTAGAAGTTGGCAGGGGAAGGGAAACAACTCTGGGTTTGGAAAGTTAAAACCCGGTTTGAACTTGGCTCTTTGGGGAATCCTCCCTTCACACCTCACTGCTTGCTCTGAGCATCAGATGAGATAGTTATGAAAACTCCTTAGAAAGTGCTGTGTAAATGCTAGTATCACCATGGCTCTCCTCACTATCTGAGCTCACATGAGGAAAATTAAGAAGGTGAGGGTTTTGTTTCGTTTTTTTCCCAATTTTTTGCCTTTATTTACCTTTTCTTCATTACTTGTCATCTTCTGAACCTGCCTTTGATCCAGCATTCTCAGCAGCTCACTTATTACCCTGTTTTGACCCACTTGCATGTATCTTTTCTTTCTATCAAAATACTAATTGCTCAGCCAACAGAGGAAATTGTGGATCTCAATCACACACATACTATGTGCCAAGCCAGTAGGAGCAATACAAATGATTACGTGCATACTCAGTTTCTAAGTCAAGTCTGACTCTTTGCGACCCCATGGATGTAGCCCACCAGGCTCTTCTGTCCATGGGATTGTCTAGGTAAGAATATTGGAGTGGGCTTCCATTTCCTACTTCAGAAATCTTCCCTACCCAGGGATCAAACCCATGTTTCTTGAGTCTCCTACACTGGCAAGTAGATTCTCTACCACTAGCAAAACCTGGGAAGCCCAATGTTATGCTAAAATTATGAAGCTGTGGAGATGGGGTAGTTCCAGGCAGCAAAAGACTTCATTCCCAGTAGAAAAGAAGGGTGAGGAAAAGCAGGAGGCACTGGAGAAAAAAAGCAGAAAATCACTGAGTGTTTTATTACCCTAAAGACCTCAAATCTAAGACCTTAAATAATAATAATAAACTTTTAAAAGTAACCTTAAATAATTTAAAGCTTTAAATAATAATAAAAACTTAAATAAGCTACCTGAGAGATAGCTTTGCCCATGGCAAAACCTATTCATATGTAAGGTGTGTGATATATTTACTGAAATAACAGAAATTTGAGGTTTGGGTTAGCATGGAAGGAATAACATTGGTTTTATCGGTTTAACCAAGTGAACACTAATAACCACTCGCTCAAACACAAATATTCACAGAACTATCAAGGTGGGACTAACATGCAGGGTTTCAGAGACTATATCCAACTTCATCATGTTCATGATGTCAACTTGGTTTTGGATCAAAATGTTCAGGGTTAGTACTGAATGGCCTTGTTGCATGTGTCTGTGCTTGGTCGCTCAGTCGTGTCCGACTCTTACCACCCCATAGACTGCAGCTGTAGCCTGCCAGGCTCCTCTGTCCATGGGATTCTCTAGTCAAGAGTACTAGAGTGGGTTGCCATTTCCTTCCCCAGGGGATCTTCTCAACCCAGGAATTGAACCCTGGACTCCTGCATTGCAGGCAGATTCTTTACCAAATGAGCCATGAGGGAAGGCTTGTTCCTCTGATATAAAAAACATCTGTTTAGAGCTATGTGAGTTTCCTACTGGGTGAAAGTAACAAGAGCATTGAAGAGGCTGATCATAAATGCCCTTATGTGTTTGTTTTTTCTGTTCTCAGAGGAATAAATGTCAGGGTCTGGAAAGTCAGAGTGAAAAATAGCATGACTAAGACCATCATTGCCAACAAAGGTCTGTCGAATCAAGCCTATGGTTTTTCCAGTGGTCATGTATGGATGTGAGAGTTGGACTGTGAAGAAAGCTGAGCACTGAAAAACTGATGCTTTTGAACTGTGGTGTTGAAGACTCTTGAGAGTCCCTTGGACTGCAAGGAGATCCAACCAGTCCATCCTAAAGGAGATCAGTCCTGGTTGTTCATTGGAAGGACTGATGCTGAAGCTGAAACTGCAATACTTTGGTCACCTGATGCAAAGAGTTGACTCATTGGAAAAGACCCTGATGCTGGGAGGAATTGGGGGCAGGAGGAGAAGGGGACGACAGAGGATGAGATGGCTGGATGGCATCACCAACTCGATGGACATGAATTTGAGTAAACTCCAGGAGTTGATGATGGACAGAGAGGCCTGGCATACTGCAATTCATGGGGTCACAAAGAGTCGGACACGAATGAGTGACTGAACTGAACTGAAGACCACCACCATAGCATGACTAGGAGGGAGGGAACACAGCTCCACCCATCAAGAGAAAGTTGGATTAAAGATTTACTGAGCATGGTCCTGCTCTTCAGAACAAGACCCAGTTTCCCCCTCAGTCAGTCTTTCCTATCAGGAAGCTTAAATAAGCCTCTTATCCTTCTCCATCAGAGGGCAGACAGACTGAAAACCACAATCACAGAACACTAACCAACCTGATCACATGGACCACAGCCTTGTTTAACTTAGTGAAACTATAAGCCATGCTGTGTAGGGCTACCCAAGATGGATGGGTCATGGTGGAGAGTTCTGACAAAATGTGGTCCACTGGAGAAGGGAATGGCAAACCACTTCAGTATTCTTGCCTTGAGAACCCCATGAACAGCATGAAAAGGCAAAAAGATAGGACACTGAAAGATGAACTCCCCAGGTCGGTAGGTGCCCAATATGCTACTAGAGATCAGCAGAGAAATAACTCCAGAAACCATGAAGAGATGGAGCCAAAGCAAAAACAACTCCCCGTTCTGGCTGTGACTGGTGATGGGAGTAAAGTCCAATGCTGTGAAGAGCAATAATGCATAGGAACCTGGAATGTTAGGTCCCAGAATCAAGGCATGTTGGAAGTGGTCAAACAGGAGATGGCAAGAGTGAGCACTGACATATTAGGAATCAGAGAATTAAAATGGGCTGGGATGGGTGAATTTAACTCAGATGACCATTATATCTACTACTGTGGGCAAGAATCACTTAGAAGAAATGGAGTAGCCATCATAGTCAACAAAAGAGTCTGAAATGCAGTACTTGGGTGCAATAGAATTTTGCCAAGAGAATGCATTGGTCATAGTCAACATCCTCTTCCAACAACACAAGAGAAGACTCTACACTTGGACTTCAGCAGATGGTCAACACTGGAATCAGATTGATTACATTCTTTGCAGCCAAAGATGAAGAAGCTCTATATAGTCAGCAAAAACAAGACTGGGAGCTGACTGTTGCTCAGATCATGAACTCCTTTATTACCAAATTCAGACTGAAATTGAAGAAAGTAGGGAAAACCACTAGACCATTCATGTATGACCTAAATCAAATCCCTTATGATTATACAGTGGAAGTGAGAAATAGATTTAAGGGACTAGATCTGATAGACAGAATGCCTGATGAACTATGGACAGAGGTTTGTGACAATGTAGAGGAGACAGGGAGCAAGACCATCCCCAAGAAAAACTAATGTAAGAAAGCAAAATGGCTGTCTGAGGAGGCTTTACAAATAGTTGCAAAAAGAAGAGATGCTAAAAACAAAGGAGAAAAGGAAAGATATTCCCATTTGAATGCAGAGTTCCAAAGAATAGCAAGGAGAGATAAGAAAGCCTTTCTCAGTGATCAGTACAGAGAAATAGAGGAAAACAACAGAATGGAAAACACCAGGGATATCTTCAAGAAAATTAGAAAAACCAAGGGAACATTTCATGCAAAGATGGGCTCAATAAAGGACAGAAATGGTATGGACCTAACAGAAGCAGAAAATGTTAAGAAGAGGTGGCAAGAATACACAGAAGAACTGTACAAAAAAGATCTTCATGACCCAGATAATCACGATGGTGTGATCACTCACCTAGAGCCAGACATCCTAGAATGTGAAGTCAAGTGGGCCTTAGAAAGTATCGCTACAAACAAAGCTAGTGGAGGTGATGGAATTCCAGTTGAGCTATTTCAAATCCTGAAAGATGATGCTGTGAAAGTGCTGCACTCACTATGCTAGCAAATTTGGAAAACTCAGCAGTGGCCACAGGACTGGAAAAGGTCAGTTTTCATTCCAATCCCAAAGAAAGGCAATCCCAAAGAATGCTCAAACTGCCGCACAATTGCACTCATCTCAGACGCCAACAAAGTAATGGTCAAATTTCTCCAAGCCAGGCTTCAGCAATACATGAACTGTGAACTTCCACATGTTCAAGCTGGTTTTAGAAAAGGCAGAGGAACCAGAGGTCAAATTGCCAACATCTGCTGGATCTTCAGAAAAGCAAGAGAGTTCCAGAAAAACATCTATTTCTGCTTTATTGACTATGCCAAAGCCTTTGACTGTGTGGATCACAACAAACCGTGGAAAATTCTGAAAGAGATGGGAATACCAGACCACCTGACCTGCCCCTTGAGAAACCTACATGCAAGGTCAGGAAGCAACAGTTAGAACTGGACATGGAACAACAGACTGGTTCCAAATACGAAAAGGAGTATGTCAAGGCTGTATATTGTCACCCTGCTTATTTAACTTATATGCAGAGTACATTATGAGAAACGCTGGGCTGGAGGAAGCACAAACTGGAATCAAGACTGATGGGAGAAATATCAATAACCTCAGATATGCAGATGACACCACCCTTGAGGCAGAAAGCGACGAAGAACTAAAGAGCCTCTTGATGAAATTGAAAGAGGAGAGTGAAAAAGTTGGCTTAAAGCTCAACATTCAGAAAACTAAGATCATGGCATCTGGTCCCATCACTTCATGGCAAATAGATGGGGAAACAGTGGAAACAGTGGCTGACTTTATTTTGTGGGGGCTCCAAAATCACTGCAGATGGTGACTGCAGCTATGAAATTAAAAGATGCTTACGCCTTGGCAGGACAGTTATGACCAACCTAGACAGCATATTAAAAAGCAGAGACATTACTTTGCCAACAAAGGTCCATCTAGTCAAGGCTATGTTTTTCTAGTTGTCATGTATGGATGTGAGAGTTGGACTATAAAGAAAACTGAGTGCTGAAGAATTGATGCTTTTGAACTGTGGTGTTGGAGAAGACTCTTGAGAGTCCCTTGGACTGCAAGGAGATCCAACCAGTCCATCCTAAAGGAGATCAGTCCTGGGTGTTTATTGGAAGGACTGATGTTGAAGCTGAAACTCCAATACTTTGGCCACCTGATGCAAAGAGCTGATTCATTTGAAAAGACCCTGATGCTGGGAAAGATTGAAGGTGGAAGGAGAAGGGGACAACAGAGGGTGAGATGGTTGGATGGCATCACCGACTCAATGGACATGAGTTTGGGTAAACTCCGGGAGGTGGTAAGGGCCAGGGAAGCCTGTCATGCTGCAGTTCATGGGGTTGCAAAGAGTTGGACACAACTGGACAACTGAACTGACTGACTGACTGACTGAAGACCATCACAGGACTTCTTTGGTGGTCCAGTTGGTAAGAATCTGCCTTCCAATGCAGGAGACATGGGTTTGATCCCTGGCCTGGGCAGATTTCACATGCTGTGGAGTAGCTAAGCTCGTGTGCTGCAACTACTGACAATCATATTATTATTAGAGACTGTGCTCTGCAAAGTGAGGCATGTGCACTGCAAGTAGAAACCCCCGCCCACTGCAACTAGAGAAAACCGGTGCCCAGCAACAAAGACCCAGTGCATCCAAAGATAAGTAAATAAAATACATTCCAAAAAAAAGACCACCACAACATCTCCCTGGGACATTCTTGCTCTTCATATTTGGCTAAGAATTTTACCATCTGAGGCATGATCCACCAACCCTTTCCTGGCAGCCCCCTGCCTCCCATAAAAGCCAGCTGTCTGTTCAGCTAAAACCAGCCATGCTGAGGACTTCTTTGCCAATATCTGTGGTACCTTCAAAATGTATTCTCTCCCTATTTGTAGGTTAAAGTGAATAATCTCAGAGCAGAGGATACTATTCATTTATATTTGGTTATTTAGACATAAATTAAGCAACAGTAGTAACAATTTTAAATAATAATAAGTCTATTATGCAATTCTTATGTGCTAGAATCTATGCATTATCTTCTCTAATCCTCATAAAACCTAGAAGTTATCTAATATCATTCCTATTTTACAGATAAGAAACTGAGACTTGGAAGAATAAAGCAACTTGTCCAAGTTACAGAGCTAGTAAAATGCAGAACTGAGTTTCATTCAGTTAAAATTAAAGCTCTCATTCTTAACCACTATTTTACTAAGCTATTTTTAACATGTTTTATTCAAATATGCAAGAATATTTGGAAGCAATAACTATTTTATTTCTATTTTTTTAATTGGAGGAAAATAGCTTTACAATGCTGTACAACCGTAAATAATAAGTGAAAATAATTTTGAAATCAAGTTAAAAAAATCATAAAGTATTTTAAAATTATTTCAACAGAAGTAATAACTTTAAAATACTTTGTGATTTTTCTTAACTTTTGATTTCAAAATAATTTTAGATGTATTATTTTCCAGTTTCAAAGATAGCACAGAGAATTCTCATATTCCCTTCATTCAGCTTCCCTTAATGTCATATTACATAAGCATATTACATTTATTGAAACCAGAAATTAGCATTGATTCAAGACTGTTAACTAGAGACTTTATTCAGATGTCTCGTGTTTTTTTTTTAACTTGTTCCCATTTTTAGATCCAATTCATTTAGTCATTAGTCTGTAACAGTTTTTCAGACTTTCCTCATTTCTCATGACTGACATTTGTAGAGTATTCCTCAGGTATTTTGTAGTATGTCCCTCTATTAGGGTTTTTCTGAGGCTTTCTCATGACTATAATTTTTTTTTTTCTTATGAGGTTATGCATTTCTGAGGAAGAATAGAACAAGGCGAAGTGACATTTTCATTGTATTAGCAATACACGATACCAACGAGACTGTTTACTGGTGATATTAACTTGACCACTTGGTAGGGTGGTATCTTCCAGGTTTCTTCACTGTAAAGTGACTATTTTTCTCAGCTCATATTCTATTCATTTAAAGCTTGTCACTAAGTTCAACCCATACTCAAACCTCCACCTCCTGGAGAAAAGGGTATCAAAAAATTTGTGGCCATATGTTAAAACCACCATGGCAATTAATATTTGGGGCAGTTACTTTGAAACTGCAAGTACTCTCTTTCTTCTTAAAGTTTTGCCTGCTAATTTTAGTACCCATCAATAGACACTGCCTGCACCAATAATTACTCGGGTGTTGTAATGGTGATTTTGTATTTCTCTCATTATTTCTGCATTTATTATTTGCGATTCTTCTGTAAGGAAAATTTGTTCATTCTTCCTTTATTTATTCCATCATTTATATCAAGATATATAAATTAGGTTTATATAAAATCAGTATATATAAACTGCATATTGTAGACTCTTAGGTATTTATTAATTCATTTAAACATTTTATCTGGAAATAATTTTAGATTTACAAAAAAAGTTGCAAAAGAATTCCTATATACCCCTCACCCAGTTTCAATTTCCCCTAACACAACTAACTTAAATTACTATGGCATATTTACCAAAACTAATAAACTAATATTGGTATCACTATTAACTAAATTCCATACTCTATTTGGATTTCATCAGCTTTGTTGTTAATGTCTTTTGCTATTCTAGGAGCCAATCTTGGATGCCATATTACATTTTATTTTCATTTTTCCTTTAGTCTTTCTTAGTCTGTGATGGCTCCTTTCTCCCTCACCCTTTTCAGGAAGATTATCTGTATTTATTTAACACAGTCTGTGTTCTATTTCAGGATCTCTTCAATATCCTACTCGATTTTTCAAAAATTTGCATAAAATGAGGTTTACTCTTTGTGATGCACACTGCTATAGGTTTTATCAAAGGCACAGAGTACCTTTATCTACCACTGCAGTACCATAGAGACTAGTTTCATCATCCTTAAAATTCCCTTCTGCAGTCCATTTGTAGTCATGTATGCAAGCTAAGTTGCTTCAGTCATGTCCGACTCTATGTGATCCTGTGAACTCTAGCCCACCTGGTCACAGAAAACCTAAGAACTTACTGCCAAATTCGGTGTCTTGTAGACTTTTTGCTTGTGTTTTGTTTCTTAGACTTTTATAGTTTGATATCTTCTGTTTAGATTTATGATCCATTCCAAATTAAGAATTATGTATTGTGTGAGTTAAGGGTCAAGGTTATATTTGCATGAAAGTGAAAGTTGCTCAGTAGTGTCTAACTCTTTGTGAGCCCATGGACTATACAGTCCATGGAATTCTCCAGGCCAGAATACTGGAGTGGGTAGCCTTTCTCTTCTCCTGGGGATCTTCCCAACCCAGGGACTGAACCCAACTCTCCTGCATTGCAGGCAGATTCTTTACCAGCTGAGCTAGCAGGAAAGCCCAATACTACTTTTGTATAAGGATAACCAATTGCTCTAGGACTGCTGGTTAAAAACTTTATACTTTCCTTATTGAGTGGGTTAATATCTTTTATTGAAAATCAGTTAACCCTATTAACCCTCTGACTTCATTACTGTAGCTTTATAGTTATAGTTTTATAGCTATATACTTCTTAAAAGCTGAGTACTATAACTTTGTTCTTCATTTGAAAAATTGTCTTTGTTATTCTGGGTCTCTTGCATTTACATGGAAATTTCAGAATCAGCTTTCAGTTTCTACAAAAAAACCTTGATGAGATTTTGATTGTGATTACGTTGAATCTACACATAGATTTTTGAGTAACTGATATCTTTAAAATATTGTATCTTTTGATTAATGAACTTGATATATGTCTAGTCATTTATGTCTCTCTTAATTTCCCCAAGAACAAAATATTTCTTGAAGACAAAAGAGTAAGAGTGATAGTTAAAGTCCACACAGCAAAGCTACAGGATTTAGTACTATCTAAGGCAGATTAATGTGGTGACAAGTAGCACTTTCTGTATTTCAGAATCCTCTCAAGAAAATGAAATTTAGTAACTGACATCATAATGATAACCTAAGGTTATCAAGTGAATATTAAATGCTATCTAGTATATTATTTAACAAGACAAAACAGCATATATTTTTAAAGAGATCTTTTAATTAATAGTGATAAAAACAAAGTGTGGTGCTTAAAGAAATAAGTTCCTGTTAAATGGAAAATTCACTGAAAAAGGAATGTTTGATTTCCGATAGCACCAAAAGACTGAAATGTAAAGCATAAAGACTAAAACATAAAGGATAAATGACTCCCTTTATCTAAATAATTATAGAAGTGAAATAGGTAGGCCAGGTTTCTCCTTCTGCCTGGGGATCTCCCTGAGAGAGACACAAGGAGTTTTTCTTTCACTATATTCAGGGCTTTGCAGAATGTTGTTTGATCTTGTTTGTGACTTCAAAAAGTGGCTGACAATGTGCGAGTGGCTCTAAGAATGTCCCACAAGAAATGCACTGCTTTCTCTTACCTAAAAATAAAGGAAGCCTTCGTTTTCTTGTAGATAGACTTCAGTTTCTTAGAGAAGAGATGAAAGTTGTCAGGTTTAGTTTCTTTTTCTCACAATACTAGGTAAATCTCCCTTGGCCTTACAACTTTGGTAGTTGGAGACTAATCAACACAGACAAGAGAGATTAAAGGAGAACAGTAAAAGAATTTTCATCATTTTACAATTGCTTCATGAGTCATGCTTTTCTATGATTTAATGCTGAATACTCCATTAGGATATTCAAGCCTAGTTAAACACTTGAAGTATTCCAGTCAACCAGGGATGACAGGAACAAGCATGGCCTCAAGACCTTTTTCACATTAAGTGCTGTAGGTCCAGCCCCAGAAGAATACTTGGAAAGAATCAGCAGCGGGGAAAAAAATTGTTAATAATTCCTTCTAGCTCAAAAAATTATTATTTTTTTCTGGAAGACTGTATTGACTTATTATCACTGAAAAGGCTGAATATGAGAAGGAGGAGAAATGTGGAAGATGAAAACTACCATTTAGTGTTGATAAGACTTGTTATTTTTTTTATTTATTTTTTTATTAGTTGGAGGCTAATTATTTTACAATATTGTAGTGGGTTTTGTCATACATTGACATGAATCAGCTATGTATTCCCCATCCCGATCCCCCCTCCCACCTCCCTAAAACATCATTCTGAATCTTGGAAGTCACCGTTCTTTTAACTAGTTCTCTATTCCTTGCTAGCACAGAAATAGTGTCTCCTGTGTCTCCTCCACTGCAGGTAGATTCTTCACCTGCTGAGACATCAAGGAAGCCCAAAATCTCAATACAAGACACTTTTTTTCTGCCATGGTGATTTGGACCTATGCATATTTCTTATTACACTTTGCCTGAAAAAAAAATGAAAAATGTAGCAAACAGCTTTTTGTCAGTATTAACAAAATATAACATTTTTCAATAATCAACATGATTCAGTCTTTTTATCATTAATATATCTAACATTGGACAGGGAGCAATTCATTTGGCATTATGTGAGGTGGGGATCTCTAAAATCAAGAGTACCTAAAATCAACTGTAGATCTTAAAAAGACTATATTATTTAGTTACTTGGTGGGGGATAACCTCTTCCAATAACACAAGACACAACTCTACATATGGGCATCACCAAATGGTCAATACCAAAATCAGACTGATTATATTCTTTGCAGCCAAAGATGGAGAAACTCTATACAGTCAGCAAAAACAGGACCAGGAGCTGACTGTGGCTCAGATCATTAACTCCTCATTGCAAAATTCAGGTTTAAGTTGAAGAAAGTAGGGAAAACTAGTAGGCCATCCAGGTATGACCTAAATCAAACCCTTATGATTATACAGTGAAAGTGACAAATATATTGAAGGGATTAGATTTGATAGACAGTGCCTGAAGAGCTATGGACACAGGTTTGTAATATTGTACAGGAGATGGTGATCAAGACCACTCCAAGAAAATAAATGTAGGAAGGTAAAAGTTGTCTGAGGAGGCCTTACAAATAGCTGAGAAAAAGAGAGAAGCAAGTGGCAAAGGAGAAAGGGAAAGATATACCCAATTGAATGCAGAGTTCCAAAGAATAGCAAGGAGAAATAAGAAAATCTTCTTCAATGAAGGACAGAAATGGTAAGAACCTAACAGAAGCAGAGGAGATTAGGAAGAGGTGGCAAAAATACACAGAGCTGTACAAAAAAAGGTCTTAATGACCTGGATAAACATGATGGTATGATCACTCATCTAGAGCCAGACATCCTGGAGTGTGAGGTCAAGTAGTTCTTAGGAAGCATTATTACCAACAAAGCTAGTGGAGGTGATGGAATTCCAGCTAAGCTACTCAAAATCCTTAAAGGTGATATTTTTAAAGTGTCCCACTCAATATGCCAGCAAATTTGGAGAATTCAGCTGTGGCCACAGGGCTGGAAAAAGTCAGTTTTCATTCCAATCCCAAAGAAGGGCAATGCCAAAGAATGTTCAAACTACCATACAATTGCATTCATTTCATATGCTAGCAAGATTATGCTCAAAATCCTTCAAGGTAGGCTTCAGCAGTTCATGAACTGAGAACTTCCAGATGTACAAGCTGGATTTAGAAAGGGCAGAGGAACCAGAGATCAAATTGCCAATATCTGTTGCGTCATAGAAAAAGCAAGGGAATTCCAGAAAAACATCTACTTCTGCTTTATTCACTATGCTAAAATCTTTGACTGTATGGATGACAACAAACTGTGGAAAATTCTTAAAGAGATGGGAATACCAGACCACCTGACCTGCCTCTTGAGCAACATGTATGTAGGTCAAGAAGAAATAGTTAGAACTGGACATGGAACAACGGACTGGTTTTAAACTGGGAAAGGAGTATGTCAAGGCTGTATATTGTTACGCTGCTTATCTAACTTATATGCAGAGTATATCATGTGAAATGCCAGGCTGGATGAATCATAAGCTGGAATCAAGGTTGCCAGGAGAAACATCAATAATCTCAGATATGCAGATGACACCACCCTAATGGCAGTAAGCAAAGAGGACCTAAAGTGCCTCTTGAGGAAGGTGAAAGAAGAGAGTGAATAAATTGGCTTAAAACTCAGCATTCAAAAACAAAGATTGTGGCATCTGGTCCCATCACTTCATGGCAAATAAATGGGGAAGAAATGGAAACAGTGACAGGTCTTTTCTTGGGCTCCAAAAACAGAGCAGCCATGAAATTAAAAGATGCTTGCTTCCTGGAAGAAAAGCTAGTACAAATCTAGACAGTGTATTAAACAGCAGAGGCATCACTTTGCTGACAAAGGTCTAAAGTCAAAGCTATGGTTTTTCCAGTAGTCATGTACAGATATGAGAATTAGACCATAAAAAGACTAAACACTGGAGAACTGATGCTTTCAAACCATGGTGCTGGAGAAGACTCTTAAGAGTCCCTTGGACTGCAAGGAAAACAAACCAATCAATCCTAAAGGAAATCAACCCTGAATATTCATTGGAAGGACTGATAATGAAGTTGAAGCTCCAATACTTTGGCCACCTGATAGGAAGAGCTGACTATTGGAAAAGACCCTGATTCTGGGAAAGGTTGAAGGCAGGAAGAGAAGGGGTGACAGAGGACAAGATGGTTGGATGGCATCTTTGACTCATTGAACGTGAGTTTGAGCAAACTCTGGGATATAGTGAAGGACCAGGAAGCCTGGCAGACTGCAGTCTTTGGGGTTGCAAAGAGTCGGACATGACTGAGCTAATGAACAACAGCAACAATACCCGATAGATGCTATTTAAATAGTTACTCTACTATACCACAATCATAAAAAGCCTATGACATTTATTTTGGTTTGTTTGTTTGTTATAGACATGTCTCTATCCCTACATAGCCATTATTTTATTCCATGATCATTGCAGGTAGAACTAGTGTCTCTGCCTTTCTTTTTTTGTTTCTTGTAGCCATGGAGTTCTCTTTCTAAAATACATCTTTTATTATGTCATGTGCTAAGTCACTTTAGTCACATCCAATTTTGTGAACTCATGGACTATAGCCCACCAAGCTCATCTTTCCACGGGATTCTCCAGGCAAGAATACTGGACTGGGTTGCCATTTCCTTCTCCAGGGGATCTTCCCAAACCAGGGATTGAACCCGGGTCTCCCGCTTTGGAGGCAGACACTTTAACCTCTGAGCCACCAGGGAAGCCCTCAATAGATCTGCTCAAAAACACATAGTGGGTCAAGGAAGAGGAATTATTTAATATGAGTCTCGAAGAATAAACCAGAGAATAGCAGACTAGCAGGTCAGGAAATAGGTATTCCAAGCAGAAGAAACACCCTACATTAAGATACCAAATGTCTTGCTACTTTCAGGAGCTTCTAAGTAACTGGCTGTGTCTGAGGCACATGTGTTAGGAGGGATGGAAAGCAGGCTGTGCAGTTAACCAAGGGTCAAATCACAATGAGTCTGGTGAATCGTGGCAAGAATTTTTGACTTTATCATGTGGTATATGGTAGTTTAAGCAGGAAATTAATACGATGTGATTTTCCTTCTAGAATATAGTTCTAGCAACTTTCTGTTCCATATAATCATTTAAAGGGTAGCCATTCCCTTCTCCGGGGGATCTTCCTGACCTGGGGGATCAAACCTGGGTCTCCTGCATTGCAGGAAGATTCTTGACTGTCTGAGCTACCAGAGTAGCCAGGCTTCCAGGTGACCTATATTACTTATTATGGAAAACCACATAAACAGAGCACCTGTGCTCCACCTTGTAATTCATCCATTACACCCACCACACACTTCAAAATTCTCCAACAGATTTCCAGGATTCTTTGCCCCATTTGGTTCTATGGTCCATCCTCTGAGTCTCACCATTCATTTCTGCCTTACATTAATGGCATTGATTTAGACCTCCTACCCTCTGGAGATAATATTGATATTTCTGAGTTAGCATGATATATTGCAATTTGGGGTATGAAACTCTTCCTTACACATTATCACTCTGCTCCACCTCGGCTTCTTGAACATAGCTTTCCCCTACAACTTACCTGACTGGAATAGGAACCAAATAACATTAGTAGAAAGCTTGAGGTTAAAAGCAGGTTAGAAAGGAGACAAGAAAGACAATGGTGGAACTACTGCAATGACTAAATGACTTCCAGATGACTAAGTGGTCCCATTCATGGACATAAATAAAACAGGAAGCAGATTTGATGGGAAAGACTATGATCCCAGTTATGAATCTGTTTAGTCTATAGTGCCTAACAGAAATTTTGATGGAGAAATCCATGTGCAGCAGGACATTTAGATTTGGAACTCAGGAGCATCTACACTGGGGACAGTGATTTGGATGCAGTGAAGGAAATAGGCAGGAATAATGTCACCCAGAGAAAGTGTTCATTATGAGAAGAGGATGAAAGATAAAACCTTGTGGAACAAAAGCATATAATGAACAAGTAAAAACAACAATATCTGGCGAAAAAAACAAGTAGGAGTGTCCAGAGAGATAGAAACTAGACCCAGACAGAGTTCCTTAGCTGTCTGCCAGATAAATAGATTTGGTGTTTAGAAGTGTTTTGGTGACCTTGGAGACAGCAGTTTCAGGGAAATGATAGTAATACACTATTTTTACTGGAAAAGAAAGAGCTGAGGAATTGTTTACAGAAAATATGGGTAACTTTAAGAAACTTGATAACCAATGAAAAGAATGAGATAAAATCTTAGCTGGTTTCAGAGACTTTGTTCATTTGTTTTGCCTTTTTTTCAAGCTGGATTTAGAAAAGGCAGAGGAACCAGAGATCAAATTGCCAATATCTGTTGGATTCTAGAAAGAGCAAGAGAATTCCAGAAAAAACATCTACTTCTGCTTCACTGACTACATTAAAGCCTTTGACTGTGTGGATCACAACATTCTGTGGAAAATTCTTCAAGAGATGAGATTACCAGACCACCTTATCTGCCTCCTGAGACACCTGTATGCAGGTCAAGAAGCAACAGTTAGAACCAGACATGGAACAACGGACTGGTTCCAAATTGAGAAAGGAGTGTGTCAAGGCTGTATATTGTCACCTTGGTTATTTAACTTACATGCAGAAATGCAGGCTGGATGAATCACAAGCTGGAATCAAGATTGTCAGGAGAAACATCAATAACCTCAGATATGCATATGAGACCACCCTCATGGCAGAAACTGAGAGGAACTAAAGAGCTTCTTGATGAAGGTGAAAGAAGAGAATGAAAAAGCTGGCTTAAAATTCAACATTCAAAAAAACAAAGATCATGGCATCCAGTCCCATCACTTCATGTCAAGTAGATGGAGAAACAATGAAAACAGTGACAGACTTCATTTTCTTGGGCTCCAAAATTGCTGCAGATGCTGACTTCAGCCATGAAATTAAAAGATGCTTGCTCCTTGGAAGAAAAGTTATTGCCAACCTAGACAGCATATTAAAAAACAGAGACATTACTTAGCCAACAAAGGTCCATATAGTCAAAACTATGGTTTTCCCAATAGTCATGTATAGATATGAGTTGGACCATAAAGAAAACTGAGCAATGAAGAGCTGATGCTTTGAACTGTCATGTTGGAGAAGACTCTTGAGAGTCCCTTGGACAGGAAGGAGAACAACCAGTCAATCCTAAAGGAAATCAGTCCTGAATATTCACTGGAAGGACTGATGTTAAAGCTGAAATTCCAATACTTTGGCCGCCTGATATGAAGAACTGACTCATTTGAAAAATCCCTGATGCTGGGAGAGATTGAAGGCAGGAGGAGAAGGGGACGACAGAGGATGAAATGGTTGGATAGCATCACCAACTTGATGGACATGAGTTTGAGCAAGCTCTGGGAGTTGGTGATGGAAAGGGAAGCTGCCCATGCTGCAGTCCATCGGGTCAACAAAGAGTCAGATACATCTGAGTGACTGAACCGAGCTGAACTTCTGCATTAGCAGGTGGATTCTCCACCACTGAGCCAGCAGGGTAGACCAAGACTCCAAACAAAGCTAGAGAATATTGTATATAGATGGTACCACCATATCCTATGAAATAGAATGGAAATAGGGAAAGAATGCTGCTGATAGTAAGCTTCTAGATGTTGAAGTGAGAAACTGAGGAGATTAATATTTGTGCACTTTGATTTTGCCTTTGATTTAGGGGACCTATTCAGCTGTGGAGAGTGAGAATAAGTGTTTTAAGTGTGGTGAACAACTGGGATTGTCACTGATGGAATTGCAGGAAGAGCTCACTTTTGGAGGTATTTAGTAGCGTTAATCTGTCATTCCTGTGATTTTCTCCAGCAGTTGAAATGTAAGAGTATAGAAAGTGGCTGACATGGAAAGAAATTCAGACATTATCATACAAGAATGATCCAAGTTGAAAAGTAGTATCATAGATATAGGGGAAGAAAGGAAATTAAGTTGTTTGAATGTAAAGGACTTAAGCAGTGTATTATAAAGTTTATACTAGAAAGTAAAAGAAACGAGGCTAGAGAAGAGTAATAGTAAAGGTGAAAAAAAGAAGAGATGAAAAAATCTTAGGTTTCTTTTTTGAGAAGAAAGAACAAATGTTGAGGAAATAAATTGAGAAGATGATCAAGTTGTTAATTGAGATAGTCAAAATGTTAATCAAAGTTGGGGCTTTGGACTTTGAAATTTCAGAGGAAAAATATTTCCAACTGATGATAAAGTTCAGCATGTGGCCTTGGGTGTCACCTGTTGACACTTGGTATGGGTCAAGATTGTGGAGCACTTTAAGGACTCTAAGGCTAGGGCCTTGGGTGCTTTGTCCCCTGAACACTGATGTCATCCAAGATAAGTATGACTTGGGAGTTAAGATGCAACCTTTGAATGTGGGTAAATGAGAAAACGGTAGATGACACTGTCCAGGAAAGGTAGAGGATGTTGTAACAAAATGTTATGAATTTTGAATGAGAAATATATTTAAACAAGGGTCGAGATCTAATGTTCTGGAAGAGTGGTTTTCAAAGTTTACTGTGCTTAAGAATCATCTGGAGGGTTTATTCAAAAGCACATTGCTGAACTCTATTCCCAGAGTTTCTGTTTCAATGGACCTGGAGTAAAGCCAAGAAATTTGCTTTTCTAGTCAGTTTCCATTTTTGAAAACAAGTTTGGGACCATTCTTTCAGAACCATTACTCTGGAAGCTCTGTAATGAGAAGTTGATAGAGATGAATTTGTTGAATAAAGAGTAATAGGCAGCCTCCATAAGACAGGATGGACAAGAAGGGAACAGAGGTTAAATAGAGAATTGCATTTTTTTGGGTTTGTTTCAATAAAGGGAATAGGAATAAGGGAACTCATTAAAGTAACTGAGGGCTAGAAGAAACTATTCTCATGACTTGGAGTTCCCTAAGGGTGTGGTGAAATAGTTTGGAGGAAAGTCAGGTAAAAGTTGGTTGAGGCTCTAGGGAAAATGCATAGGCCTTAAGAAAAATAAAGAAATCTGAGAGGCTTTACGTTAAAGGGAATAAATGAAGGAATTATCTAGGTTGTGAAGCCCTGTGTTAGCAAAGGCTCAGATGCAAAGAGTGCAAGGTAAACCTGCAGCTGGGCCACCATCTGTCAACTTTGTTGCTGTTGAAAGACTAATGAAGTCTTTCCACAGTGAAACCAGGAGTACACTGAGATATGGGGAGCGTCCCAAACTTCTCTGCCTGTGTGGTTGATCAGCTCATCATCTCTTTATTTGAACACTAGGAAAGCAGAAGATGGAAACTCCTGGGGGAATTTTCTCCTCATTCAGCCATGGCCAAGGGTGTTGGCCTTTAGTGACATAGTCCCATGTGTAATATCAAGATTTGGGCAGATATCTAGAGATGGCCAGCTTGTCTGGAGAGTACCTGGGTTTTAGATTTTAACTAACCTATACAAAAATGCAAGGTCTTTAAAAATGTAAAATACTGTTGAACATTGATAGTTTCTCAATGCTGCCTGTGAAGTATATGAACATTTCAAGCTTTGTCATTGATAACATTGGAGATCTCATTTAAAAAATTTTTTCAGACAGACCAAAAAATGTATTCAAAGTCACACAATAACTGTATTAGGTAGGGATTAGTGTATCTTCATGTTATATACATGGAAGTTGAGGGTTAGTCACACAGCTAGTAAATATTAGAGTCAAAATTTGGAAACAGACATTCTAGCTCCAGCTGTGGTGGACCACGCTTAGTTGCTCAGTTGTGTCCAACTCTTTGTGACCCCATGGACTGCAGCTTGCCAGGCTTCTCTGTCCATGGGGATTCTCCAGGCAAGAATACTGGAGTGGGTAGCCATGCCCTCCTCCAGGGGAATCTTCCCAACTCAGGGATAGAACCCAGGTTTCCTGCATTTTAAGCAGATTCTTTACCATCTGAGCTAGCAGGGAAGCCCCAAAATACTGCAGTGGGTAGCCTATCCCTCCTCCAGGGAATCTTCCCAACCTAGGAATCAAACCCAGGCCTCCTGCATTGCAGGCAATTTCTTTATCAGCTGAGCTACCAGAGAAGCCCTCTAGCTCCAGAGCCCATGTGTTTAACCACTATTCCATGTATTGACTCCACAGATGGATCATAATTTACTGAACCATATCTCCTATTGCTGAATAATAAGTTTTTTAAACTTTCACTGTTAGAATGAACATCGTGTACACATATCCTTGACACAGACAACTATTTCCATATGATACGTTCCTAAAAGTGAAAGAAGGTCTGTTTTTTAATATCCAATGCCATGAAAAATCAGAGAAACAACAAATCAGAAATTAATAAACCTATTTAACATGACCTAGAGCAAGGCATCAGGGCTAGAGAGGAGAGAGCTCCATATTTATTTTGTTTTTTAAATGAACTTGGATATGCAAATTAGCAATAGGTCTGTGTTCCCAGCTCCTACTTCTACCTCACAAATTTAGACTCTGTTTTTCTGGTATTACCTTGAGGTTAGAACAAGAGTGTGGAAAAAAAAAATTGGAGGAAACATGATAGAACATCCCAGACCTCTGGTTGCTTGCCCAAGTCCTCCTCCAGATACTGTCACCCTAAGCAGCTTCTTCATTCTTACAGAAGACAGAGCAGCTTCCTCCTCCAATACCTCAAGAGAAGTGAGAAGGGAGGTCCCAAGAAAATCCCCAGTTGGTTTGGAAGACTGTATTTAGGGAGGGGAAACAGGTGTATAAATCCCTGACTGGATGCTCACAGAATGGCAGAATTAATGATGCTGCCATCAAATTTTGAGGCAAGCTTGTCATAATCTCACGTTCCTAAAGATGTGTGCCTTCATTTTGCCTTGAAATAGCTGATTGTGAGAGACTTGCCATGGTAACCTGAGCTATCGAGGTAACAGGAAGCAATGGAAATGTGACGGTTAATTTTATGCCAATTTGCCTAGGTCACAAGATGCCCAGATAACTGATTAAATGTTATTTCCAGGTGTGTGAGGGAGGATGTTTCCAGAAGAGATTAGCATTAGAATAACTAGGCTGGGTAAAATCCATTGTGTTTTCCAGTGTGGGTGGGCATCATTAAATCTGATGAGGGCCTGAAAAGAATAAAAAGGCAGAAAAAGGAGACTTCGTGCTGCCTGACTGCTTCAGTTTTGGCATTGGTCATCTCCTGCCCTTATACTGGGACTGATATCATCAGTACTGCTGTTCTCAGACTTTCACTAGAAAGCCTTCAGACTTTCACTAGAACTATACACCAGGAGAGCTGGTGTATACACACCAGCTCTCCTGGTGTATAGTTCAGCTTGCAAATGGCAGATTGTGGGATTTCTCAGCCTTTATAACTAGATGAGTCAATTACTCACAATAAACCTCTTGAGATAGATAAGATGTATACTGTTGACTTTTTTCTCAGCCTTCTGCGAAGGGATATATGGCCTTTTATCAGAATTGCTGTGCACTGGAGAAAAGGAAATAATCAGACCTTTCATGGAATACTGGACCCTGACTCTGAACTAACACAAATTCCAGGAGACCCAAAACATCACTGTGGTCCACCAGGCAGAGCAGAGGCTTATAAAATTTAGGTGAATAGGTGGAGTTTTAGCTCAGATCCATCTCAGAGAGGGAGTGGTGGGACACCAAACCTATTCTGTGGTTATTTCTTCTTTTTTCCCCACACCATGTGGCATGTAGGATCTTAGTTCCCTGATCAAGGATTGAACATGCACCCCCTACATGGAAGCACAGAGTCTTAACCAGTCGACTGCCAGGGAAGTCCCTTCTGTGGCTATCTCTCTATTTGAAGAATACATGCTCAGCAGTTGGTAGAGTCTCCTTAGTGTCCTGACTTGTAGAATGAGGGCTATAATCATAGGAAAGGCAAAGTGGAAGCCACTAGAACTGCCTCTTCCTAGGAAAATAGTAAACCAAAGCCACTAGCACACTGCTGCAGGGATTGTAAAGATTAGTGTCACCACGAAGGACTTGAGGGATGCAGGAGCGGTGTGTCCCAGTGCATCCCCACTCAACTCTCCTATGTGGCCTGTGCCCACCAGGCTCCTCTGTCCATGGGATTTCCCAGGCAAGAATACTGGAGTGGGTTGCCATTTCCTTCTTCAGGGGATCTTCCCAGCCCAGGGACTGACCCTGTGTATCCTGCATTGGCAGGAGGTTTCTTTACCACTGAGCCACCAGGGAAGCCTTTCCTTTTAGTACTGTCATTTAATTTGAAAAGGATTATAATTTGTCTGTTTCCCCCATTACTACTTAAGATGTGCTTGAGTTTTATTTATTAAGATGGGCAGACAATACCGGGTTTCTGGCCTGGAAGTAATCCTTAGTGGTTCACGGCTCCAACCACCGAGTTTGAGGCTTTTCCCTCTGACCTTGAGGCGCTGCCTTTGGAGTTTTCTTCCTTTTTTCATGAAGTATACGTGTTTGAAGCTAAATACTTGCATCAACCTACTTCTCATCTGCAGAATTTTGGAAGGTCAACTATCTATCATTTTATTCTCTATCCATTTCAGTCCAAGTGGACAGTGTTTCTGTTGGTAGAAAACCTTCTAGAAACTCGTGGGTCTCCTTTGTATGCAAGGGGATTTACTCCATGAGACAAGAGACAGCTCCATAGACTTTCCCTCGATAAAGTTATTTTTAGTTTTGGCTTCTGCTGAGGTGGCTCAGGGGCTTCATGAGTCACGCATCTAATTTCTTCAGTGACCCCTGTATGACTGAATACAGTGGTATTTGATTCCTTTCAAGGCACTAACAAAAGATTGTCTAGCCACACCCTTAGCTTTCTCATCAAAGTAAGTTTTCCTGGCAGTGACTCTTCTAACTTTAGCATATTTCTAAGTTTGGACAAAGTTGAGGATTTCCCAAATCATCAGGTCTTATTCTCTTTTTAATTAACAGTTCTTCCCTTAATTTATCTCTATCCTCACCCACTTTACTGTAAAAGAAGAAGAAGAAGAAGAAAACATGATGTACCTTCAACACTGCTTGGAAATCTCCTCAGCTAAATTTCCAAGTTCTGCTTCCCACATAACTACAAGGACACAGTTCAGCTAAGTTTTCTGTTAGTTTATAACAAGGAGCCTTTTTTCTCAGCTTTCAACAGCATGTTCCTCATTTTCACCTGAGCCCTCACCAGTAGCTTTTGTAATATGCATATTTCTAAAAAGTCTGCTTATGATGAGTAAGGTATTCTCCAAGACAACATGTTTTGTTTTACCATATTCCTCACTTCTGAGTTCTCACTAGCAGAGTCATTAACATGAAATGGGAACCTACTCTAGTATTCTCGGCTGGGAAATCCTATGGACAGAGGAGCCAGGAAGGCTACAGCCCATTGGGTCCCAGAAGAGTTGGATATGACTTAGCAACTAAACAACAACAAGTTTCTAGGAAGCCATCTATTATGTTTCTCAAAATTCTTCCAGCCTCTGCAATTGCCCAATATCAAGGCCACTTCCAATTATAAAGTTTTACTACAGCAGGATTCCAGTTTTGGTACCAAAATCTGTATTAGTTTATTACTGCTATAACAAATTATCACAAATTTAATGACTTAAATTGATTTTCTTACTCTTGGGTAGGTCAGAAGTTTCATGGGCTAAAGTCAAAGTGTCAGTAGGACTGCTTTCTTTCTGAAGGATTTAGAGGAGACTATATTTCCTTGCCTTTTCCAGCTTCTAGAGGCTGCCTGTATTCTGTGCTCATGATTCCTTCTTCCATCTTCAAAGTCAACAGCATAGTAGTTTTAAGTCTGTCTCTCTCTGACACTTATGACTCTGTCTTTTAAGGAGCCTTGTGATTACATTGGTACTATCAGGATAATTCCCATTTCCATATCCTTAACTTAACCACATTTACAAAGTTACATTTGCCATCTAAGATAACATGTTCATAGGTTCTAGGGAGCCATTATTTTCCTTAACACAAGATAGAAACTTAGATTATTTGAGATTTTTTAATCTTTTTGATGTATTCATTTAGTACTATAAATTTTTCTCTCAGAACTGTTTTAGTTGTGTCCTACAAATGTTGATATGTTGCTACTTAGGTTTCAATCACATTAGTGTATTTTTTTTTAAGTTTCCTTTGAGATTTCTTTTTGACCCATGGGTTATCTAGAAACGTGATGTTTACTTGGTGAGTGTTTGAAGACTTTCCTTTTCTCTCTCTGTAAGAGATTTCTTGTGATCAGAGAACATATTTTGTATGATTTAAATTTTTTTAAAATTTATTGAGATTTGTTTTCTGGCTCATGATATGGTCTATCTTGGTATATGTTTCTTATGTATTTGTACTGAATGTATGCTGAGTAAATTGTTCTACACATGCCAATTATAACTTGCTTGTTGATGGTATTGAATTCTATACCTTTGCTGATTTTCTGCTTAGTTGTCATACAAATTTTTGAGAAAAGAATGTTAAAGTTTCCAACATGTTAGTGTGGATTTGTTATTTCTTTTCCCAGTTCTGTCAGTATTTGCTACACATATTTTGCAACTCTGTTATTTGGCACATATGTATTTAGTGTCTTATGTCTTACTGATGGATTGACTCTTTAGTTACATACATTTTCTCTGGTAATTTTCTTAGAGTCTAATGTATCTGATATTAACATAGCCACTCCTGCTTTCTTTTAACATGTGCAAGAAGCTTTTACTTTTAATTTGCCTATATCAATATATCTAAATTTCCTGTATTTGAGTTTCTAATAGACAGTATATAGTCAGATTATAATTTTTAATACACTCTGGGAATCACTTACTTTTAACTGATGCATGTAGACCACTTACATTTAAAATAATTGTGTATATTTAGGGCTTCACATCTGCCAGTTTGATTTTTCTGCTTTCCTCTCTGTTTTTCATTTCTCTGGTCTCCTTTTCTTATCTCCATCCAGTTTGCTTCAGATTTTTTACATTTCCATTTTGATTGTGTATACAGTTTTTTATTGTTCTTTTTGTATAACTCTTTAATAGTTGCTGTAGATATTACATTACATATACATAATTTATTATAGCCCACTGGTGTAGTCATTTACTAGTTTGAATGAACGGCAGAAATGTTGTGTTAGAGTTCTCCAGAGAAACTGAACCAATAGGATATATAGATATAGAGATAGACATATAAGAGGAGATTTATTGTAGAAATTGGCTTATGCAGTTATGAAAGCCAAGAAGTTTTTCAATCTGCTGTATGCAAGCTTGGGAACCAGGAAAAATGGTATAATTCAGTATGAATCTGAAAGTTTGAGAAACAGGGGGCCACTGGTAAAAGACCCGGAGACCAAAGGCCCTAGACCCAGAGGCTCCAATGTCTGAAGGTAGACAAGGAGAGCTGGTCCAGCTTAAAGAAAAGAATCTGCCCTTCCTTCACTCTTTTGTTCCATTCAATTCCTCAAAAGATTGGATACTGACCACATTGGTAAGATGTGACTCTTTCTATTCAGTCTACTAAATCAAATGCTAATCTTTGCCAGAAATACCTCACATACCTTATAGGCATATCCAGAAATAATGTTTTACCAGTTATCTCAGCATAACCCAGCCCAGGCAAATTGACACATGAAATTAACTCTCACAATTCTTATTTCCCTTTATCTTCCTTTATCTGCTCTTGCTTATAGTTATATTTTTTCTCCACACATTTAATACCAATTAGAAAATGTTATATCTTGGCTTCAATTTTCAAATATAATTTACAAAACTCAAGAGGAGAATTAATGTCTAATGTATTTACCCATTTTTTTTTCTTACTGTGTTCTTTATTCCTTTGTGATATTCCAAGATTCCTTTTTGTATTGTTGCTTTTGTTTAGAAAATTTCACTTGGCCTTTCTTTTTTCTTTTCTTGAAGTTTATAAAATAATCTTTAGTGAAACAGATCACCAGCCCAGGTGGGATGCATGAGACAAGTGCTCCGGCCTGGTGCACTGGGAAGACCCAGAGGAATCAGGTGGAGAGGGAGGTGGGAGGGGGGATCGGGATGGGGAATACGTGTAAATCTATGGCTGATTCATATCAATGTATGACAAAACCCGCTGAAATGTTGTGATGTAATTAGCCTCCAACTAATTAAAGAAATAATAATAATAATCTTTAAAAATATTTTTTTCTAGCTATACTAAACTACAATTGACAAAGATAATTGGAACACAGATAAGGTGTACAATGTGATAATCTGCTTTATATTAATAGTCATGTCCAACTCTTTGTAACTCATGGACTGTAGCCTTCTGGGCTCCTCTGTCCATGGGATTTCCCAGGTAAGAATAATGGAGTGGGTTGCCATTTCCTTCTTCGGGAGATCTTCCTGGCCCAGGGATCAAACTCACGTCTCCTGCAAGCTTCCTACATTGCAGGCAGTTTCTTTACTGCTGAGTTATCAGGAAGCCAATATATTAATAAACATATAACAAATTTAATATATTGTGAAATGTTTTCCTAGGCTTTCTTGTACAATAGATCTACTGGAAAGAAATTCTCTTAGTTTTCCTTCATCTAAGAATATATTAATTACTTTCTAATTCCTGAAGAATATTTTCACTAGATACAGGATAACAGGTTGATAGTAGTTTCCTATCACCATTTGAAAAATGTATCACTTTTAGCTTATATGGTTTCTGATGAGAAACCTGTCATCATTCAAACTGGTCTTCCCCTAAAGTTAAGGTGTTGCTTCTTTCTTCCTGCTTTAAAACTTTTTCTTTGTCTTTAGTGTTCATAAAACTTCCCTTGTGGCTCAGTTGGTAAAAAACCTGCCTGCAATGTGGGAGACCTAGGTTCTGTCCCTGGATTGGGAAGATGCCCTGGAGAAGGGAACAGCTACCCACTCCAGTTTTCTGGCATGAAAATTCCATAGACTGTTTAGTCCATGGAGTCACAAAGAGTCAGACATGACTGAGTGACTTTGACTTAGTTTTCATAAGCTATACTATAACGTGTATTGATGTGAATTTTTAGAGACTTCATGCTGTTTGGTGCCCCCTTAAGTTCTTGAATCTGTAATCTTTCTTCTCCTAGGACTCTAACAATAACATGAATGTTATATATTTTGTTATAGCCCTACACATATGTAACATTTTGCTTGGGTTTTTTTTTTTTTTTTTTTTAATTTTTTCAGCCTTTTTCTTTTTTCCAGATGTGGGTGATTTCTACTGTTTTATCCTCAAATTCACTGATTCTTTCCTCTGTTCCTTACATTGTGGTACTGAACCCATCCACTGAGTTTTCTTATTTTGGCTATTGCATTTTTAAATTCTAAAGTTTCCATTTGGTTCTTATATTTTCTAATTCTTTGTTGAACACTTTCTTTTTTTTTTGTTGTTGTTGTTGAACACTTTCTTTTTTGCTAAAGCTCTTTTTTTCATTTGGTTAAGCATGTTTATAACTGCTCATTGAAGCATTTTTATGATGGTTGTTTTAAAATCTTTGTCAGATAATTCTAATATCTCTGTCATCTCACTGTTTGCATCTATTGATTTTTTTTCATTCAGTTAGAGGTCTTCCTGGTTCTTGTTACAATAAGGGATTGTTGATAAACATGGCCATTTGGGTACTTATAAGACTCTAAATTATATTTAAACCTGGTGTAGCTTGCTTCCATTGATACTGGGAAGAGGAATACACCACCTTAACATTGCCAAGTAGGTATATTAATAAAAGTTCATATCATTCACATGGCCTCTGTTGAGACCCAAGCAGGGAACTCCTCATTACTGAAGGGAGGACTAGGAGTCCTGCTTCTTAGGGGCTTCCACTGATATTTCCCTGGCCAAAAGAGGTAAAGGACCTTATTACAGCTTTTCTTGTGGCCTCTACTGACACCATAGAGGAGAATGTAGCCTTACGTCTGCTTGGTAAAGACAAAAAGTCTTGGCTCCTACTCAGTATTCCTACTATGCCTACTACTCAACCTCCCTACTGCACTTAAGGAACCCCTACTATACCTGCTACTCAGTCTCCTTACCCCCATTCCCCAGGGAGAGGAAGGTGTGGGAGGATGATGTGATGATAGTGGTGATGAGGGAACCTTGTTATAGGCTGGTGAGGGTTTCAGTCTAATCTCCCCATTCAGCTTTTTTTTTTTTTTTCCTGCTTAGGGGAAGGCCACAGTTTTTCTGTGATATTTGGCTAGAGTAGAGCAGTCATTATACCAAAGTTTTCTATATCACTAGGTGTCCCATTTTATGCCTTTCGCTAAAGATAGAGGGCTTTTGTTGGGTTTCTTTTTGTCTGTGCCCCTTTTTATTTCCAGTTTACTGCCTTCGATTTCAAATCTGGGATATATAAGATAACTAGAAACCTCTGGAAACTTACCACTGTGATCTTCCACAGTCCTGAAATTTCTACTAATCTGTTCTCATTTCTCTTTCAAATCTTTCTTATGTTTTATTTATATATACTCCCCATGGGTTTTAGTTATACTTATAGGAAAGATAAGGGGAAATTATGTCTACTCCATCTTCTCAGAAATAGAATTGCTAATAAGTAATTTTAGAGTTATTAAAAGAAACACTCCCCCCTCCAGAGTAAACTTTTACTACATGGAAAGTACTATAGATGTTCTTTCATAAGTACAATTTAAATAACTGAATTTTATCAAAATTTAAAATTTTCTTTGTGAGGAGCACTGATAAGTGAATGAAAAGATAATCCACAGTCTAGGAGAACAGAAGCATTGCATGAAAAAATAATATATGAATGAAAATGTCCCCATAGAAAATTAATCCAGCTAAAAATGAAAACAAAGTGATATAACTAGAACATCAACATTTTACAACCTTCAGTATACTAGTGAATGTAAGTATCTGACTATTAACAGCTGCTAACCCAGGAAGTGGAGAAGGCAATGGCACCCCACTCCAGTCCTCTTGCCTGGAAAATCCCATGGACAGAGAAGCCTGGTAGGCTGCAGTCCATGGGGTCGCTAAGAGTCGGACACAACTGAGTGACTTCACTTTCACTTTTGACTTTCATGCACTGGAAAAGGAAATGGCAACCCACTCCAGTGTTCTTGCCTGAAGAGAATCCTAGGGACGGGGGAGCCTGGTGGGCTGCCGTCTATAGGGTCGCACAGAGTCGGACATGACTGAAGCGACTTAGCAGCAGTAGCAGCAGCAACCCAGGAAGAGAGTAAAAACAAAGGTTAGTTTCCTCCTGACGAAAAAATGTAATATTATCTCTAATCTTGTGAAACTGAACAAACCTGAGTTTTATCAAACCTCTGGATCCAACTACCAATTTCAGAAAATACAAAGAAGAGGAACATGTTGAAATATACTATCAGCATGTAATCAGCAAAATCTAGTCTATAGGAAACTCTGCAAGTCAATGGCCCAAACTCTCCAACAAATACACATTAAGAAAAAGAGAAACAGAAGGTAAATCTTTAGATTAAAAGAGATTTAAATGGCATGTGAACAAGTTTTTAATAGCAAAATTAAACTAGAATATCTAGGGATGCACACTTCAATGATAAAACTATAAACAAACACACATACACTTTTAAAAAGGCATATCAAAAGGACAAAGATAGATGAGAGAAGAAGAACAAAATTTTGAAGCTGAAAATTAGATGCGTGAACCTTAATCTGTGGTAAACAAGAAGCTTAAATTTAAACCAGCAGTGGGCATATACTTTGGTTTCTCTTCAGACTGTATAAATCTTTCACCTTTTAAACCAGGAGTGGGCAAACTGGTTCAGAAATTGGTGATTTTAGCTATCCTTAAAACTAGGAATGAGGACAGGGCTGCAAGTAAGGGGACTGGATGAAAAAAATCTGTTTAAGAAGCAGCAAAGTCCAGGTACTCTCTCATACTGCACATAGATTGGAGCTAGCTTCTTGCCTCTGCTTGAAGAAAAGTAGATATTTATTCTCGGTAAAAAGTTTAGCAGAAGAGATGGATGATGGATAATAGGCACCCCTGAGGGTTCTGTGCTAACTCAGGATTGAGTAAAGGTCTACATCTTGAGTGGTGAATCCGCATCCTGGTTTCCCATTCATCTCCGCAGATGCCTGCAACCAGGCTTATACGCTCTAGGCATAAGAAGAAAAGATTCTTAACTGAATATTCAACCCAATCCAATAAAAAAGGCCTAGAAATACTGACAAGTTGGTGGGTCCCCCAAACACAACTAGGTCAAGTCACCATGAAATGAAGCCCATTGGTCAACAAATCCAACTAAACTCCATAAAGCTTCTAGTTAATTTTCTAGTGTACCATTCAAATGTAAGCAGACATGCAAGAATTATCAGCTATTTAAGGCAAGCCTTCAACCTTCAAAACAGACATCAGACAATTTGGAAGAAATCCAGCTTGAATCATCACTAATATTCTCTGATATATAAAAGAAAGTATTACATACAAAAAAATATGAAATACTTTTCAAAAATATGAAAAAATTTCAAATATGAAAGCATAATGGGGGAAGAGAGCTCTTGGAAATTGAAAGCAATAGCAGGAAAAAAAGTACAATAGAAAGTTTACAGGATAAATTAAGAAAATAGGAGAGAAAAGTTTAGAATTGGGAGAAATGTTAAAAAAAAAAAAAAATGCCTGAAATCTAATTAGCTTGAATTCTCTCGCAGGCAAGATGAGAAAAGAGCAGGAAGTGAGTATTATCAAAGAAATAATTCAACAAAATTTCCCAGAAATTTACATTTTCAATTTGACCACTCCTACCAACTATGCATCAAATATTTCAGAGGAAACACTCTAAATTAAGATGGATCACCATGAAATTTCTAAGTCTGGCTATAGAAAGAACACTCTAAAACCATCCAAGGAAAAAAAAAATCAAGGTCACATACAGTAATTAGACATTAAAACAACATTGCACTTCTCAACAACAAAGCTGAAAGCTAGAAGATAATAGATCAGTCATTTCAAGTTTTTGAGGGATGATGATTTGTGATGTGAAATTTTATAGCCAGTACAAATAAAATTTGTAACAGTAGTACTAGCTATTGTAACAAATAAACTTCCAAATTTCAGAGGTTTGATGCAATAAAAGTTTACTTCTTATTTATGTACAAAGCAGTATGTATTCCTGTGCAGAAAAATGGCTTTCTGTTTATTGATTGAGAAAAGCAGCTTCTAAAATTTTATGATTTTTCTATCTTCATGGACTTTGCAGTCCTCTGCCTTCAGATTAAGGATGAAAAGAAGAGGAAAGTAGGGGATGGAAGAGACAGACTTATTCAGCTCATTGACCTAGAAGTGATTCATACCACTTTTCTTCACCTACTACAGGTGCGAACTAGTCATCTACCACCTCCTAGATGATGGGAGTCAAGAAAATATAGTTTCTGGGTAGCCAAGAATTTCTAACAGCTCTTTACAATGAAAGGAAGAGCACAAATTTCTTGTGGACAACCAGCCATTTTTCCCACACCTGTCAAAATATTAGTTGAACACAAAAGAATGAAAATAAATGCTTAGACATGTGAGGTTTCAAATGACTTTTTTTCTATAGACTCTTTATCAAGAAGCTCCTTGCAGATCTACTCCACCAGAATAAGGAAATGAAGACATGAACGGCAATCAGGGATTTAATGTAGAGGAGAGGTGAGGAAAATCCCTGGGGTCATAGGAAAGGGAGATCCTAAGGCGGCAGATGTGCAGTAGGCCTAGAAAACAACAAGTGCAGATTTGGGCAGCCATTCAGAAAGCTCCAGAAAGATATTTCCAAGAAGATAAAAATAATAGAACATCTGGTGGTTTAAAATTATGGGGAGGATTTATATTTATGGTGGAGAATCTTAGAAAACTAAACAAACATACCAAAGAAAGACAGTTGTTAACTTCAGGGACAACAGAAACCAAAAAGTTGTACAAGAAAATAGATATATTTAACTGTAGTTTCCTACATAGAGTGGTGTAAGAAGAAACACATTTGATCTTTGTCCCTGGTTCCCGGTACACAGCTTCCTGAGAATTTCCTCAGTGATAGGAGTATCTTTTGTTATTCACAACAATCCACTTTTAAATATAATTGAGTTTATGCTAATGAGGTGACTATTGGTGGGACTCTAGAAAGCTTCAGAATGGGGACTGATAGCCAGAGGATCCAACCATTTGATTAAAAGGCTAGAATTTTCAGCTCAACCTCCCAGCCTCCAGGAAGGGGAGAGGGGCTAGAGGTTGGGTTGAATCACCACTGGCCAATGAATTAATCATTTGTGCTTAGATAATACAATTTTCATAAAAATCCCTAAACAACAGGGTGTGGAAAGCTCTGGGTTGATGCACACATTGAGGTCCAGAAGGCTGGTGTTCCCAGTGGGCATGGAAACTCTGCTCCTCCACCCTCCTGACAACTGTTAGTTGCTCAGTTGTGTCTGACTCTTTGTGACCCTATGGACTGTAGCCCACCCACTTCCTCTGTCCATGGAATTCTCCAGGCAAGAAAACTGGAGTGGGTAGCCATTCCCTTCTGTAGGGGACTTTGCACTATGTATTTCTCCCATTTGTTTGTTCCTAACTGCTATCCTTTATAATAATCCAGTAAGGGTAATGAAACAACCATCCTAAGTTCTGTGAATTATGCTAGCAAATACTAAGTCTGAGGAGGGGGCTGTAGAACCCCTGGATTTGTAGCCAAGTTAGACAGAAGTAGAGGTAACTTGAGGAACCTAATACTTGAGACCAATGTCTGAAGTGAGGCCCTTAGTCTGTGGAATCCAGCCCTAACTCCAGGAATTGGTGTCAAATTTGGCTGCTGTAAAGAAGGGGAGAACACCATACACAGTCTGGCTTTGAACGGTGCTCAAACAATTATAACACCATAAACTGAACATTGATCTTACCAAAGTTACAATATAAAAGGAAAATTATGATTCAAAAATAATTGAAAGACAATTTTTGTGTGTGTGTCTGATGGTGTTGGAGTGAAGCCTCAGTAGGAAAGCACTAAATCCTTATCTTCCATGATGGAAAGTCAATAAATAATTCCTGAAACTGAAACAAATGAGATATAGTCATATATTAATGCTTTTAGAATTGTGAAGGGAATGCAAAAGGAATAGCCTGCAAAATGCAGGAATGGGGTTAGATACAGGAGGCAGTGGCAGAACCTACTTTATTTTATAAGCAGTTTTCTAGAATGTTTAGTTCTTTTAAACTATGTATATAGGTAACTTTGATTAACATGAGAATAAATTTATTTTTGAAAACTTACCTATACAATAGCACCCTACAGATATTAAGAAAGGAGAATAGATTGAAATCATAGGAGATGGAAATCAGAGGGACCAGTTAAAAGCCTACAGTAGCAGTTCAGGAAGAGAGATAATCTGTACCAAATGAATGCAGTTTCAGTGGGAATAGAGGAACGAGGACAAATATAACATGATCACCAATCAACTAGGGAGGAAGCAAAAGTTAGAGAGGACATTGTCGTAACAGCAACATTTTTGTCTTTTATAATTGCATCTATGGCACTGCCGTTCTTAGACAGAGGACGTATAGGAGGAAGAACACATTAAGAGGAAAATAACGAGATTAGTTGTGGCTGTCATGGATATGAGAAGCTGACTTCTAGGGCCTAGAAGAGAGATTATAGGTATGGGTCTACGTTTGCCAAGAGCAGATTATCAGAGGTAAATAATTAAAGCTAAGGTTGACACAGTAAAGATCAGCCAAGATAGAGCTAGCAGAGCGATAAGAAAGTCAACAACTCAACTCTGGCAAAAGCCAACATTCAAGAGCAAAGAAAGAAGAGGCACTGCAAAAGAGAAGGAAAAAAGACAGACGTGCAGATGCCAAAATACAGGGATGTCTCAGACTCCAGGAGAAGGAAGAGTGCCAACATGAGAGGAATCTGAAACGTCAGTGTGAAAGAGAAGTGGTCAAAACAAATATTAAAGAGTCTATTATATTTGGCAGAAGTGGTTTAAAGATAATAGGAAGCTAACAGTAACATTCTGTGGAGGAGAGCAACTAGGAAGGGAAGGCAAAAGAAGTAGCAGAACCCACATGGGGAAAAGGGTCAAAGGAGAGTGGTTTGTGTGTTTACCTAATGTTTCTTTTTTCTTTTTCCTGATCACAGAAGTCAAATATGCTTTACAAAGAAAATTTGGAATATTATTCAGCCATGAGAAATGAGGCTACCCTGCCATTTGCAACAACATGGATGGAGTACATTGAGTACATTGTAAGTGAGATAAGGGAGACAGAGAAAGACAAGTGCCATATGACATCACTTAAATTAAGTGGAATTTTAAAAAAGCCAGACTCATAAAAACAGAGAGTAAATGGTGGTTACCAGGGGGTGGGGGCAAGGGGACAAAATGAATGTTAAGGTTATTAACTTACAATAAGCAATACATAAGCCACAGAGATCTAATGCACAGTATAATCAATATAGACAACAACCATATACTATAACTATGTAGTGTGATAATGTCACTACAATGGTAATCATAATATACAAGTGTATCAAAGCAACACATTGTACATCTTAAATTTACATGATGTTATATGTTAAATTTATTCAAAAAGAAAAAATTTGGAAATAAATGAAGAGATATTTTGATATACAAATTGTCAATATATTTTTCACTTCGACTCCTTGTTAACAATGTTTTTTTTCTTCATTTAAACTAAAAGGCAACATACACATTTTCTCAAGAGAAGGAAAATGCTTTGAAAATAGAAAATTACTTAGGGTTTTAAAACCAAAATACCTGATATTTTGAGATTCAAAAACATTTTGCCTTACAGAATTCAATGCATCTACCTTGTGTCATAACTAAAAAGACTTGGAAAAATAGGTGATATATAAGAATCAATTTTTCCCAGCCTCACCACAAATCAGCCTCCAGACTTAGAGAAAGGGAAGGAAAAGTTGAAGAACTTTCCATATTGATGTATCCCTGGTGCCGCCTCTAGTTCTGAATTGAGGTGGGGGGTCATGCCTGAAAATCCAGGTGAGTGTGAGAGATTCCAGAGAAGAAGAAACCTGTGACTGGTTTTCTATGTGTGATTTGAAAAGATGGCAGGTTTTTTTTGCGTTTTCCTGGACCTAGCTTGCTTGGGAGCAGTGGCAGAGGACTAGCTACATGGACATCTGGGATTTACACAACCTTATCAAATTTCTTGTGCTCTGGATGGCCTAGGGACACCCAAGAAAGCCATAGAGTTAGCTGAGAGAAAACCAGACTCAGAGAGGCCTTGCAGCAAGAAAGCAGAGCACTGAGCTGTGTGAACTGACCTCTGAAGCCAGATAGGAGATGACTTTGACCTTCTGCCAGTATAGACAGATGACAGCAGAGAGCTAGCTCATTGGTCCCCAGAATCACAGCCTTGGCCTGCTGAATATACCTGCAACTTAGTCACAGATCCAGGAACTCTATGAATAAATTTCTACCACCCCATTCAACTGAGGGCTTGAAATGGAACTTACACTTATTTGCAGAAAAACTAAATAAAGTTGTTGTTTTGTTTTTTCTTCCCTCTGTTTATGGACTGAGACTTGTCCCCATTAGCCATTTAAAAAATATGAAAATGAAAATAAAAACCCCTTGCCCCATAAACGTCAGCACTGAGAGATATCCATCATTAACATTTTGGTGTATTCCTATATTGTCTTTTATAAATTTGTCTGTGTAAATATGTATTTGCAACTTGGGATTAAATTTGCTATATAGTTGTGCATACTGCTTTTGAAAAATTTTAAATATCATAAAGATATATTCTAACTTTTAAATATTTTAGAAAATGATTTTTAAGAGTGTCACAGATTTCATTATATGGTACATATGTGATTTTTTTCTAGGGTCACTTTGTGATTTCTTGTTCTAGATGATAAAGCAAGAAGAATATGTGTTAAGTTCACTGATGAACTATAGGAACTATGATAAGACCACAGTAGCAGTAACTGTGCCTGTTAGACTGCTAGAGTTTTACTGCCTATGCTATTAAGTAAGATAATTTTTAAAGTTTTTTTTTTATATGGACCCTTTTTAAAAGTCTATTGAATTTGTTACAATAGTACTTCCGATAATGGGGGGTTTGCGGACTTTCTTTTTTTTTGGTCACAAGTCATGTGCAATCTTAGCTCCCTGACCAGTGATCAAACCCACACTCCCTGCACTGGAAGGTGAAGTCTTAGCCACTGGACCAACAGGCAAGTCCCCTTAAATGAGATAACTGAATGAATAATCATTAGATTCTTTATCGTAATGAATGTGTAGATCGAGATTAAAGAAAAGATGAAAAAAGCACCTCTTATTTTATTATAACAGTGTCTGGGGAGATGGGAGCAGGGAGAGGAGATGCTGTGAGAATATCGAGCTCTGGTCATAAGGTTGGACTGCTAAGGTACATATACTTCTTGCTCTGCAGATATGCATGAACTCTTTGATATTCTTGGGAATCTGATTTTTAATGAAGACTAAACAGGAAAGGTCACTAATATCAATGTTATATCAGTCATATTCACCCCAAAAGTTAATAACTCAAACCAGGAAACCCTCCTGCTTAGAATGGGTATTTAAAAGGTGGACTTTTGGTGCTATTTCTTCCTTCTCTGTTTTGCCACACCCAGCATGTAGAACTCTCCCTTTTCTTATCAGCCTGTGTTCAATTTGAGATGGGCTCATGCTGATGGAAAGGGTAGAATTTGTTCATCTTTTCCTTCATATTTCTCAAAGGATATTCTCATTTTTCTTTGGAGAATTCAGCCCTCCCCATTCTTAGTCTTAGTACTTAGGTAAGACTGACCCCAGTCTGGCTCCAGAAGTGGGCCCTAAAATTAGCCTAAGCCAATCAGCACTCGTTGGAAAAGATCGTGGTGTTGGGAAAGACTGAGGACAGGAAGAGAAGTGGGCAACAGAGGATGAGATGGTTGGATGGCATCACCAACTCAATGGACATGAGTTTGAGCCAACTCTGGGAGATAATGAAGGACAGTAAACTTAGCATGCTGCAATCCATGGGCTTTCAGAGTCGGACATGACTGAGTGACTGAATAACAAAATCAGTATTTAATTTCCTTAAGCCAAGAAATTAATTTATAATTTATGAAGTAGTTACCACAAATAGGTTCTCCATTGGTCTCTGGTTGGGTAGTGTGAAGATGTGAAATTTGCACCATGGGTGTGCAGGATGGGGAACCAGCATGATTTCTGAGAATAAAGCTGACACCACAGAAGGCAGAACAGGAAAACAGAAAGAAACAAATTCTGTGGAGACAATTTGAGCCACTGTGTCAGGCCTCAGCTGAAACTAACCTCAGTTTTAATGTTTTCCGTTATGTGAACAATATCTTCAAACTTTTAAGCAAATTTAAGTTAGATTTTCTGTCCCAAAACAATGGAATAATACCTAACATCAACAATTTAGGAAGGATTTGAATGAGCCATTTTCATCTGGCTTTACTTTCCTAGCTGACTGAGAATCTCCTTAAATATAGATACTATCAGTTTATTAAATACATCACAGAGTGAAATTTAGGTTTGGAAAGAGACACAATTTTTTAAATAGTAAATTTTCCAATCCCCTCCACCAAGTTATATTTCTAGGCAGAGAAAAGTTGGTAGCTAAAAGAATCAATATTTTATGAATGTTTACATATCATCAAATTACCTTCCAGGAAGGTGGCCCCCACAGCCATTTATGAGCAGGAGTTCCAGTTCAGTGAGAGTGAGCTAGTTATGGTTATAGCTGTAGTTGTTGCTAAATGCTGGAGAGATATGAATATGTTTGTAGGCTTTAAAGATTTAACTCACAGAGGAGAGGTTGAAAATGCATAATGGGGATGATGTGACTGTTGAATAAAAGATCCAAGTCCTAGAGGAGAAGAGGGAATTTAGAGTATAGCACCAAAATTACCATTAGGCAAATTTTTAGACAGATACCTCCTCCTCAGAGTAGGAGAAGTTAAAGATGGAGAAATGGAGTTAGGAGGAGTTAGTAATAATGGAGTAAAGGATGTAATTTAATTCAGATGATCATTATATCTACTACTGTGGGCAAGAATCCCTTAGAAAAAATGGAGTAGCCCTCACAGTCAACAAAAGAGTCTGAAATGCAGTACTTGGGTGCAATCTCAAAAATGACAGAAAGATCTCAATTTGTTTCCAAGACAAATCATTTAACATCACAGCAATCCAGGTCTATGCCCCAACCACTTATGCTGAAGAAGCTGAAGTTGAATGGTTCTATGAAGAACTACAAGATCTTCTAGAACTAACAACAACAAAAACAAGACAAAACAAAAAGATATCCTTTTTATCATAGGGGATTAGAATACCAAAGTAAAAAGTCAAGAGATACGTGGAGTAACAGGCAAGTTTGGCCTTGGAGTACAGAATGAAGCAGTGGGCAGGCTAACAGAGTTTTGCCAGGAAAACACACTGGTCATAGCAAACATCCTCTTCCGACAACACAAAGAATTAAATAGATGTAATGAAGTTTCAAAGTGAAGAGATAATAAAAATTGAATAAATCTCAAAGTATAACTTGACTATAGCCATGAAATTAAAAGATGCTTGCTCCTTGGAAGAAAAGCTATGACCAACCTAGACAGCATATTAAAAAGTAGAGACATTACTTTACCAACAAAGGTCCATCTAGTCAAAGCTATGGTTTTTCCAGTAGTCATGTATGGATGTGAGAGTTGGACTATAAAGAAAGTGGGGCACCAAAGAATTGATGCTTTTGAACTGTGCTGTTGGAGAAGACTCTTGAGATTCCCTTGGACTGTAAGGAGATCCAACCAGTTCATCCTAAAGGAAATCAGTCCTGAATATTCATTGGAAGGACTGATGCTGAAGCTGAAACTCCAATACTTTGGCCACCTGATGTGAAGAACCAACTCGTTGGAAAAGACCCTGAAGGGCTTCCCTGGTGGCTCAGATGGGAAAGAATCTGCCTGCGGTGCAGGAAAAGACCCTGATTATGCAAAAGATTGAAAGAAGGAGGAGAAGGGGCCAACAGAGGATGAGATAGTTGGATGGCACCACTGATGCCAATGACATGAGTCTGAGTAGGCTCCGGGAGTTGGTGATGGACAGGGAAGCCTGGCGTGCTGTAGCCCATGGGGTTGCAAAGAACCAGACAAGACTGAGCGACTGAACTGAACTGATAGGCAAGGATATCTGCTCTAAGTAAGAATAATAAGTGACGGTTAAGAAGTTTAAATGAAAAAGAAATGAAATAAAATCCTCTAGAGCAATACAAAGAAAGAGGGGATCAAGTCCACATAAGAGGATTGCTATGCCACACTCAGTTCAGTCCAAAGAGCAAGAGTTGAATTTTTCTCCAGCTGAATGAAATAGCCCAAAGGAAAGTGAGTAAAAGAGTGTTGGATAGATCCAATGTCAAGGAATTTTGGAAAAGAATGGAAAAAGGACAGGGTAGTGAGGTTGATGAGTTTTCTGGCAAGAGAGCAACTGAAGTGATGCATCTTGGTGTCTGGGTCAAGTAGACAGGAGATAGAATTTGAGAACAAGTATTCATAAGGGCCTGAATGATGGAATCTCTGTAAGTTTAGAGACATGGAATGAAAGGGGAAGTGGTAAACAACAAACGGAAAGAAAATCCAGAGGTACAACAAAATGCAGGGAGCAGCCAGGGGCAGATCCGGAAAGAAACAGTCATAGAAAAAGAATCAAGGAGAAACGAAGTCCCAGAAGTCAAAGGAAAAGAGAATGGTTAACAGTTCGAAGAGTGAAAATCGAACTCCAGATTTGACGATCTGGTTATTAGTAATGGAAAGAATGGCACTTTCAGCAACATGCGAGAGTAGCAGTCAGATCAACAAGGGTTCAGTGAATGGGAACAATCAGTGGAACAACTAGTTTAAAAATGTTTCTGGTGAAAAGTGAAAGAACAAAAGTGTCATACACTGAATTGAAAGGTGAAATGGCAACCTCCTCCAGTATTCTTGCCTGGAGAATCCCATGAACAGAGAAGCCTAGAGAGCTATAGTCCATGGGGTCACAAAAGAGTCAGACATGACTTAGAGACTAAACAACAACAACAACATAGATACTCTATCGAGAGCGGGGCAGAAATTGAGAGTCTGGTAGGAAGAATCTAGTGAAGATGAATAGACCAAAGATACAGGAGGCAATGGGGCTTGATGAATGAGCAAGGTTTCAGCAGAAACAGGACATATGATGTGTACTCACAGGTGGGAAGTCAGCCTCAGAGAAGACACACCTTTTCCTGAGACAGGAAAAAAGGACTCTATAGATAAGTTTGGAGGTAGAAGAAAAGGAAGTTGAGGGAGTCCTGATTTCTTCCTACAGGAAAATGACTCATAGAAGGTGAACTAAATAAAACCCATACTGAATTTTTGAGTTAAGAGTTTCTAAAATATCTCTTTAAAATAATGGTCTATTAAATTTATTAATATTCTTCTGGGAGCTGGCATTAATCTCAGAAACCTTGTATTAGAGCGAAACAAATTTGTCTTCTCTTTGGCTATTCATTACATAATTACTTTGATATCGCCTCTTAAATCATGTAAACATAAATGCTTTATTATAACTTACATGTCAAGCAGAATAACAAAATAAATAATCTGATTTATTGCAAATGTCTCTCATTCAATCATACCTAGCAGTCACTATTAGTTTCCCAGTTTTTTACAGAGAAGTTAAAAAAAAATCCATATACTTGTGTCTGAGTTGTTTGCCAAAATAATCTCTCAAGTTTGCCACTTTATAGAAAAGGAAAAATATTACCATATATACTAAAAGAACAAATTCAAGACTTTCACAATAATTAAATTTCTCTCATAAAAATATCTCAATACAATCAAAATTAAATTTTCATATTTGTAGCTGGGTAAAGACATCATAATGGTGAGATTGAAAACTTTGAGCAGTAGTTTTTGACCTTTTGAAGCCATCAGCAAGCATTATCTATAAAGGTGCAGGTAGTAAATATTTCAGTCTTAAGGGGCAGTGGGTAGGCCATAAAGTTTCTGTCTGACTGCTCAACTTCACAATTCTAAACAGCCATAAACAATACTAAATAAGTGGGCTTGGCTGTGTTCCATCAAATCTTTATTTACAAAATAGGAAGCATGCCAGACCAACCTCTGTTGTAAGCAAGAACATTTTCCACAATCACTTCACTTTTTTTTTTTTCATGCTGATGCAACCCTGGAGTCAAACAAAGTGGAAATTAGCTTAAATGTACAGCCCTCATATTTGACATTATTGCATAATGTCCTGTGCAACTACTGATTCCTTTGGCATATGCTCTATGATAGCAGAGTCATTTTATAGTCTTTTACAGAAGAAATTTTAAAATAAGTTTCTTCATCGTAGCCCTGGGAGCTATACCTCTGACAACAAACTTGTGTCTCCTTAATTGAATACTGATATAATGTCAGATATCCTGTTTTAAATATAGTTTATCACATTGGATTTTTAAAGTTTTAAGTGGGTTTGTATTTTTTTTAAGTGTGTTTTTCAATATTTGGTTATAAGAGCACCTTGTTTATACACTCATTTTGATAAATAAAATTATATAACTAGCTATTTCAAAATTAAAATAATCAAGGATAATAGAAACAGCATTATCATCAGCAACTGTGGCAATCCATCAAACTGTTGGAGTTGCCAGAACTCTTTTTTGGGGTCCAAGAATTAGAAAAGCAGTATGTGGTACATAGCAACAGACATAGAAGCCAGGAATGGGAAAATGAGGTTTTGAAAGCTCTGTGTATTCAGCTTGGCTTCCCTTAAGAGGAGTGCAGTTACTTTGGGGGCTTCCCTGGTGGCTTAGAGGGTAAAGAGTCTGTCTGCAATGCAGGAGACCTGGGTTTGATCTCTGGGTCGGGAAGATCCCCTAGAGAAGGAAATGGCAACCCACTCCAGTACTCTTGCCTGGAAAATCCCATGGACGGAGGAGCCTGTTCGGCTACAGTCCATGGGGTCACAAAGAGTCGGACACGACTGAGTGACGACACACACAGTTATTTTGGGGAAGAAAACTTTTTTTGTTTGGAAAAGCATCTTAATAAGCCCTAACTTACGTAAAAATAGACCCCATGTTTAGTCTGAAAGAGAAAGAAAGCTCAAAGTTAAGCTACATTTCTCCATTTAATAGACAAACAGAATTTTGGCATGCTCTCCTGGTTAGACGTGGGAAAGGAGATTAAAACAGAACTTGGGGAAAGCAGGGGCTGGGCCGACCTGAAATTGCCGTGAGTACCTGAGGCCTAAACTAGAGGTAAAGAACCCGCCTGACAATGGAGAAGACAAAAGACACGGATTCGATCCCTGGGTCAGGAAGATCCCCTGGAGGGGGGCACAGCAACCCAATCCAGTACTCCTGTCTGGAGAATGCCATGGACAGAGGAGTCTGGTGGGCTACAGTCCATGGGGTTGCAAAGAACCAGACACAACTGAAGTGATTTAGCACTGCATAGCATAGCAAACAAGAAATAGGGCCAGTGAGAAGTCTGCTCTGCTGCAGATTGCTAAGAATTGTTAAGAAAAGAAAATATGGATAAATTGGGAATTTGAGATTAACAGATACACACTAGTATATATAAAAGAGATAAACAAGGACCTATTATATAGCACAGGGAACTATATTCACTATCTTATAATAACCTATAATGTAAAATAATCTGAGAAAGAATAGATATGTACACATACATATACATATAACTGGATCACTTTGTTGTACACCTGAAATTAACACATTATGAATTAACTATACTTCAATTTTAAAATGATTAAAAAATAAGAATAAATAAATTTTAAAACTGAATCACTTCGCTGTACACCTGAAGTATTATAAATCAAGTATATTTTAATTTAAAAAAAAGAAAAAAATGTAACACTGATTTATAACTCACTTCTGCATGGGCTGTAATCCCACTATGTTAGTCCCAAACATATAATCTATGTCAGTTAAACACACTAGTTTCTAGACAGTGAAGCGGATGCCTCCATGCTTGTGGGGAGAGAGCAAATTAGCCAAGATTGCGTGTTCAGGCTCTCTTGCCCCACGTTTTGTAAATAATGACTATGTAACAACTGAGATCACTTATAGCACTGTGCATCCACATCAGGAGGTACTTGCTTGGTCACAGGCTACTTTGTGCTATGCATATGTATAACCTCCACCTAAAAAGCGGAGGCATATTACTGTTGCATCATGGCTGTGTCTGTTGGGTCATCCAGGAGAGGAGAGGATAGTGTGTCTGCTGTTACAGGTGCTGTGCCATCCGGGAGAAAATAAATGCATCTGTAGTTCCTACAGCTCCTGGAGTTGCCCTTCCAGACTTCTAGCTCATGCAATGCCTACCCCAGGTTCAATGAACAGTCACACAGTGAAATACAGCAAGACAATTGGCATCATGAACAGGATGATCAGGAATACAATGCCCATCCATGGAATGAAGTAGTAGAGAGGAGAGTGGTCAGAGGAGGGGAAATGAGAGAGAGCCAGAACCAGGGCGGTTGGGAGCAGAGATACAGACCATGTGGTGTCCAAGAGAACTGGTTCTCCACTGACCACACCTTCTCAGGCTGCTGTGTTGGCCCCTCCTCATTTCCTAAACACTAAACATTTCACTGGGCACCAGGACTCAATCCTCAAACCTCTTTCCTTCTATGCTTTAATTCATTTCTTAAGTCAAGGCTTTTCAAAATGTGGGCTGCCAACCATTAGTGGATGGTGAGGTTAAGTTGGAGGGCCATAACCAGTTATTTTTCATGAAATAAAAGAAATATCACTGAAAATGTCAGAGTATGACATCTGTGGTAAGGATCAGTTTTGTTTCATCCATTTTGAATCAGCGTGCGTGTGCCTGTGTACCACATTTTAGCGTGATACGCATTTCTCACTATAGCTGTGGTCCGAAAGTGAAAAGCACTATTTTAGGTGATCTGATCTAGTGTCACAGTTTTAAATACCATCTCTATGCTAATACTTCAGAAATGCAAACTTGTATCTTCCACGGAACTTGATCGCTGAACTCCAGACTCATTTATTCAGTTACTTGCTTTATACTTCAGTTTGGATGTCTACCATCCAAACTTGCAAATCAATCTATTACAAATTAATCTCTCCAAATCCGAAAACCTGGTTCCACCCCCAATGCCCTCTGCGTGTAACTGTCTGCTTCTCTTGTAGTCTTCCCATCTCAAAATAAGCAATTTATTTTCTGGTTCCTCAGATCAAAAATTTTTCAGTCATCCTCAACTTCTCTTTCTCTCTCATACCCCCCATTTAATGCATCATCAAATTCTGTCAACTCACACTTCTATATCTATCAAGAATCTTACCACTGCTTACCACCTTCACGGCCTCCACCCTAGCCCAACTGCACTCTCATATTTTGCCCAGATTATTGCAATAGCTTCCTTATTCTTCCCCTTACCCTTCTCTAGTATACTCTCAAAAGAGAACCAAAGTGATCCTATACAAGTATAAAGGGGAACATATCCCTTCTCTAACTTAGAAGCCCTTAGGACTTCTCAATTCTATGAAGATAAAATCCAGTGTTATTAAAATGACTGTAAGGCCATAGGTGAATATCTACACCCCATCACTCCTCCCTGGTGTTCTTCAATACTCTTCTTTTTACTGTTTTGCCCCTTCAGCCGCTTTCTCCTCAAGTCTGAACTTATCAGACATGCTCCTATCTCAGGGCCTTGGTACATGCTATTCAAGTTACCTCAAAGGTTCTTACACCAAAAATATACAAGGCTGCATCTTTCATTGTATTCAGGCCACTATTTAAATGTCAGTTTGCAGATGGGCCCTCCCTCTACTCACGATCACTGTTTTCCTATTTTATTTTTGTCTGTAACACATATAACTATACATATCAGAAGGCTTAGCTTTTTAAGCCTTGTATTTATCAAAAAGGGGTGAAAAATGAGATCTCAGTATACAATTTTCAGGAAATCAAAGATGTTCTACACCTTATAGAAAAGAGAAAATAAACAAATGAAAATAAAGGAAAGAAAAATAAAAACCTCAAAGTCTTACAAAAATGGTTAAAATTTAACATGAGAACAAGTATTAAATTTTGAAAATAAAATTCTGAACTTGCAAACAAAATAAATGCACCAAAAATAGCTATAAGAATTAAATTTGAGAGAGAGTACCAAAAAAACCTTCTTACTAAAGATCCTATAAGTTGACTTAAAAAAAATATCTGGATCCTTTAAATAAATAAGAAGCCAAAGCTTAAATAGATAAGAAGCTTAAAATAATAAAGGAAAAGATAAAAGGTTATGTCTAAAGATATTTCATCAATGATATAAAATATTTGAAAGGCTAAAAAATCAGACTTACAGATTAAACAAAATTGAAGATTAACAAATGAATTAAATATGAAAAAAACAGGTTAGAGAAAAAAATGGAAAATAAATAAGAACATAAAGTCTAAAGTTTAGGCAACTAGGTAAAGGAGGAAGAGGAAGCCAGATGAAAACTCTCAGGAATGAACGTCTGAGCAACATACTTGGGGTTCTTCTTCTACTCGAGCAATGAGGGTGGGGACTGGGGTCTCCCTCTAACTTATCTCCTTTCTCCAATTTATAATTTATACCACCCCTAAATAAATACTCTAAGTAAACCAGTTCCATTAAGCTTTAAATTATCCACACAGAAGATCCATAGCTCAATAGCTAGATATTCAAGACCCTCTGGAATCTGTCTTGAGATAGGACTGTATTTCTAATCTTATCTCCAGTCCTATCTTCCATGTCTTCCCAACATGAACCCGCCTTTCTGTGAGGCCTTAGTTTCTCATCACATTCGCACAGCTATGCCCTGCCCACGTCACCTTTCCTGCCTCGAACAGACTCCACACTCAATTTCCTGATGAACATGCTCCCTTTGCATCAAGGCATATTTTTACTAACTATACCACTGACTTTTCTCAAGTATTCTAATACTCTGATTTCACCATCTTTTCAGATGTGAAATATAGTCTCAGCATCACCTGGGAACTCATTAGCATTTCAAATTCTCAGGCCCCATTTATACCTACTGAATCAGTCTGTGGATGGGGCTCAGCAATCTGTGCATTAACAAATCTTTGGGGGATTTTGATGACGCTGAAGTTTAGGTTTTTTTAAATAGAAGGGGAGGAAGTCAAGATGACGAATAGAAGGACTTGAATTCACTCCCTGTAGCAAAAGTATCAAAATTACAAGTAACTGCTGAACAACCATCCACAAAGATTGGAACCTAACAAACAAGATATTCTACATCAGAAGACAAAGAAGAAGACACAAGACAGTAGGAGAGGCACATTTGCAATACCATCGATTCCATACCCTCCAGATGGGCAACCCACAAACTGGAAAACAATTATATCACAGAGTTACTCCCACAGGAGTGAGAAGTCTGACCCCCACATCAGGCTCCCCAGTCTGGGGGTCTGGCATCAGGAAGAGAAGCCCCCAGAGCACTTGGCATTGAAGGCCAGCATGACTTGATTGCAGAAATTCCACAGGATTGGAGGAAACAAGCTCCACTCTAGGAAGGTGCAAACAAAGTCTTGTGCCCGCTGGGACCCAGTGACTTCATAGGAGACTGGGCCAGACCTATCTGCTGATCTTGGAGGGATTACTGGAGAGGCAGGGGTAGCTGTAGTTCACTGTGGGGACAAAGACACCGGTGATAGAAGTACTAGGGAGTACTCATTGGTGTGAGTTCTCCCAAAGGCTACCACTTTGATGCTAAGATAAAGTCCCACCCAACAGCCTGCAGACTTCAATGCTGGGATGCCTCAGGTCAAACAATGAACAGGGTGGGAACACAGCCCAACCCACCAGCTGACAGGCTGCCTAAAGTCTTCCATGGTCCACAGTCACCTCTAAACACAGTCATTGACATGGTCTACCCAATAGAGGGACAAGACCTTCCAGTGGACAAGCACCAGTCCCTCCCAACAAGAAGTCTGCACAAGCCTCTAGAATAGTCTCACCTTCTAGGGGGCAGACACCAGAAGCAAAAGAGCTTCAATCCTACAGCCTGAAGAACAGATACACAGACACAGAAAATTAGACAAAATGAGGCAACAGAGGAGTATGTCCCAGATGAAGGAACAAGATAAAACCCAAGAAGAATAACTAAGTGACATGGAGATGGACAATCTACCAGAAAAAAATTCAGAGTAATGATAGTAAAGATGATTCAAGATCTTGGAAAAAGAATGGAGGCACAGAGTGAGAAGATGCAAGAAATTTTTAACAGAGCTAGAAGATATAAAGAACAAACAATTGAATAATACAATAAATGAAATGAAAAATATACTAGAGAATAGATAAGTGACCTGGAAGACTGAATGGTGGAAATTTCTGCTGTGGAACAGAATAAAGAAACAAGAATGAAAAGAAATAAGGACAGATTAAGATACCTCTGGAATAATATCAAACACACCAATATTCACATTACAGGGGTCCTAGATGGGGAAGAAAATGAGAAAGGGCCTGAGAAAATACTTGAAGACATAACAGCTGGAAGCTTCCCTAACAAGAAAAGAAACAGTCACCCAAGTCCAGGAAGTGCAGACAATCCTATACAAGATTAACCTAAGGAGGAACACAGAGAGACACACATTAACCAAATTGACAAAAAATAAAGACAAAGAGAAAACATTAAAAGTAACAAGGTAAAAAGCAAAAAACAAATAAAATGCAAGGGAATCCCCAAAAAGTTATCAGAAGATTTGTCAACAGAAACTCTGCAGGTCAGAGGGTAGTGCCACAATATATTTAAAGTGATTAAAGGGAAATACCTAAAACCAAGAATACTCTCTCCAGCTGGGCTCTCATTCAGAGCTGACAGAGAAATCAAAAGCTTTACAGACAAGCAAAAGCTAAGAGAATTCAGCACCACCAAACCAACATTACAAGAAATGCAAAAGGGAATTCTCTAGATGGAAAAGAAAAGGCCCTAACTAGAAACAAGAAAATTATGAATGGGAAAGCTCACTGGTAAAGGTAAACGTACAGAAAAGATAGGAAATCATCCACACACAAATTTGATCTCAAAACCAGCAATCATTAGAAGAAGAGAATACAAATGCAGGACATTGGATGCATTGGAAATTAGGAGACCAGCAACTTAAAGACAACTTGTGTGTGTGTATAGACTCCTATATGAAAACCTCATGGTAACTGCAAACCAAAATTCTACCCTAGATATACACATACACACACAGAAAAATAATTCAAGCATAATACTGAAGATAGATATCAAATTGAAAAAGAAGAGAACAAAACAGAGAAGAAAAAACAAAACAAAAACAAATCCAAAACAGTTAGCAAAATGGCAGTAAGACACACATATTGATAATTACCTTAGATGTAAATGGATTAAATGCTCCAACCAAGACATAAACTGGCTTAATAGATACAAAAAGAAGACCCATATATATGTTGTCTACAAGAGACCCATTTGAGATCTAAGGACACAGAGAGGCTGAAAGTGAGGGGATGGAGAAAGGTATTCCATGCAAATAAAAATCAAAATAAAGTTGGAGTAGCAATATTCATATCAGACAAAAATAGTAGTAGTCTTTACTTTAAAATAAAGTCTGTTACAAGAGACAAAGAAGGATACTAAATAATAATCAAGGGATCAATTCAAGAAGATATAACAATTGCAAATAAGTATGCACCCAACTTTAATATATAAGACAAATGCTAACAGCCATAAAAGGAAAAATTGACAGTAACCCAATAATAGTGGGGGGTTTTAACATGCCACTTACATCAATGGACAGATCATCCAGACAGAAAATCAGTAAGGGAACACAGGCCTTAAATGACACATTAGAACAAACAGACTTAATTGATAATTATAGAGCATTCCATCTGAAAGCAGAATACACATTCTTTTCAAGTGCACTTAGAACATTCCCCAGAATAGTTCACATGCTGGGCCACAAATCAAGCATCAGTAAATTTAAGAAAGTTGAAATCATATTAAGCATCTTTTCCAACCACAACACTATGAGATAATAGATCAACTAAAAGAAAAACAAAAACCTGTAAACAAACAAACAAACATAAACACATGGAAGAGAAATGATACACTGCTAAACAATAAATAGATAATTGAAGAAGTCAAAGAGGAAATAAAAGAATACCTAGTGACAAATGGCAGTGAAAACACAATGACCCAAAACCTATGGGATGCAACAAAAGCAGTTCTAAGAGGAAGGTTTATGGCAATACAAGAAAAATCTCAAATAAACAACCTAAACTTACATCTAAAGCAACTAGGGAAAGAAGAATAAACAAAACTCAAAGTTAGTAGGAGGAAAGAAGTTATCAAGATCAGAGCAGAAATAAGTGATAGAAGAGGATTCAAATCAACAAAATTAGAAATTAAAAAGTTTCAACTAATACCACAAAAAGGCAAAGGATCATAAGAGAATACTACAAGCAACTATATGCCAATAAAATGGACAACCAAGAAGAAATGAACAACTCCTTAGAAAGCTACAATTTCCCATGATGGAACCAGGAAGAAACAGAAAATATGAACAGACCAATAACAAGCACTGAAGTTGAAACTGTGACTTAAAAATTCCCAAACAAAAGTCCAGCACCAGATGGCTTCATGGATAAATTCTATCAAACATTTGGAGAAGAGTTAACACCTATCCTTCTGAAAGTATTCTAAAAAACTTAAGAGAAAGGAACACTTCCAAAATTTTTCTATGAGGCCACCATCACTCTAATACCAAAACCAGGCAAACATACAACAAAGGAGGAAAATTATAGGCCAATATCACTAATAAACATAGATGCAGAAATCCTCAACAAAATCTTAGCAAACAGAATCCAACAATACATTAAGGAATCACATGCTATGATCAAGTGGGATTTATCCCGAGGATGCAAGTATTTTTTAATACCTGTAAATCAATCAATGTAATATACCACATTAACAAACTGAAGCATAAAAACCATATGATCACCTCAGTAGATGCAGGAAAAGCTTTTGACATAATCCAACATCCACTGATGATAAAAACTCCCCAGAAAGTGAGCATAAAGGGGACACACCTCAACGTAATAAAGGCCATATGTGACAAACCCACAGCTAACATCATACTCAACAGGGAATACCTGAAAGCATTTCTTCTACAATCAGGAACAAGACAAGGATGTCTATTCGGGCCTTTTATTCAAGATTGTTTTGGAAGTCCTAGACATGGCAATTAGAGAACAAAAAGGGAATAAAAAAGAATACAAATTGGAAAAGAAGAAGTCAAACTGTCACTGTTTTCAGATGACATGATACTATACACAAGAAACCTTGAAGATGCTACCAGAAAACTATTAGAGTTAATCAGAATTTGGTAAATTGCAGGATACAAAATTAATATGCAGAAATCTGTTACATTTCTATATACTAACCATGATAGATGAGAAAGAGAAATTAGGGAAGCAATTTCATTAACCATTACATCAAAAAGAGTAAAATACCTAGAAATAAACCTATCTGAGGAGACAAAAGACCTATACTCCAAAAACTATAAGATACTGATAAAAGAAATTGAAGATGACATAGGTGAAAAAGTGTGCCGTATTCTTGGATTGGAAGAATCAATACTGTCAAAATCACTATACTACCCAAGGTAATCTACAGACTCAATGCAATCCCTATCAAATTACCAATACTATTTTTTGCAGATCTAGAACAAGAAACCTTAAAATTTGTGTGGAAAAACAAAAGCCCCCAAATAGTACATACAATCTTGAGAAAGAAAAATAGAGCTGGAGGAATAAGTCTCCCTCACTTCAGGCTATATTATAAAGCTACAGAAATCAAAATAGTGTAGTACTGGCACAAAGACAGACTTATAGATCAATGGAACAGAAGAAATAAACCCACACACCTACGGTCAATTAATCTGACAAAAGGAGGCAAGAATATACAACAAAGACAGTCTCTAAAATAAGTGGCACTTGAAAAACTGGACCACTATATGTAGAAGAGTGAAATTAGAACATTCTCTAATACCATATACAAAAATAAACTCAGAATGGATTAAAGATCTAAATGAAAGACTGGACACTGTAAAACCCTTAGAGGGAAAACATAGAACACTTTGCGACATAAATCACAGCAATAAAAATATAGTTTGGATCCACCTCCTAGGGTAATTAAAAATGAAAGCAAACAATTTGGACCTAATTAAATTTAAAACTTTTGCACAGCAAATGAAAGCATAAGCAAAACGAAAAAACAATCCACAGAATGAGAAAAAAAATTATTTGCAAACAGTACAAATGACAAGGGCAAAAGGTCATGTAGCTCAATAAAAAAAAAAAAAAAATCCCAGTTGAAAAATGGGCAGACCTAAATGTCTAAATGCACATTTCTGCAAAGCATATAGATGGTCAAAAAGCACATGAAAAGATGCTCAACATTGCTAATTATTAGAGAAATGCAAATCAGAACTGCAATGAAGCATCACCTCACACCAGTCAGAAATGGCCATCACCAAGAAGTCTACAAACATAAATGCTGGAGAGAGTTTGGAGAAAAGGCAACCCTGCTACACTGTAAGAAATGTAAGGTGGAATGCAGGGACTGTAAATTGGAAGAGCCACCATGGACAACAATATGGAGGTTCCTGAAAAAACTGAATATAGAACTACCATATGACCCAGAAATTCCACTCCTGGGCATACACCTAAAGAAATTCATAATTCAAAAAGATTCATGCACCCCAATGTTCATTGCAGCCACTATTTACAAAAGGACATGAAAGCAATCTAAATGTCCAACAGATGAATGTATTTAGATGTGGTACATATATGCAATCAGATATTATTCAGTCATAAAAAACATGAAATGCCATTTGCAGCAACATAGATGGACCTAGAAATTATCGTATAAAGTCAGACAGAGAAAGACAAATATTATATCACTTATATGTGGAATCTAAAAAAAAATGTACTCAATGTAGAAAAGTATTTGTACAAAAGAGAAACAGACTCGTAGACTTAGATAGCAAGCTTACGATTAACAAAGGGGAAAGGTGGAGGGGCCTTGGAGGGATAAATTTGAAGTTTGGGATTGCCATGTATACACTATTATATGCAAAATAATCAACAAGGATCTACTGTACAGCACAAAGAACTTCTACTCAGTGTTCTGTAATAACCTATATGGGAAAAGAATCTGAAAAAGAATAGATATATGTATATGTACAACTGAATCATTTAACTGTACATCTGAAAATAACACAACATTGTAAATCAACTATACTCCATGTAAGTTACAAATGAAAATAAATGAACTTTAAAATTTAAACATAAAGTTTATGAGTGACTAAACTAAAGTTTAAGGTTTACAATTATCTGTGTTATTTCATTGTCAGTTCATCAAACATGCTAGAAGGTAGGCTCTAGAGTCAGGTTACCTAGGTCTGAATCCCATCTTGTCCCTTCTATGACCTTGAAAACTGCTCCTTTTCTTCTCCATACCTTAGTTTCCTCATGTGTTAGAGAAACACAGCATCCTAGTTCCTAGATCCCATGCCTTCTGACTCTTCCCTATCTACCTCTTTTTTTAAAAAAATTTTTATTGGAGTATGGTTGACTTACAGTGTTGTGCTAGTTTCAGGAATACAGCACAGTGAATCCAGTGTTTATATATATATATATATATATCTCCATGGTGGTTCAGACAGTAAAGAATCTGCCTGCGATGCAGGAGACCCAGGTTCACTCCTTGGGTTGGGACAATCCTCTACTGAAGGGAATGGCTACCCACTCCAGTATGCTTGCCCAGAGAATTCCCTGAATAGAGGAGCCTGGTGGACTAGAGTCAGTGGGGTCTCAAAGAGTTGGACGTGACTGAGTGACTTAACACACCTTTTTCCCCATTCCTCTTCAAGTTCCTTTCCTATATAAGTTTTTCAGAATACTTAGTAGAGTTCCCTGTGCTATACAAAGCCAGTAGATTTAGATTTCATAAGTGAATTTCTGTACATACTTTACTGACTCTCCTGTGCTTCCAAAACACAAACTCTCAGTCATGGCATTCAAGTCAAGTCCGTCGTGACTAATCAGCACATTTCCTACCTTTCCCACCTTGCTGCTTATACGCCAGCAGAACTAAATTCCTTGCAGCACTCCCATTGCCCAGGAGAGACATATGACTTCATATTGTTATCGTTCAGATATAGAGCTCGCTCTGGAACCATACTCCACAACCCTGAACATAATCTGCAACCCCTCCCCGACTCACCTCTTCGGTGAAGCCCACCCCACACCCTTCTCCTCTCTCTGACCCGCTCCATAAATGGTCACTTCTTTCTTTGAATTATCATTCTATCTGACACATAAAGCAGTTGTAAAGCTGCGGCTCCTGGAGGGGAAGTGGTAATCATGTGGGATTCTAACATGAAACACAGTATCTGACACAGGGAACATGTGCTCATGAAGATTTTCCTAAGGTGGGTGGGGAGGATGACGAGCGGGATGCCAGTTTACTTGCTTGAATCTCCCACTAGACTATAAACTCTGAGAGCAGTGACATTGCCTAGCACATTTCATCACCTTATCGCCAATCCTACCCGTGCCTGCCCTGTACTCAGAGCTCAAGTGCTTGCTAGATAAATGAACGAATAGAAAGCTAACAATCACAGACAAATAGAGTTAATTTCATCATAAAAAGGTAGAAAGACTCGGATTCTTTTTTCCTTAAGAAGCTTGTTACTTAAATAACATTAACAGAAGTAAGGGACAGTAACTGGATGCCAGAGGAAAGATGTGACAGTGATGACAGAAGGAAGAAAGTCAGGGGAGATCTGGGTGTTTGAGGGAGGGTAGCATGGGCCAAAGGAGACAGAAATGGAATGGGGAAAGTCATCACATGCTGATGACACTGAGAAAGAGAACTGTGAATAACCAAAATGAATAATAAGGAATAATGGAATGAAGCCCAGGAAGGACAGGCAATGACCACAAAAAAAGGAAAAAAAAAAAGAGTTCAAGGAGACTATTAACAAGGGCAGGAAATGCTAACAGTTTTGGAAACATTATCAAAAGCAAACCCACAGGGCCTTTCTGCATCTTCAGCACCTCTGGCTGCTAAGCAAGTTACAGTAAAATCCAGAAGTAGGGCAGAGCAGCTCTGCGTGGGAGTTCAAACCACGTCAGCTGCAGGCCCGGGGGGATTGCCCCAGGGCATGGCCAGGGACCTCTCCAAGGTCTGAGAGTTTCATCAGAAGTGGGCAGGGACAGGGTCCCTCTGGGGTGATCTGCTGGAGCTGCTGGCCATCTTTACTGGAGAAGTCTGGAGGGGCTCACAGGAATCTTAAAACTTGTAAGAGGAAAAATAGAAAGTCAAGACAATATAGAGGCAGCAGCTTTATGATTCTTTGGCTTCAAATACAACTTATGCAAAGCTTTGAAGGGTAGGAAGGATGTAGGTGAGCAGAGAGGGAAGGACAGGGTATTTTAGGAGGGGAAACTCCCTGAGCAAAGATTCTCAGGCAGGAATTAGCATGTGATCATGTGTGTGTGTGTGTGTGTGTGATCATGTGTGTGTGTGTGTGTGTGCCCATTCGTGCAAGGGATAGGGAAAGTCCAAAATAGGGACACTCCTGCTTGTACTGGCTATGTAAATTTTTTTCTCTAGTGAAGTTTAGACTGAAGTTCTTCTTGGAATATATCTTCCAGATCACAGCATCATCTTAAGACCAAATGGAACCTCAGAAAATCTCCTCCCAGACCCCTTCAATAAAATGGACCCAGTGGGTTTATGTGACTTGATCGAGAAAATATTAAAAAAAAAGAATTATAGTACATTTTATGTTGTTAAATGATAAATAAATTCAAGGCTAATGTAATTACTAGGACATTTTTGAAAAGGACAAGGCCTCCCTCCAGCCCTCCCTTGTCTCTGTCTTCTTTCTCACCATTACTATTTATTAAGTACCAACTACATGACAAGAGCAGTGTAAATGAAAAGACTGACATGCTCCTTGCTTTCAAGAAGCTTACATTCTCTGGTGAGAGAAGAGAGGGTGGGATTTGGGGACAGGGAAGAGGTGAGGCTGCCTTCTTCTAGTTCAGTCAACTGGGCCTGATTCTTTAGTCCCATGCAAAAAAAAAAAATAAAGTGGTTTGTATTCAGTTTCCATTTCTACTTCCTGAGTATATTTCTAACTTTTCATAAAGATAGCTAAGTTTAACAAGAATTAAGGTGATGTGAGTAATTTATAGATTAGTAAACATAGTGACAAAACATGTGGGGAAGTTTCAACCTTTGTAATAATTAAAGAATATAATCTAAAACAAGCATAAGGCACTACTTTATATTCAATGAATTAATGTAAAAATGCATTTATATTTCATAAAATAATGAAGTTGTTCAATCACTTTGGAGGGTCATCTGGCAGTATATAATAAGAGCTACAGGATTTGTCCTATATTATGATATAGTCTTTTCATTTTGACCAATATATTTTAAGAAAAGAGTCTATAGAAATACATATTGAAAATATCATCAGATATAATATTCAAAGTCCTTTTAAATGATTGACAAGGTAAAGAGAAAACAGAATTTTAAGATCCTATAAAGGGGCTCCTCATCCTATTATAACAGGAAAAGCTCATGATGAGTCACCAAAGCCCATGGACATGGGGAAATAAACCCTGAACCCATATTTTCCCTGAAGCTGTTATACAGACAATAGTTCTGGGAAATATTAACAGGTGTCCCTTGGGGAAAGAGTTTGGGATTCAAATGTGTCTTAAGAAAGCTGAGAAGTACAAACAAAGGATTTATCTCTTAGGACTTTATGTTCTGTATATTTCTGAGGGGAATTTCTACAGAAGTCATTCATACACTAATTTGGTAAAAAGATCCTGATTGCTAGAAGCATCTGGAGAGTTAATTTTGTATATAAGATCTGTCATAGAATACTGAGGTTTGTATTTACCCAATTTTGAAAGGAAAGGATCCTATAAAATTTTTTAAAAAGTTAATTGCATTATTCAGTTGCATTATTCAGTTCTGTAAAATATCCTGAATATTTTACATAAATAAAGTCATTGTACTCATATTATTTTATGAGTATATCCTACTTACTTCACATTATCTCACATTTCAAATAATTGACATAGTTGACATAATCCTCTAGTATAATTAAATATCTATAACTTTGAAATACCATGAAGCACATGACCATCCTCAATTGAATTAAACAAATATGCAATATTATTGTTTAGGATCTGGGTTCTCATCATTTTTCTTATGCAAAAACATCTCAGAAATAACATAGGTTCTCATCAGTAATCATGGCTCATTTTGATGATTGTCTCAGAATCCTCCAGGAGAGGGAAGTTGAGGTGGGAAAGGTTGTACTTGTGAGGAAACTCATAGATGATTTTTGTTGGCCCTTCCCACCTCTGTCCTGGTTGGAAATCACTGTGTTAGACCCTGTAAATTAGGCAAAGTTCTAACCCTTATGAGGCTTACCAAAAATCATCAGTTACACATTCACACCCACACATACACCCCTTCTCCTCTTGCCTTCAGTCTTTCCTAGCATCAGGGTCTTTTCCAATGAGTTGGCTCTCTGCATTAGGTGGCAAAGTATTGGAGCTTCAGCTTCAACATCAATCCTTCCAATGAATATTCAGGGTTGGTTTCCTTAAGGCTTGACTGGTTTGATCTCTTTCTGCCCAAGAGACTCTCAAGAGTCTTCTCCAAGATGGTGGAGGAGTAGGTGGATGTGTGATACATCTCTCTCCACAGATACATCAGCAATACACCTTCAGACACAGAAGTGCATGCAGAACACCAGCTGAGAGTGGACAGGAGTACCTGACCAGAAGAAAAGAATATATAGAACCACGCAAAACTCAGTAGGATGAAGGAACTAGGGGGAAAAACAGGAGTGTTAGTATGACTGGAAATGCCCTTGGCAGGTGGGGGAACTGAAGCAGGGGTCCAATCCCCACATCGGGGCAATTGTCTGAGTCAGAGGAGAAACATTTAAGATTGGGAGTGAAACAGCTGATCTGTGGCAGCCTAAATGGAATGAGAATCAGACAGGCCTTGCCACAGCCATACATACCCCAGACAGGGATGCAGGTCCCCTAGAAGGCACAGCATCTTGGAGCTGGAGTTTAGGGATTGTGGAGTAATCCCAGTGCAAGGGCTGCTGTTGACTGCAGAGAGACGGACTGAGGGGATGTGAGGGAAGAGACTGTGGTGGGAAATGCCTGTGGAGGAAAGACAGGCAGCCATGGAAGAAGGTGATACTTCTGAGTCACAAGTAGGGGGTGGAGCCATCACCATAGCCTTTCTCTCCCCACACTCCAGCATCCAGAGCTGAACAACAGAGAGGCTGGCCCATCATATGCCTGACGCACTGAACTACAGAGTAGGACCCCACCCAGGGTGCCCCTTTAAGTGCCTGACATGCCGATCTACAGGGTAGGACTGCGGCCAGGTGGTCCCCTCCATATGCCTGGTATGCCAGACAGCAGAGAAGGATCCCAGGTAAGGGAGCCCTCTAAGTGTCTGAATAGGCAGAGCTACGGAGAAAGACTGGCCAAAGAGGCCTTCTGATCAGCTGGTACAAGAGGCTCAAATAAAAGACTCTGATAGGGCCATAACTCCTGTGGCAGAGGCAGTCTGTGTCCCTGCACTCTTGGTGCTGCCAGGGTCCCTGTAAGCCAAGCAGCTGTGCCACCTTCGTGCTCAATCCTCACTGGGGCAGAACTGTCACAGGCAAAAAAAGTTTTGAATCTATGCATGCAGGGTCACCTCAATCATGTCCAGCTCTTTATGACCCTGTGGACTGTGGCCTGCCAGACTCCTCTGTCAGGAGGCTTCTCCAGGAAAGAATACTGGAGCGTATTGGCCAATACTGGTTGCCATACCCTTCTAGAGCACTATATTTCTGCAGCCCTAGCTGCCAACTCTCCTGAGTAGCTGATGCTGTCAGAATCCCTGTAACCCAAGCAGCTGCACCGCCTCCACACCTGACACTCACTGTGGCAGACCCAAGTCTTCCAGGGCAGCCTCAGGAGCAAACCCCAGTGGACGACCCACATGCAAAGGTGGAAATAAAACCACTCTGGAAACCCAGGGGCAGTGTGGCTAAGTGAGAAGACCCAAAACCTTCCCACAAGCTGTACAAGCTGAAAATTAAATCCAAACGATCAACTAGGCAGACTCTGTGTCTATGGCATATATAAAAGGACATTGAGAGTTCCCACAAAAGAAAATGCACTAGTTCTGATAACTGTGGACATTGGAGGCAAGAATACGCAGGAGGAGGACCAGATTAGAACCTGAGCTGCCCCCACAGCAGGTCCAGAGATCAGCACAGTGTTGGAGGCCATCCTAGGGAGGTGAGGTGGACTGTGACTCCCAGCGAGGGAAAGGACTCTGACAGCAGTGACACAAGAAAAACATTATTCTTTTGTTTTGGCTTGTTCTATAGATTCTTTTGGATTTTTTTTTTCCTCCCCCACCCTGCCCCATTGTAGTTATTGATTTTATTGGCCCTATGAAATCTAATTAAGCTTTTGAGGTTTTTTTTTCCCCCCTCAGTTATATTTTTTATTGTTGTTTTAAACCTCTGACTCTACACTGGGCTTTTGCAGTTCTGTGGAGTTCTCCTTTTTTTTTTTCTTTCTTCTTCTTTTTTCTCTTTTTTAATTTTATTTTTTTAAACCTGTTATTAATTTTTCTATATTTATTCCTTTTTTGCTTCTCCTACTTCTCTTTTCCCCTTGCAGTTAATTTTTAATGTATATAAATCCTCTTTATCTACCTCTATTTAACTTTGGATATCTGTTCTTTCTTTCTTTTCCTTCTTTCCTTTCCTCCCAATATATTTGTTAGTTTTGTTTTGATTGCTTTATTCCCCACTTGGCACCTTGCTTTAGTTTTGTTTTCCAGTTTGTGCTTTAGTTAGTTTTGTTCTTAACTGGTAGGCATAATTTTTTATTTCCTTTCTTCGCCAGGTCAATCTATTGTACTTTATATTTGCTGAACTGCTTTGATTTTGCTTATGGGTGTATATGTATATGTGTGTATTCCATTATTTATTATTTGCCTGATTTTGTAACTGCCATTTGTCTGGGGTTCATCTTGGTTACTTGTTTTTGAGTATTTGTTTTAATCTCACTTAATGACATAATAAACCACTTGTGGGATCTTCGTTCCTGACCAGAGATCAAGCCCTGAGCCTTTGGAGTGGGAGCACTGACTCCAAGACCCTAGACTACCAGAGAACTAACCCTGGGGAGTATCACATAGTGAGAACTCACACAAAGGAAACCACTTGAATACAAGACCCGGCATCACCCAACCACCAGTAGCACCCTGTGCAGGATGCCTCATCTAAACAACAAAACAAAAATACAAACCCACTCATCAGCAGACAGAATTACCACCTCACTCAGCCTTGCCCGTCAGAGGAAAAGCAAGCAAGCAAACAAAAACCCAGCACAAATCCCACCTGACCCAAAGCTTACACAAACCACTGGACCACCTTAGGACGGCAGAAACCAAGAGGAAGAAAGAATTCAACCTTGAAGACTGGGAAAAGGAGACCTCAAACACAATAAGTTTAAAAAAAATGAAAAGGCAGAGAAATACTACACAAATGAAGGAACAAACTAGAAGCATGGAAGTTCAAATAAATGAAGAGGAAACAGGCAAACTACCTGAAAATGAATTCAGAATAATGATAGTAAAGATGATCAAAAACCTTGAAAACTGAATGGAGAAAATGCAAGAATCAATTAAGAAAGACCTAGAAGAAGAATAAACATACAGAGACAAACAACACAATTATTGAAATTAAAAATACTCTAGAAGGAATCAATAGCAGAATATCTGAAGAAGAAGAACGAAACAGTGAGTTGAAAGACAAAATGCTCTGAAGAGAAAAATAAAGTAAAAAGAATGAAAAGAACTAAGGATAGTCTCAGAGACCTCTGGGACAGTATCAAACACATAAACATTCAAATGATAGGGGTCCCAGAAGAAGAAGAGAAAAACAAAGTGTATGAGAAAATTTTTGAAGAGATTATAGTTGTAAATTTCCCCAACATGGAAAAAGAAATAGTCAATCAAGTTCAAGAGGTGCAAAGAGTCCCATACAGGATAAACCCAAGGAGAAACATGGCAAGACACATACTAATCAAACTAACAAAGAATAAACACAAATAAAGAATATTAAAAGCAGCAAGGGAGAAGCAACAAGTAACATACAAGGGAAACCCCATAAGTTTAACAGCTGATCTTTCAGCCGAAACTCTGCAGGTCATAAGGGAATGGCAGAATATATTTAAACTACTGAAAGGGAAATATTTACAACCAATATTACTGCACCCAGCAAAAATCTCATTCAAAATTGATAGAGAAATAAAAAGCTTTTCAGACAAGGAAAAGTTGAGAGAATTCAGTACCACCAAACCAGCTTTACAATAAATGTTAGAGGGGCTTATATAGCCAAGAAATACAAGAGAAGAAAAAAGATCTACAAAATCACCCCAAACAATTAAGAAAATGGCAATAGGAACATATATGTCAATAATTACTTTAAATGTAAACAGATTAAATACTCCAAACAAAAGACACAGGCTGGCTGAATAGATACAAAAGCAAGATCCATGTGTACACTGTCTATAAGAAACCCACTTTAGACCTAAAGACACATATGACTGAAAGTGAGAGGATGGAAAATATATTCCATGCAAATGGAAAGCAACAGAAAGCTGGAGTAGCAATCCTCATATCAGACAAAATAGACTTTAAAATAAAGATTACAAGAGATAAGGAAGGACACTACATAATGATCAAGGGATCAATCCAAGAAGAAGATATAGCAATTGTAAACATCTATGCACCCAACATAGGAGCACCTCAATACGTAAGACAAACACTAACAGACATAAAGGGAGAAACTGACAACACAATAGTAGTAGGAGACTTTGACACCCCACTCACACCAATGGACAGATCATCAAAACAGAAAATTAATAAGGAAACACAACTCTTAAATGATACATTAGATGAGATATATCTCACTGATATCTTCAGGCCATTCCATCCAAATGCAAAAGAATACATCTTCTTCTCAAGTGCACATGGAACATTCTCCAGGATAGACCAGGTTTGATTTGGATCACAAATCAAACCTCAGTACATTTAAGAAAGTTGAAATTGTATCAAGCATCTTCTCCACCACAGCACTATGAGACTAGATATCAATTACAAGAGAAAAAAAAAACTGCAAAAACCAAAAGCACATAGAGATTAAACAACACATTTTGAAATAACCAATGGGTTACTGAAGAAGTCAAAAAATTTCTAGAAACAAATGACAATGAAAACACGACAACTCAAAACCTATGTGATGCAGCAAAAGCAGTTCTAAGAGGGACGTTCATAGCAATACAATCTTACCTCAAGAAACAAGAGAAATATTGAATAGACAACCTCACTTTACACCTAAAACAACTGGAAAAAGCAGAACCAAAAAAGACCCCAAAATTAGTTGAAGGAAATAAATCATAAATATCAGAGCAGAATTAAATGAAAAGGAAATGAAAGAACCAATAGTAAAGATTAATAAAACTAAAAGCTGGTTCTTTGAGAAGATAAACAAAATTGACAAACCTTTAGCCAGACTCAGAAGAAAAAAGAGAAAAGCATCAAATCAACAAAATGAAAAATAGAAAAAAAGAGGTTAAAACAGACAATGCAGAAACACAAAGGATTATAAGAGACTTTTATGGAAAACTGTATGGCAATAAAATGGATAACCTGGAAGAAATGGATAGATTCTTTAAAAAGTTCAACCTTCTAAGACTGAACCAGGAAGAAATAGAAATTATGAACAACCCAATTACAAGCACTGAAATTGAAGCTGTGATCAAAAATCTCCCAGAAAACAAAAGCCCAGGACCAGATGGCTTCACAGGAGAATTCTATCAAACATGTAGAGAAGAGCTAATGCCTATCCTTCTAAAACTCTTTCAAAAAATTGCAGAGGACAAACACTTCCAAACTCATTCTATGAGGCCACCATCACCCTGATACCAAAACCAGACAATGACAGCACACAAAAAGAAAACTACAGGCGAATATCACTGATGAACATAGATTCAAAAATCCTCAACAAAATTTTAGCAAAGACAATTCAGCAACACATCAAAAAGCTCACACACCTTGATCAAGTTGGGTTTATTCCAGAAATGCAAGCATTCTTCAGTATATGCAAATCAAGCAACATAATATACCATATTAATAAATTGAAAGATAAAACCATATGATAATCTCAATAGATGCAGAAAAAGCCTTTGACAAAATTCAGCACCCATTTATGATTAAAACTCTTTAAAATATATGCATAGAAGGAACCTACCTCAACATAGCAAAGGCCATATATGATAAGCCTACAGCAAACATTATTCTCAGTGGTGAAAAACTGAAAGCATTCCCCCTAAGACCTGGAACAAGACAAGGGTGTCCACTTTCACTACTATTATTCAATATAGTTCTGGAAGTCCTAGCTACAGCAATCAGAGAAGAAAAAGAAATAAAAGGAATCCAGGTTGTAAAAGAAGAAGTAAAGCTCTCACTGTTTGCAGATGACATGATAGAGTAAATTGAAATCCCTAAAGACGGTATCAGAAAATTGCTAGTGCTAATTTGCTAATTTAGCTAATTTGGCTAATCAGTGAATTTAGCCAAGCTGCAGGAAACAAAATCACTTGCATTTCTATATACTAACAATGAAAAATCAGAAAGAGAAATTAAGAAATCAATCCCATTCACCATTGCAACAAAAAGAAATAAATATTTAGGACTAAACTTACCTAAGGAGACAAAAGAACTATACACAGAAAATTATAAGACACTAATGAAAGGAATCAAAGATGATATAAGCAGATGGAGAGATAGTCCATGTTCCTGCATAGGAAGAATCAATACTGTGAAAATGACTATACTACCAAATTCAATCTATAGATTCAATGTGATCCCTATCAAATTACCAATGGCATCTTTCACAGAACTAGAACAAAAAAATTAATAATTAATATGGAAACATAAAAGACCCCAAATAGCCAAAGCAGTCTTGAGAAAGAAGAATGGAGCTGGAGGAATCAACCTTCCTGACTTCAGATTATACTACAAAGCTACACTCATCAAGACAGTATGGTACTGGCACAAAAACAGAAAATATAGACCAATAGAACAAGATAGAAAACCCAGAAGTAAATCCATGCACCTATGGGTACCTTGTTTTTCACAAAAGAGGCAATAATACATAATGGGGCAAAGACAGCCTCTTCAATAAGTGGTGCTGGGAAAACTGGACAGCTATATGTAAAAGAATGAAATTAGAACACTTCTTAACACCATCAGTTCAGTTCAGTTCAGTCACTAAGTCATGTCCGATTCTTTGCAACCCCATGAATCACAGTACGCCAGGCCTCCCTGTCCATCACCAACTCCTAGAGTCTACCCAAACTCATGTCTATTGAATCGGTGATGCCATCCAACCATCTCATCCTCTGTCATCCCCTTCTCCTCCTGCCCTCAATCTTTCCCAGCATCAGGGTCCTTAACACCATACACAAAAATAAACTCAAAATGGATTAAAGACCTAAATGTAAGGCCAGAAATTGTAAAATTCTTAGAGGAAAAATAGGCAGAAAATTTGATGACATAAATCAAAGCAAGATCCTCTATGACCCATGGGTCCTAGAGTAACAGAAATAAAAACAAAAGTAAACAAGTGGGACCCGATTAAGCTTAAAAGCTTTTGCACAGCAAAGGACACTATAAGCAAGGTGAAAAGACAACCCTTAGAATGGGAGAAAATAATAGCAAATTAAACAACTGACAAAGGATTAATTTCCAATATATACAAGCAGCTCATACAACTCAATGCCAGAAAAACAAACAATCCAATCAAAAAGTGGGAAAAGACCTAAACAGACATTTCTCCAAAGAAGACATACAGTTGGCTAACAAACACATGAAAAGATGCTCAATACTCCTCATTATTAGAGAAATGCACACCAAAACTACAATGAGATATCACCTCACACTGGTCAGAATGTCCATCAACAGGTCTGAAAATCAAAGTGAAATTGTTAGTTGCTCAGTTGTGTCCGACTCTTTGCCATCCCATGGACTGTACCCCACCATGATCCTCTGTCCATGGGATTCTCCAGGCAAGAATACAGGAGTGGGTTGCCTTTTCCTTCTCCAGGGGATCTTCCCAACCTTGGGATTGAACCTGGGTCTCCTGCATTGCAGACGGATTCTTTACCATCTGGGCCACCAAGGAAGCCCATCATCAGGTCTACAAACACTAAATGCTGGAGAGGGTGTGGAGAAAAGGGAATGCTCTTGCACTGTTGGTGGGAATGTAAATTCATACACCCACTATGGAAGATGGTAAGAGGATTCCTTTAAAAACTAGGAATAAAACCACCATGCTGCTGCTGCTAAGTCACTTCAGTCGTGTCTGACTCTGGGCAACCCCATAGACGGTAGCCCACCAGGCTCCTCTGTCCCTGGGATTCTCCAGGTAAGAATAATGGAGTGGGTTGCCATTTCTTTCTCCATTGCATGTGTGCATACATGCTAAGTCGTTTAGTCGTGTCTGACTGTGCGATCCTGTGGACAGCAGCCCACCAGGCTCCTCTGTCCACAGGATTCTCTTGACAAGAATACTGAAGTGGGTTGCCAACATATGACCCAGCAATCCCACTCCTAGGCATATACCCTGAGGAAACAAAAATTGAAAAAGACACATGTACTCCATTGTTCATTGCAGCACTATTTACAATAGCTAAAACATGGAAGCAACCTAGATGTCCATCAACAGATGAATGTTTAAGGAACATTCATTGTGGCACACACACAATGGAATACTACTCAGTCATAAAAAGGAAGACATTTGAGTCAGTTCTAGTGAAGTGGATGAACCTAGAACCTATTATACAGAGTAAAGTAAGTCAGAAAGAGAAAGATCAATATCATATTCTAACACATATATATGGAATCTAAAAAATGGTACTGAAAAATTTATTTATAGGGCAGCAGTGGAGAAACAGACATAAAGAGTAGACTTATGGACATGGACAGAGGGGAGCAGAGGTTGAGATGTATGGAAAGAGTAACATAGAAACTTATATTACCATATGTAAAATAGATAACCAATGGGAATTTGCTGTATGGCTCAGGAAACTAACAGGGGCTCTGTATCAAGCTAGAGGGGTGGGATGGGGAGGAAGATGGGAGGCAGGTTCAAACAGGAGGGGATATATGTATACCAATGGCTGATTCATGTTGAGGTTTGACAGAGAACAACAAAATTCTGTAAAGCAATTATCCTTCCATTAAAAAATAAATAAATTTTAAAAATAATTTAAAAGGTCTTCTCCAACACCACAGTTTGAAAACATCACTTCTTCGGCACTCAGCCTTCTCTATGGTACAACTCTCATTCTATACATGACTACTCGAAAAATCATAGCTTTGACTAGACATAACTTTGTCAGCAAAGTGATGTCTCTGCTTTTTAACACACTCTCTAGGTTTGTCATAGCTTTTCTTCCAAGGAGCTAGTGTCTTTAATTTCATGACTGCAGTCACCATCCATAATGACTTTGGAGCCCAAGAAAATAAAATCTAACACTGTTTCCATTTTTTTCCTTTTCCCATCTATTTGCTATGAAGTGATGGGACCAGATGCCATGATCCTAGTTTTCTAGATGCTGTTTTAAGCCAGCTATTTCACTCTCCTCTTTCACCTTCTTCAAGAGGCTCTTTAGTTCTTCGCTTTTTGACATCAAAGTGGTATCATCTGCCTATCTGAAGTTGTTGATATTTCTCCTGTCAATCTTGATTCCAGCTTGTGGGTCATCCAGCCCAGCATCTCTACTTTTCCTCAAATCTGTTCCCTTTGCTCCGGGGACTTCTGCAATGGCCTCCTAAATGCTCTTCTCATTTTCACTTTCTCTGTTGTGAATCAAACATCATTCCAAATAATCTTCTGAATCATTCTGAATAATCTTTCTAACATATAAACCAGGCCTGTCTTTCATTGTTTAGACATTAAGTCATGTCTGACTCTTTTGCAGTCCCATGGATGGTAGCCCACCAAACTGTCCATGGGATTTCCCAGGCAAGAATATTGGAGCAGGTAGCCATTTCCTTCCCCAGGGGATCTTCCTGATCTAGGGATCGTACTTGTGTCTTCTGTATTGGAGGTGGATTCTTTACTACTGAGCCACCAGGGAAGACTTGCCTCCTTTTCACTTAGAGTAAAACCCAAAGTTCCTGTCAAGATGGAGGAAACAAAGCCCTGAACGATAAGGCCCCTACTCAGCTTTCCCCCCACCCCTCATCTCACAGTGGGATGCAGGCACTCTGTCTCCCTCTCTCTTCTAGAACTTTCCTCCCTCAGGAACTTTGCACTTTCTTCTCTTTGCCTGGAGTAACATCCCCAGACACAACAGCTAGGCTGAGGCCTGGAGGACAAAAGGGAGCCTATTGCTAATATTAGAGATACCAAGGGAACATTTCATACAAAGATGGGCACAATAAAGGACAGAAATGGTATGGACCTAATAGAAGCAGAAGATATTAAGAAGAGGTGGCAATAATACACAGAAGAACTATACAAAAATATCTTCAGGACCCAGATAACCATGATGGTGTGATCACTCACCTATAGCCAGACATCTTAGAATGCATTCAAGTGGGCCTTAGAAAGCATCACTATGAACAAAGCTAGTGGAGGTGATGGAATTCCAGTTGAGTTCTTTCAAATCGTTAAAGACGATGCTGTGAAAGTGCTGCACTCAATATGCCAGCAAATTTAGAAAACTCAGCAGTGGCCACAGGACTGGAAAAGGTCAGTTTTCATTCCAATACCAAGGAAAGGCAATGCCAAAGAATGCTCAAACTATTGTGCACTTGCACTCATCTCACACGCTAGCAAAGTAATGCTCAAAATCCTCCAAGCCAGGCTTCAACAGTATGAACTGATAACTTCCAGATGTTCAAGCTGGATTTAGAAAAGGTAGAGGAACCAGAGATCAAATTGCCAACATCTGTTGGATCATCAAAAAAGCAAGAGAGTTCCAGAAAACTATCTACTTCTGGTTTATTGACTACACTAAAGCTTTTAACTGGATGGATCACAACAATCTGTGGGAAATTCTTTAAGAGATGGGAATAACAGACCACCTAACTTGCCTCCTGAGAAATCTGTATGCAGATCAAGAAGCAACAGTTAGAACTGGACATGGAACAACAGACTGGTTCTAAATTGGAAAAGGAGTACATCAAGGCTGTATATTGTCAACCTGCTTATTTAACTTACATGCAGAGTACATCATGGGAAATGCTGGACTGGATGAAGCACAAGCTAGAATCAAGATTGCCAGGGGAAATATCAATAACCTCAACTATGCAGATGACACCACCCTTATGGCAGAAAGTGAAGAAGAACTAAAGAGGCTCTTGATGAAAGTGAAAGAGGACAGTGAAAAGTTGGCTTAAAACCCAACATTCAAAAAACTAAGATCATGGCATCTGGTCCCATCACTTCATGGCAAATAGATGGGGACACAATGGAAAACCATGACAGACTTTATTTTCTTGGGCTCCAAAATCACTGCAGATGGTGACTGCAGCCATGAAATTAAAAGATGCTTGCTCCTTGGAAGAAAAGCTATGACCAACCTAGACAGCATATTAAAAAGCAGAGACATTACTTTGCCAACAAAGGTCCATCTAGTCAAAGCTATGGTTTTTCCAGTAGTCATGTATGGATGTGAGAGTTGGACCACAAAGAAAGCTGAGAGCTGAAGAATTTATGCTTTTGAATTGTGGCATTGGAGAAGACTCTTGAGTCTCTTGGACTGCAAGGTGATCAAACCAGTCAATCCTAAAGGATATCAGTCCTGAATATTCATTGAAAGGACTGATGCTTAAGCTGAAGCTCCAATGCTTTGGCCACCTGATGCGAAGACTGACCCTGATGCTGGGAAAGATTGAAGGCAGGAGGAGAAGGGGATGACAGAGGATGAGATGGTTGGATGGCATCACCGACTTGATGGACATGACTATGTGCAAGCTCTGGAAGTTAGTGATGGACAGGGAAGCCTGGCCTGCTACAGTCCATGGGGTCGTAAAAAAGTCAGACACGACTGAGTGACTGAACTTATCGCCAATATAGTCGCTCCCTGACCTCCCTCTCTGCAATGCTTCTCTCTGTGTTTCAGTCTCACAATAACATCTATTTCCTGCATAGCACTTTTCTTTGAATGATAATTATCTGTTCACTTATTAATAAATTGCCCTCACAAAACTAAGCACCCTGATAGCAAGATGTTTGTCTGCTAATTTATTCCTGTTTTCCCAGGAACTCACACAGCTCCTGCCACATTTTTCATGTTCAAAAAGCATTTGTTTAGTGAATTAATGAATGAAGAGTATAAATCCATAAGTAATATGCCAAATGGAAATCTCATGGCTCAAGGAGCTTGTGACTATCTCAAATTAATATACTGTGTTGAAGTTGAAAGTGAAAATGTTAGTCACTCAGTCATGTCTGACTGTTTGTGACCCCATGGACTATAGCCCACCAGGCTCCTCTGTCCATGGAATTCTCCAAGCAAGAATATTGGAGTGGGTAGTCATTCCCTTCTTTAGGGGATCTTCCTTACTCAGGGATTAAACCCAGGTCTCCTGTACTGCAGGCAGATTCTTTACCATCTGAGCCACCAATATGCTAAATTGAAATCTCATGGTCCCAAGAGACCTGTGACTATCTCTGATTAATATAATATACTATAACATATGATACTATAATATACTATACTATAATGTATAATGGGCTTCCCTAATGGCTCAGCTGGTAAAGCACCTGCATGCCAATGCAGGAGATGCAAGAGACACAGAAGCTGAGGCTCTAGAAAGTTGGAAGAAGCTTTCTGTTGTCTTAAAGGCTAGGGCTGAGTTGCCATGGCATCACTTCCAAACTACTCTATTGATTAAAGCAGACACAGCCCAGCCAAGATTCAAGGGAAGGAGAAATAGCCACCAGATGTTGATGGGAAAGTAGCCAAGAATTTGTAGCCATCTTCCATCTGATGCACTAATCCTATGAGGAAAGGGTATGATCATCTCCAAACTTTAGCTAAGACTATTGAGGCACAGAGAGTTGATAGAGCCAGACAGGCCTTTGCCTTAATTTCTACACTGGTTATGCCGAGATAGTTAATACCTTTTCTAACAATATTTTACAGAGTAAAATAGTAAATGAAAATTGAATAGAAATCATGTAGAAAACAGACAAAGGATTAATCTCAAAAATATACAAGCAACTCTTGAAGTTCAATTCCAGAAAAATAAATGACCCAATCAAAAAATGGGCCAAAGAACTAAACAGACATTTCTCCAAAGAAGACATACAGATGGCTAACAAACACATGAAAAGGTGCTCAACATCACTCATTATCAGAGAAATGCAAATCAAAACCACATGAGGTATTACCATTACACGCCAGTCAGGATGGCTGCTATCCAAAAGTCTACAAGCAATAAATGCTGGAGAGGGTGTGGAGAAAAGGGAACCCTTTACACTGTTGGTGGGAATGCAAACTAGTACAGCCACTATGGAGAACAGTGTGGAGATTTCTTAAAAAACTGGAAATAGAACTGCCATATGACCCAGCAATCCCACTCCTGGGCATACACACTGAGGAAACCAGATCTGAAAGAGACACGTGCACCCCAATGTTCATCGCAGCACTGTTTATAATAGCCAGGACATGGAAGCAACCTAGATGCCCATCAGCAGATGAATGGATAAAGAAGCTGTGGTACGTATACACCATGGAATATTACTCAGCATTAAAAAGAATTCATTTGAACCAGTCCTAATGAGATGGATGAAACTGGAGCCCCTTATACAGAGTGAAGTAAGCCAGAAAGATAAAGAACATTACAGCATACTAACACATATATATGGAATTTAGAAAGATGGTAACGATAACCCTATATGCAAAACAGAAAAAGAGACACAGAAGTACAGAACAGACTTTTGAACTCTGTGGGAGAAGGTGAGGGTGGGATGTTGCGAAAGAACAGTATGTATATTATCTGTGGTGAAACAGATCACCAGCCCAGGTGGGATGCATGAGACAAGTGCTCGGGCCTGGTGCACTGGGAAGACCCAGAGGAATCGGGTGGAGAGGGAGGGGGAGGGGGGGATCGGGATGGGGAATACGTGTAAATCTATTGCTGATTCATGTCAATGTATGACAAAACCCACTGAAAAAATAAATAAATTAATTTAAAAAAAAAAAGAAATCATGTAGAAAACACTGTACTCACCATAACAGAGGGAAAAAGAGGAATAAAAGGCTCTTGTTTTTTGTTCTACATGTGAAAATTATTTGAAGATAAAAATATATAATGTACATTGATTAATGAATGAAGAAAATGTGTGTGTGTGTATATGTATATAATTGAATATTAGTCCTCCTTAAAAAAGAAGGAAATCCTGTCATATACAGAAACATGGACGAACCTGGGGAGCATTGTGCTGAGTTAAATAGGGCAAATACTGCATGAATCCACTTATCTGAAGGATCTAAAATAGTCAAACTCATAGAAACAGAGAGTAGAATGGTAGTTGCCAGGTGCTGGGGGAAGAGGGAAATGAAGAGTTGCTGTTCAACGGGTAGAAAGTTTCAGTTCTATGATGTGAATAAGTTCTAGAGATCTGCTGTTCCTCATGGTGACTATAGTTAGCAATACTGTACTACGTACTTACACATTTGTTAATGAGGTAGATCTCATTTTAAGTGTTCTTACCATGATAAAAAGAGACATTTCCAAAAAAAAGGGAAGAAGAAGAGCTAAATAGGCAATAACAAATAGGTACTGTATAATACTAATTGTCTTTAAAATATTATATGATGATGGTGGGAGTAGCACAACATAAATGCACTTAGTACCACTGAACTGTACAGTTAAATATGGTTAAAATAGTATGTTTTATTTTATGTGACTTTTATCAGAATAAAAAAATTTTTTAAGGTATTATATATTCGTATAAGTATATACCACAGATGGCATTTCAAATTCTTCTTGTTGTTTAATTGTTATGTCAAGTCTGACTCATTGCCTGTAGCCTGCCAGGCTCCTCTGTCCATGGAATTATCTCAGAAAGAATACTGAAATTCTATCTGCAGGGGATTGAACCCACATCTCTTATACTGGCAGGTCGAGTCTTTGCTGCTGAGCAAACCTATGCTAGATAGACAGACAGACAGATATTAATAGATAAAGATATGAGGAACTGTTATCTGATGGCTTCTAAGTAACCCCTTGGGAGCAACACCAGATTTAGTTTCAGGAGATCAAGGTGCTGAAAGTGATTGTTAATGACTATGGGACCAGGAGAAATCACCAACTTTCTTGGGTCTCTTCATCTATTACACTAGATGACTGCTAGGTTTCTTCCTCAATTTGACTATCTATGATTCAAGATTTTAAAAGTACTTCTGTGATACTGTTTACCAGTGCTACAGGATAGCTCCCTTTACCTAAAATAGCTACTTGATCCTGGTTCTAGCAGAGAAGTCTTATTGGCTACTTTAGGATGGAGCCACTCTTATGGGAGGAAAAGTACTCTGGTTTCCCCTTTGTGACAGGTACACTTCATTCACTGTGTCTGTCTTGATCAGCTCAGCTGCTGGTGGGTTATCTCAGCATAGGAGGTGTGAGGTAAGAAGAGGGATAATATGGTTAGACCAGTACCAGAGTCAGAAAGTAACACTGTTTGTTGTTGTTCAGTTGGTAAGTCATGTCGGACTCTGCAACCCCATGGACAGCAGCATGCCAAGCTTCCCTGTCCTGTATCTCCCAGAGTTGGCTCAAACTCATGTCCATTAAGCTAGTGATGCCAATCAGCCATCTCATCTTCTATAAACCCTTTTCCTTTTGTCCTCAATCTTTCCCAGCATCAAATTCTTTTACAATGAGTTGGCTCTTTACATTCTGTTTACTATGAATCTATATATCCTGGGGAATTTAAATGCCAAAGCAGCTTATTCACAAACAGCAAACACCATCTTCAGCATCTGCTATAAGAAAATATCATAGGCTGGGAGGTTTATACTGCAGACATTTATTTCTCACAGTTTCAGAGGTTGAAAAGTCCAAGGTCAAGGTAACAGTGGTGAAAGCCCTCGGTTCTTGGTGAAGGCCCTCTTCCTGGCTTGCAGACAGCCTCCTTCTCACTCTGTGCTCACATAGCCTGTCCTGGATACACAGGGAGAGTGCTCTCTTCCTCTTCTTATAAAGACAGTAATCTTACAATGAGGATCCCACCCTCACAACTTCATCTAAACCTTTTTCTGTTCCAAAGGCCCACCTCCTAATAGCATCACATCAGGGCTTGGAGCTTCAAAATATGAATTTTGGAGGGACATGAACATTTAACCCGTAGTAGTGTTTTTGTTCAATGACACCAAATGTCAAAACATTCACAAGAGCTATGGAATCCCCATTATTCCAGGAAATGTGTACTACACCAAATTCAATTTCCTGCTTTTCCTCCTCTCTCAGGAGTATAACATTGGAAGATCAAAATAATTATCACAGAAAAACAACATCAAACTTTCATTTTCCAAGCTAGTCACCACAACAAACACACATTCTTGCCTTGGGCTTTGAAGAGCTCCCTTCATTTCCTCTGTTACTGGCTATCAGTGGGTTTGGGTATGACACACCTTCTTTCTCACTCACAGCCATAAAGATAAAGGGTACAGAGAGAGAGAGTAAGACTCACGAAGCCATGACTCATTTTTGCATCTTTTGGTTTTTGATCAAATGCCAACAGATGGCAAGAGATAAATAAATGAGTCTTCAATAATGGGCTATATGGAAACCAGTAACATTATGGGTGATTATTCAAGTTTCATTATTAATTTTCTTCCTCCTAAAATTGTAAATAAATGGCATACAATAGACAAAGGATACATTCCTAACACTTTCTGGGAGGAGAGAGAAGTTGCACTTTTCAGCTATATGTGTGACTTAACTCACAGACATGCAAGTAAGAGATGAGGTAATAACTTCTCACCATAAACCTGTGGTGTTTCAGATCACCATGGAAAATGTACATTATTTATGCAACAAACTATAAAATATATTTTTACTTCAGAACACATTCATTTTCTTGCCTTAATAGCAGTGCAAAGGGGGAAATGCTTTCTAAGATGACCCAGATCAATATCCTACACAACGTAACTAGGATGCAGAGGTGGAAGGAACCTAAGAAAATCAACCTCTTCATAATTATAAAAGAAGAAAACTATAGCCCCCAAATAAATGACTTGCCCAGGACAACAGAGCCATGAATGCTGTTTAGTCACTCAGTCATGTCTAACTCTTTGCAACTCCATGGATTGTAGCTCTCCCCACCAGGCTCCTCTGTCTATGGGATTTCCCAGGCAAGAATACTGGAGTAGGTTGCCATTTCCTTCTCCAGCCAATGAATAGTTATGCCCAATTAGTAAAGGTCTCCAGAGTCCCATTACAAAGCCCTTTTCAGCATCCCTGATGCCTCTGGAAATGATGGTCTCAGCACTGTAAACTTTATACCCCTGGATCATGACATTTTGAAAAAAGATGAAACAGCAGTCCTCTTTTATAAGTATAGCATCTAGAATGTAGCAGGCATATGTGTGTGTGTGTGTGTGTGTGTGTGTGTATGAAGTATATTAAAAAAACTACATCACATTGGACAAAAAAATTCTGACCAACAGGGCCAAAAAAAAATTGAGTTAGTTGATATTTAGTACTTGATCAGTAGGACAACCTTCACTCCCCCAATGTGTAACATTATTTGGCAAAATAAGATCCAGTTTATATGCTTTGTGACATAATTTCCAGGAACTCATTGTGGTGAAAACTGGGGACTTTCTGCACCAGTGTGTTGGACAGTACCCTCCTTGACCTCGTCAGCAGCAGTGTTGAAGATGACTGTCCCCAGCAGTGTTATCAAGGTACCACTGACAAGAATGTGGTGTGGTGACCCCAAGAATGGTGGCCAGACTCTCAGCAATCTACTTCACCAAAAAGTACCTGCTGCTGATAAGACTGTGCTCTTCATCTTTCTCTCTCTTCAGAGAAAAATTGAAGATCTTTAACTGTTATTTACCAGGTTCATTTAAGCCTCCAACTATTGACCTTCCAAATTTGATAAAGCAACTGAAAAATTAGACAATTTTCTTTGTATTTAATGATCTGAATGGGACGAAGACCCAGGTGGTTTCTAAGCTCTTCATTCAATTATTTTATGAATTTTACACTAATTATAACCCCAGTACCTAGATAAGCAACAAGGACTTACTATGTAGCACAAGGAACTATATTCAATATCTTGTAATAACCTATAGTGGACAAGACTCTGAAAAAAGGTAGAAATACACATACATATGTATAACTGAATCACTTTGCTATACACCTGAAACTAACACAACATTGTAAATTAACTATGTGTGTGTGTGTGTGTGTTAGTTGCTCAGTTGTGTCCAGCTCTTTGCAATCCCATGGACTGGGGCCCACCAGGCAAGGATACTGGAGTGGGTCGCCATTCCCTTCTTCTGGGGATCTTCCAATCCAGGGATTGAATCTTGGTCTCCTGCATTGCAAATGGATTCTTTACCATCTGATGCACCAGGGAAGTTGTAAATTAACTATTTCAATTCTAAAAATGGTTAAAAAATTAAAATAAACTCCCCCCAAGTGCCTTCTCAATTATACCTTTGTGAAATATGATCAGTCAGCCCATTTTATCTATCATGCTCAGGATTATTATATTCAGTTCAGAGGTCATGTAATACAGGAAAAGGTGAGGACTTTGGAAAGTTTTAGACTCAATCCCTGGCTTTTCTATTTGCAAGATGAGTAGTTTGAATAAACCACAATCTACCAGAACTTTAGTTTGCTCTTTTATAAAATGGAGATAATTGTAGTATGGCAGAGTCAACACTTGTGTTCACCAAACTCTTGTTTTTCTTTTTCTAATAAATGGAAAGATTGCATTTCTCAGCTTTCTAAGGAGTAAGCTAAGGCCATTAGAAATAGGATATGGAAAGGGAGATTTGATCTTTAAAAATATCCCATGGAGACACTCAGTTCTCTCTTCTCATGCTATGGTAAACTCAGAGGCCATGCGTCAAGATGTGCTCTATGCTTTCTTAGATACTGTGTTTGTCTACATGAAGTGAAAGTGAAAGTTGCTCACTCGTTTTCGACTCTTTGTTATCCCATGGCCTATACAGTCCATGGAATTCTCCAGGCCAGAATACTGGAGTGGGTATCCTTTCCCTTCTCCAGGGGACCTTCCCAACCCAGGGATCAAACCCAGGTTTCCCACATTGCAGGAAGATTCTTTACCAGCTGAGTCACAAGGGAAGACTATTAATCAGAACCAAATGGCCAAAGTTGTTTACATCTCCCCTGTGACCCAGTTTTCTTGAGTGCACAAAAATTATATCACAAACTCTCCAACCAATACCAAGTCCTTATATTCAGCTGCCTTCTTTATCTAACTCTGATATACCAAGCCAGTATTTCTCCTGCCCTAAATCACTCAGGGCTAGGCACCAGAGAACTAGAGACTAACCCTATTGCCCAGAGCCTACCAACATAATTCAAACCAGTCCTAAGCAGTTTCCCTGCCCTGCTTTGCCTTTCCTACAGAAAACACAGTAAAGATTCTGGACCTATGTGTTTTCCCTTATTCCTGCTTCTGCCTCTTAACTAACTCTGGTGCTTCCCCATGTGTCCCTGCATGCTAAGTCAAGGTGCTATTTCTAGGGGAACTGGGAATAATGACAAACTTTTCTTTCAATGGCATTGATCTCCTATGTTGTCACTCAGTCACCTTTATAAATTAAGAGCCAGGCAGAAATCAAGATGATGGTCTCACAAGATGAAGAATCCTTCCTGAACAGCATCAGACTTTACATGACTGGATGATAAATGTTTGTCTTGCTAGAGCACTGAAATTTTAGGGGCAATTTGTTACTACGGCTTAGTTGAACCTGTCCTGACCAATACAAAATCCTCACATTCCAAGTGTGTTTCAATGATTAGGAAAAAATAAATGTATGTACACTATATATAGTTAATGGTATAAAGCAGGAACTCCAAAAATGGTAGTTGTTATGATGATAATTCTACAATGTCTAAAAATATCTAAAATGTATCAACAATATCTAAAAGTATCTACATGTATCAATAATGCCTAAAAGTAGCAACAATGTCTAAAAGTGTCTAAAAGCAAATATGAGGTTTATTACTCCATCAAGTGAAAATAGCAAAACAAATTTTCATCAAATATGGAGCATATGTTTGAAACATTGACTTAGAACAGAGATTGTGGTATACCAAAAAATAAACTTTGGCAATTTGTTCTCGGAGATGTTCACAAAAAGTATAAACAAAAGACTCATTCCTCAGAAGGGGCATTCCCTGTGCTAGACCACACAAAACCCAACAATGAATTCAAACAAAAACCCATGTCAAAATACAAGGACAGATGCCATGAATAATAGGTATTGCTTTGCTGTTTCTTGTTACATGGCCAGGATGATTTATTTATTATGAGATGGTTAATGATGCAAGCAAGCTGCTTAGTTTGTATAACCCTTCACGGTTTATAAAACACTCTCACAAACATTCTAATAAGAGCCATATGAAATGATCAGAGAAGTGATATGCTGTCAGAAACAAAAGAGAATTCTCCTGTGTACAACTACTCACTTCATATGCTATTTCCGGAACTTAAAAATTGTATTTTTTTCTAAAAGGAAAAAGTTAGAGGCAATGGGGGACATTAGGATCATACAAGTAACTGCAAACTTGCTACTTACAGTATATCTTTGGACCAATATCATTGATAGCACCTGGAGCAAAGCTCAGAAACTCAGGTCCCATTCCAGACCTGTTGAGTCACTTTCTGCTTTTCAATGAGATGTCCAGGTACTTCCTATGCTCATTAACATTTGACAAATGATACTCTAAAATGGTATCTCTAAAATTGTGTGCCTGAGATTTGCAAACCTCTCAATTGAATCAGGGAAAATAAGCATGTAACCTCAAAAATATAAGACTACAATATGACTACAATTAATGAATCTGAAAATTCAACCATGATAGTGTTTTCTATCTGAAATTGAAAACTATTAATGGCACTGGAGACAGATTACTTGGAGTCTAGAAATAAGAAGCCTAAAAAGCACAGTTTTGCCTAATGTTTTCTATGGCATTTGATAAAGATAGTTCTAACCTACCAACCTACATGTTTGTTCTAAGAGATAATAAGTGCATTTGATCAAAGTTGAACACCTTACATAATATCCTCATAATCTAAGTTTGTCTTTCTTTCAACTTTCTGATTATAATTTTACAACCCAATTTATACATAATTTTTAATATTTACATATAATACTACCCAATTTTTTTTACAATTTTACTCTCCCCAATTTTTTTTCACATAAAGAGAACTGACCAATCAGACCAAAACATTTTACGTTACCAACAACTATACTTTCCATTACAATTTAGTACATTGTCTGCCTATTTTTAAAATCAGTCAGTTTGACTAGTTAGGGCAAACAAGTGTACCTGTGTCCACTATAAAGTCAATATTAAAATTTTCTGGACATTGATGACCACTTCCTAGAAACATGACTGTGGTTATGGCAGAATGATATACCTGAATAATGATAAACACATTAAGCACTTAGAGCATATAAATGTTTGCCTCTTTAATTCTTACAATTATTATTATCTTCATTTCACAAATGTGAAAACAGGAAAACAAAACCATTAAGTACTTGACTAAATTATGAGGTGACAGAAATAGTGTTTTAATCCAGGCAATCTAGCAACACAGCCACCACTCTACCACTTTGATACATTTCTTCCATCCTGTCTCTCTATAATTATTACTTATTGGTCTCTTCCTCTTTACTTCCCCTAACCATCATTTTTGGATTAAATTCAAAAACATTAACAGAACTAAAGAACCAGGAAATAGAGCACTTGATAAAACAAAGAAATTAAAACTCCAAACCTCAGTAAGTAACTCTTTCACCTATGTGACTGAATATGATCCCCTGAGGCATACAGGTTAAACCACAGAATATGCTAGATGCTAAAAAAGATACTCTCTATTTTGTACCTCCTTGGATTTGCTTCCCTTGGTATTGAGAACTGAATGGTACAGAAGCCAAGACTGGCAGGGCCAAGGAAGGGCAAGGAGACAGAATTACTTCAGTAGGGGCCTAGGCAAAGAGGAGTCTCTAACTCCATAACAAGTAGCCATACTGGTCTTTGAATAAAGGATTCCACAGAAATACTAAGTGTGCTTTGCCTAATTTGAACCTCATTGAATATATTTCTCTTGGAAGGAATGTCTGGGTCAGGGGATTCAGCCACAAAGAACTCTAGGATTTGCAACCCTAGATCTCTGGCCAAATACCAGTACTATCCACATGACAAACACAACAGAAATAGTAAATCATTTACAGATTTTTTAAAAACACCAGTAAACTGAAGCGTAAAGATCTTCACCTCCATTCCTGTGAGATGGGAAGCATGAACCTGGAACAAGTTTCCTAAGGTGTTTCCTAGAATCTTTATAGCCCTCCACTACAGATGACTAGAATTGTCCAGTGACTTGTCCTTGGGACACCAGATCTTTTTCGATCTGATCAATATTTGTGATCCTTTCTCTGCCCAGCACACCTATGAGAAACAATACATTTCCATAGTTACAGTAATACTTCAAATGAGATTTGTATAAAACTACACATCTTCCTCAACTTCAACGGGGTAACATGCCCATAAACCCATCGTAAGTTGAAAATATCCTGGGTCAAAAATGTATTTAATACCCCTAACATCCCAAACATCATAGTTTAGTCAAGCCTGTGTTAAATGTCCTCAGAATGCTTTCATTAGCATTGGCAAAATCATCTAATGCAAACCTATTTTATAAGTCCTGGATATCTCATGTTATTGGATACTGTACTGAAAATGAAAAACAGAATGGTTGGCTGAGGGCAGACGGTTGTAAGTTTATCAGCTGTTGACTCTTGTAGTGTAGCTGACAGGAGCTGTGGCTCATTCCCACTGGCCAACATCATGAGAGTGTATCGTACTGCATATCGCTAGCTAAAGAAAAAATCAAAATTCAAAGTAAAGTTTCCACTGAATTTGTACTGCTTTTGCACCATTGTAAAGTCAAAAAATTCTAAATCAAACCATCATAAATTAAAAACCACCTGTGCATGTTTCAACTCCCTTCAGTACAAAATAATGGAATCATGCTGCTCAGCAATTTGTAAATATGTCAAATATATGTCATTGCCTCAGGGAGGGAAAAAAACAGTTCAGTAAAAATGAGCAGCAGTGTAAGACTTCAGTATAAACTTAAACTGAACTTGAACATGTAACCCGTTCTGACATGCCTAATGACTAATAACTGGGCTTCTTTTCCCCTCCTGGTTCTTAGCAATGCCAAAGAAACAAAGACCGATTGAACAAGCAGTAACGAATAACTGCAGCCACTTACCTCCTTCTGTGTTTGTTAGAAAAGTGAAATAGTTTAGTTTGTTATGTATTTATAATTTTTTAACCAATTTCTCAATGTTTCCAAATATTTGTCATCTATCTATCATTATCTAGAAAGCATTAGGATAACTTCCCAAGAGTCAGGAGGAAGTTGTTTACACGTGATCCCCCTGGCAAATAAAAATAGTAACACTTAAGGGTAACTAAATTCTTTATAAGTATTGATCATGGCAACTGATGGGTTCATTCACTTTAATGGCAACCCACTCCAGTATTCTTGCCTGGGAAATCCCATGGACAGAGGAGCCTGAAACGAGTTGGACACAACTTAACAATTCAACACTAACAAGCCTCTAAGTTTGTATTTACTCAATATTTTTTTAGAAAGTAGATTTAGAATTTAAAGCATGCAAAGTTAAACAAATCATCTATTTTTATCTTGATCTGGAGTATAAATAAGTCTGAAAAAATGCATTTCTGACAGCTTATTTTCTGCATTTATGTACCACTGCTTCACTTTTTCAAAGATTTAATAGTTTAAGAAGCATAAAAATTACTGATTTCTATGCAGTATATCAGAGCACAAGACACTGTGATAAACTGTAAAAGATATGTCTATGAAACATTAAGAGGAGACCAGAAAATTTACAGTAGCCAACACACGGGAGCAACCTAAGTATCCATTAACAGATGAATGGATAAAGAAAATGTGGTATGTATATATATAATAGAATATTATGCAGTCATAAAAAAGAATGAAATAATGCCATTTGTAGCAACATGGATGGGCCTAGAGTTTATCATACTAAGTGAAGTCAATCAGAGAAAGACAAATATCATACGATATCCCTTATACATGGAATATAAAAAAATGATACAAATGAACTTATTTACAAAACAGCTTCACAGACATAGAAAACCAACTTATGCTTACCAATCAGGGAAGGAGGAGAGAGATAAATTGGAAGTTTGAGATTAATAGATGTATACTACCATATGTAAAGTAAACAAGGACTGTAATACAGAGTGGAGAAGGCAATGGCAACCCACTCCAGTACTCTTCCCCAGAGAATTCCATGGACAGAGGAGCCTGGTGGGCTGCTGTCCATGGGGTCGCACAGAGTCGGACACTACTGAAGTGACTTAGCAGCAGCAGCAGTAATACTGAGAACTATATTTGATATCTTGTAGTAACCTGTAATGGAAACAAATCTGAAATAGATAACTGAATCATTTTGCTGTATATCTGAAACTAACACAATATCATAAATAGACTGTATTTCAATTAGGAAGAGAAAAGAGGAGACTAGATAGTTCACCACATCAAAATGAGATTCAACAAGAATGAAGCTGATAGAGAATTTTGAAGGAGAGGAAGTGCAATTGTAAATGAGAAAAGCTAGATGTCATAAATAAATCAAATTAAATACCAGATGAAAATAATCAACTTGTCTGAGCATAACATAAGAGTTAGTTACAATTATGAGAGTTGCAATGCCAGATATTCAGAATGATAGTTAAAAACAATTCAATGTACAGGTTCACTTTAATAACTACTAAGATCAGCGACAAGGAGTTTATATTATACCTTGTATAACTGTAAGCAAAGTTGAAATAAACACATACATTTATATCAGTGCGAAGCAATTATTATTTCAAATTTCAAGAACTCACGGAACTAAATCAATGCATTAAGTATAATCATTATCACCAGACTGGCATCCAGAAGGTTTTCATTAGTTTACTTTTCCACAAAGTGTCTGATTCCCATACCATTGCTAACTCTGGGTGCATGTGTATGTGCCAAGTCGCTCAGTCATGTTCGACTCTTTGCAACCCTATGGACTGTAGCCCACCAGACTCCTCTGTCCGTGGAATTCTCTAGGCAAGAATACTAGAGTGGGTTTCCATGCTGTCCTCTAGAGGATCTTCCTGACCCAGGGATCGAACCCACAGCTCTTATATCTCCTGCCTTGGCAGGCAGGTTCTTTACTGCTAGAGCCACATGTGAAGCACTATGGGTATTGCTTTTTAACTAAAAATTTTTCTACTTGCTAAGAGCAAAATCATATTATTTTTATTTCCAGTGCACTTGAATACACTTTTGCATATTTCTTGTACTTTTATATTTGTCTTTGAAATTTCCTGCTTATGCCTCCTGCCCATTTTTCTGTTGGAATATTCATTTTTCTCTTATTAATCTACAAAAACTTTCATATATTCTGACTACTTATATGCCATATATGTTGAAAAATATATGACTGCAGATTTGTTTTCTGATAGGTTCCAACAACTCTGTTCTATTTGAGAGCTGTGTAACTGTGTTATAGACTATTCAGGCTCAGAGAAACAGATCTGTATCTGGCTAACCTAACACACTCATTGGCTTTCAATGGATCTTCTGTTTTTACTTCAAAGAAAGAAAGCACCCCAGGCTCACACCTGACTCCTCTGCCTTTCTCTCCCCCGCTAAATCTTCCTTCAGAAATTCACGTACTCAAGTAGTTCTCACAACTCTAAGTTGATAATTTATAAATCTAAGTCACAGTTCCAGACATGGTCTACCCAACAAGAGAGTAGTATGAGATTTCAGGGTCAGAGATTTCATCTGCCTGATGAAACCTTTCATTAAAATTCCATTCATTCATTCAACCACTCAAATGCATCCAGCATCTCTTAAGCATACCTAGGACCTATGAAGTATTGCAATGTTTCATCATCTCAAGTTCCAAGATTTGAAACTAAAGTCACCTGCTGCCCATAAACCATCCTTCCTCTCCAAATTCCATTTTTGGTTCATTGTATCCCCAACTTTATGCTGCTGTATCTGAAAATGTCATGACTCTTTGCTCTCTGTTTTTATGACATGCAATCAGTCTTTGTTCATTTTTCCTCTAATGGCTCAAACTCTTTTTTTTTTTTTTTCCTTCACACAACTGCCACTCTGGTCCATGCCCTCAGCATCTGGCACCTGTTGAACAGCCTTGATTTCCCCTTGGCCTCAGTGATTCCCACCTGTTTCCCACTTAGTTGGTTTTGCATCTTGTGCTGGATTGTTCTTCCTGCAGGATGGCTCTGAAAATATCACTCCTCTGCTCAAAAATCTCAAGTGCTTCCTCTGCCTGGGTAGAAAAGCCCAAATCTACCTGCCCCTCATTAGAAATTTCTAGTAAGCCAATTCTACCAACTCAAACTCATCTCCCCCTACTCTGTGTCAGAAACATAATGTTAGTGTTCTGTCTGATTATTGTTCAAACACCATCCACCCAATTCTTCACAGCACAGCTCAAGTCTTCTCTTTTCCAGGAAGTTGGCCCCAACTAAAACCATATTTAATTTTCTTAGAACTAGAGCAGACTTCAGAGAGCACCCTCAAGGACTCTGAGGCTCAAGAAATCTTAAATCTTGTTCAATAAAAATTTATCAAACACTCATTGTACGCAAAACCCTGTGCTAGGAACTTGTGGTGAGAAAAATAAGCAGATGTGACCCCTCCTCTCAAGGAGCTCGTGCCCATTGAAATGGACAAGTGCATATCAAAATATACCATTTTATTAAAACTTGGGAAATTCTAGGTTGGAGCTAAACACAGTGCTATGAGAGTGAGAAAGGGGGGCATTTAGTCCAACTGGGTTTCCAGGAAAACATCCCAGAAAGATATCATGTGACAAGAACATTAAAAGATGAGTAAGAGCTATTAAGACAAAGTAAAAGAGGAGGAGAGTTTGAGACAAAGGGAACAAAATAAATAAATCCAGAGACACAGACAATGGGGAAGCAGTGAGGAACTAGAGGCAGTATTATTAGGCGGTAATGTTGAGAACAAGAACTGGTGAGAGATAATTCAGGAATCACCCAGAGGGGATAAGCCAGGCATGTAGGGCTAATGGATAAAATAATGACAGTGATGAGATTGCCCAAGCAAAGTGTGCACAAACAGAAATACATTTTTAAATTTTTTTTTAATTTATTTGTTTTAATTGGAGGATAATTACTTTACAATATTGTGATGATTTTTGCCATCCATCAACATGAACCAGCCACAGGTTTACATGTGTCCCCCCACATCCTGAACCCCCCTCCCAACTCCCTCCCCCATGCCTGTGGGTTGTCCCAGAACACTGGCTTTGAGTGCCCTGCTCCATGCATTGAACTTGCACTGGTCATCTATTTACCAAATGGCAATGTATATGTTTCAATGCTATTCTCGCTCATTGTCCCACCCTTGCCTTCTCTCCCTGAGTCCAAAAGTCTATTCTCTACATTCGCATCTCCCTTGCTGCCCTGCATGTAGCATCATTCTTACTATCTTTCTAAATTCCATATATATACACTAATATACAGCATTTTTTATTTTTCTGACTTACTTCACTCTGTATAATAGCCTCCAGCTTTGTAACCCTGGGATACACTAATGGTCAATGGATATGCACAAAAGGAAGAGTTCAAGAAGACCAGAAAGGACTCACCAAGGAATTAGGAGGACCACCAGGACAAATTAGAGTCAAGGAAGTAAAGGCCAGAGCTTTAGGATGGGGTGTATGGATAAGGACTGCAGAAGCATCCTCTGGCATGGCAACGTAAAGTTCACTGATGACCTGCAAAAGCAAGTGTGGACTGTAAACTGAGGTGAGTGGGAGAGTAGATGAAGCACAGACATGGCAGTGTTCACTCAACTGAGAAGGAAAGGAGAAGAAGTAGAACACAAATAGTGGGGAGGCAGGGCCAAGAGACGGCTGACTCAGGCTAAAGAAAAATTATTATAGAGGCAGGTAGTAAACTAGTCATTATTTAATTCATTGCTTTAAGGAGAGCAAGAGAAAGCAGTCACAAGACCAGAAGAGAATAAAGTCACATGCATCGGCACTGACTTTGGCAGAATTCTAGCCACATCTCTGTGTACAGGAAGATGATGAAGTTTCTGCTCCTGCCAGGAACCTGATGCTTGTCCAACTGGTCAGGCATCTCCTGGAATAACTCAACTTTGGGGTGTAATGATTTGCTTTCTGGAAGCTGGGCACCACTATTTCTGTGAGGAGCCACTGCACCACCATGTGGCCAGTCGTGAGTTTTTCTCAACTTTCTCCCACGGGTAGTTCTGGTTTGAATCACTGAAAAAGAGAATTCTGCAGCTGGCAGAGACCTTCAGTTCAGTCCCTCAGTCATGTCCGACTCTTTGCGACCTCATGAACTGTGGCATGCCAGACTTCCCTGTCCATCACCAACTCCCGGAGCTTGCTCAAACTCATGTCCATCAAGTCGGTGATGCCATCCTCTGTCATCCCCTTCTCCTCATGCCTTCAATTTTTCTCACCATCAGGGTCTTTTCTAAGGAGTCAGCTCTTCCCATCAGGTAGCCAAAGTATTAGAGCTTCAGCTTCAGCATTAGTCCTTCCAATGAATACCGATGCTATATAGTTCTGGTCTGAATCACAGAAAAAGAGAATTCTGTAGCTGGTGGAGACCTTAGAGGCACTCTTCTTCTTATACAGAGAAAGACTTGCTTCATTTCTCAAAATCTCTTCTTATTTTGACTTGCATATTATATCTTGTGCATATGTGAGTGATTGCATGCATACACACATGTATACACAAATCCTAAGAATAACATTCTTATCAGAGTCCCTTGTTTTAAGTTTAACACATTGATGAAATGCAACAACTCGCACTGATCTCTGTTTCTAATCTTTAGCAACAATCATATTGCTAGGAGGTTAGTATGATATTTTGTGTAAACTGAGCTATTCCAAATTATAATTTAAAAATGTATATGTGCTCACATGGAACGGTGAAATAGGAAATGAGCCTTAGGGTCAATTATCTTAAGATATAAAACTCAGGGACTTCCCTGGTGGACCAGTTTTAAGACTGCTCATGGTGCAGGGAGCCTGGGTTTGATCTCTGGTCAGGGAACTAGATCTCACACACCGCAACTAAGAATTTGCCTGCCCCAACTAGAAGATTCTGCATGCAGCAATGAAGATCCTCTATTCCATAACTAAGACCTGGCACAGCCAAATAAATAAATAAAAATATTTTTTTAAAAAAGATACAAAATTCAGTTCTATGTTATCATTTTGCTTTTCCATTTCTCATTTTCTCTGATGATCTGAGTAACAGGTATCATAAAGAAAGCTTGGAGAGTTCATAGGGGAAAGAAAAGTATTAAAAATCACTCAAAATTCCATAGCCTAATAATAACCTTTAAGATTTTAGCACATTCAGCGTTTTCTAAATGTTTTAAGTTAAACATATCAAACTAGTCATTTTAACATAGCACAGGGGAAAATAGTCAATATTTTATAATAACCTATAAGGGAAAATCATCTGAAAAAGTAAATATATACACACACGCATGCACACACACACACATATATATATGTGAATCACTGTGTTTCACACTTGAAACTAACATAACATTGTAATCGATAATACTTCAAATTAATATATGTGTATGTATATATATACATACAAAAATCTAGTCATTTTATTTATTCCATGGAATTAGCTGAGTTAAAAAATTTTTTTCATATTTATAGAAGTTCTTTCACCCTGTAAGTCCACCTGAACAAAATATACGCCAACTTGGAGACTTTAAACAAATGTCAAAAATGAAAGTAGACCACGGTTGACAACGTTTGGGCAAGTTTTGTCCAAGGTGACATCTCCAGCAAACCACTCATTTGTTCATCAGTGTGTTACCATTAATTATTTCTGAAATTCCTTACTGTCTTGGCTTCTCTCTGCAACTTTTTATCCCCTAGTTCAAAGATGTTTCCACTGTTTCTAGATCATTTGGAAAGGGAGCACCCTAAATTAGCGACTACAACATTTGACATGCTTCAAATCAAAACAATAGACTTCTGCTGAATGCAGCCTTAATAGAGGTGGTACTAGTAATGGCTTCCAAGATGGCTCAGTGGGTAAAGAATTTGCACGCAGTGCAGGAGACATAAGAGATGTAGGTTTGATTCATGGGTTGGGAAGATCCCCTGGAGGAGGCCATGGCAACCTAGTCCAGTATTCTTGCCTAGAGAATCCCATGGACAGAGGAACCTGGTGGGCTACAGTCCATACGGTTGCAAAGAGTCAGAGATGACTGAAGTTAACTAAGCATGCGTGCATGTATCAGTAATGGTGAGAACGATCGATGAAGCTCTTATAAGTGCTTTGCAAAGTTCTCATTTAATCACTCCAATTTTACAATGAAAGATGTTTAGAAATGGTCTAACCTCATAAGCTAATATTCATGTGGTCAGCCTCTGCCCCAAACTCTGTTCCAGGAACCAGAATCCCACAGCTCAAGACCTTCTCAGGAACTCAATGCTTAACCAGTCCCAGATTTTCTGATTCTTTTCAACCTACAGTAATGTAATTATATCACAAGTGCAGTGTGTAATATTTTTAAAAAATACTTGCTTCTCTCTTTTCCCTTTTTTGACTAGGTCAGTCCAAGGAGTTCATTTCTCTGGGAAGATACTGGAATACTTTACAAAAAGAATGCAAAGGGGGGAAATGAGCAAATATTCATTTTCTGATATACAAAATAGATTTATTCAGAAGACAATTTTTATTTTCCTGAGGAGGGCATGGCAACCCAATCCAGTATTCTTGCCTAGAGAATCCCATGGACAGAGGAACCTGGTGGGCTACAGAGTCCATACGGAGGAAATAAAGCCCCTTAACCCAACATTTATATAGATCACCTGTGGTGTGGGAATGATAGAACCCTGGACCAATGATGGGCAAGTCCCTGGGGAGGCTTGATGTGCAAAGATAAAAGGAATAAATGACTCAGGAGGTAAAAGAAAAAGTCATCCTCACTTCATTTTTAAATAAAAGAAATTTGGGGGAGGCAGAAGAGGAAGACTGTTAACCACATGTGTCCCAACTGCCCCTCTTCCAGGCTTTGGCCCCTAGAGGAGGAGGTACAGTCAGGTAACATTGTGGTCAGGAGGAGTTTCTGCTCCCCACTCGACTTGAAAAATAATTACCTCCTGCACCAACCTGGCACATGACCACATCAATTAGGAGACCCAAGGAGGAGGAGATCTCAAAAGTTTAGCTTTCCAAAGTTTTGGTTCTCATGGCCTGTGGGGGGTGAGGCAAGATCCACAGATCAACCACTGATTCCCCAGTGACAGTGGCCTTTATTACTGATTCTGAGGAGGATCTGTGGGCCAGTGGACCAGCAGTAGCACATGGCGGAGACTCAGGCCTGCAGAACCAGGTATAAGCCATCCCAATCCAAGGGGCACAGCCAGGTTCTGAGAAGCCAGGAGAGAAATGGGGCAGCAAGATGAGAGTCACCAACTGCACAAGAAAATGACAGCAAAGCAAAGAGCAACCAGGTAAACAGGAACCTCACTTGGATTCCAGAGATCATGGGACGCAAAGACCCAAAGTCCTCTTCTCAGACCTCCGTCCCCACATGTGTAGACACATGGGAGAAACACAGGAGGGAAAGGGAGCAACCAGAGAGAATGCATTTTTCCCATAGGGAGACTGAGTATTATCTAAAGGAACTGATTAAGTTATCAAATTATTTTTTTTACCTTGATAGCCAGCAGATGAGTCCCCCTGAAGATCAAATGAGTTCCCAGCAAAAGAAAGAAGTTGTATTTGGGGAGGGTCTAGGTTAAGGGCTAAGGTGGGTGGCTTAACACACCTATCTACTTTCAACCCTTCCTAAAACCAGAACTGCAGTAAAGGGAGCTTTAACAAGACCCAAATCCATAACAATGGGAGAACCAAAGAGATTCCAACTCCACAGTCTGGAAGCTAGCAAGAGATGGGCAAGTGATAACTAACTCACCAGGTCCCATCCTGACAGTAGACAAAGATGGGGAGAATCAACCCAGTTAACATCACAGAACCTGCAAAGTTCTCAGGAACCAGAAGCCCCAAGGTCTCTGGAACTTGGAGCCAAAGGGATGTCTGAAATAAGGAAGCCTGAGTGGAATACTATCTTAAAAGCTGTTAAGAGTCCCTAGGTTCCCTCATCTTCTCTGTTTCATTTTTCCTAATTTTGCAGAAATCTGAAGATTTGTTCTCTGAAAAGAGAACAGAGAGACTCTGGATCTGGAGGACACAGGTACAGTTGGGGGTGTTGGCGCCTATTCCGAAATACTGAGTAATTGTCCATCCCAAACTCCCTAACTATCTCTTTCCCCCACTCTTCCCCCCAGCAACTGTAAGTTACATACTGCTATATTTAAAATGAATAACCAACAAGGACCTACTGTATAACACAGGGAACTCTGCTCAAAGTTATGCGGCAGCCTGGATGGGAGGGAAGTTTTGGGGAGAATGGATATGTATATGTATGGCTGAGTCCCTTCAGTTCACCTGAAACCATCACAACATTGTTGATCAGCTATACCCCAATAAAAAATAAACATTTTAACCAAGAAGAACACTGAGTGAGGGGCGGTCATAGTGGATGTTGAATGTGACAAACTCTTGCCATCTTACCCCACTTTAAGAACACAAGCAAAAAGACCCTTACACTCCTGGTAGGAATCCAGCCAACTGGTCTACCTTAAGCAATGTGATACAAGACACAGATATGATGAGGACTATCTTCACAGTGTCTCTCACCTCAATCATACCGTCTTTTTTAACTTTAACACAGAATATGTCAGGAAGCCAGGTCCACATTCATATCTGTTTTGGCTTGTCATGACCTTGTGCTGATCAAAGCTCCTATAAACTCCTCTATCCCTTCAACTTCAGCCAGCTGAGGATGCTCTTTTCATATCAGAGAATGACCCTGCTTTGCCCTGCTCCTGAGGGCTGCATGTAGGTGGTGAGATGAGAAGCAGAAAATACAGCGCAGCCACTCCATTTGACGACATTTCTATCAGATGCCCAAAGCATGATCCCATACAACAGCCCTGCGAGATGAGGTTGACTATGGGGTCGCCTATGTGGTGACTACTGTTTCTCAGTTACCATCTTGCCCACTGACTTTCCCAAGGGGATCTTATAAACTCTCAGAAAAACTAAAGTCAAACCACGATTCAGAGACTCTATTCAGCATCTCATCTCCTGGGAACAGCCACAACACTGCTAATATAGCTCTTTCTGTATACAAATAGATCTATGCTTATTGCTCAGAGTTTTTAAAAATTTATTTATTTTTTAATTGAAGGATAATTGCTTTACAGAATTTTGTTGCTTTCTGTCAAACAGCAACAAGAATCAGCCATAGGTACACCCATGTCCCCTCCCTCCCATCTACCTCTCTATCCCACCCCTCTAGGTTGTTACAGAACTCCCTTTTGAGTTCCCTGAGACATACAGCAAATTCCCACTGGCTGTCTATTTTATATTTGATAATGTAAGTTTCCATGTTATTCTCTCCATACATCTCACCCTCTCCTTCCTCCCCTCCCCCCATGTCCATAGGTCTGTACTCTTATGTTTCTCTATTGCTGTCCTGCAAATAAATTCACCAGTACCATTTTTCTAGATTCCATATATATGCATCAGTATACAATATTTCTATTTCTCTTTCTTACTTACTTCACTCTGTGTAATAGGTTTTAGGTTCATCCACCTCATCAGAACGGACACAAATGCATTCCTTTTTGTGGCTGAGTATTATTCAATTGTATACATGCACCACAACTTCTTTATCCATTCATCTATCGATGGTCAATGGACATCTATGTTGTTTCCATGTTTTGGCTATTGTAAATAGTGCTGCAATGAACACTGGGACATGAGTCTTTTTCAATTATGGTTTCTTCAGGGTATATGCCAGTCAGGGGATTGCTGGGTCATATGGTAGTTTATTCCTAGTTTTTAAGGAATCTCCATCCTGTCTTCCATAGTGGCTGTATCAATTTACACTCCCACCAGCAATGGAAAAGGATTCCCTTTTCTCCACACCCGTTCCAACATTTATTGCTTGTAGACATTTTGATGATGGCCATTCTGACTGGTATGAGTTGGTATCTCATTGTGGTTTTGACTTGCATTTCTCTAATAATGAGCAATGTTGAGCATCTTTTTAGGTGTTTGTTTATTGCTCAGAGTTTTCAAAAATCACATGACACTGTTTATGGATTCACACCCCAGCATGAACTACAAACATCAGTTGCCAGAGGAAAGTGACGCTATGAACGACTGCACCAGGGCAGCTGTTACTTCAATCACACCTAGTCCAGCCCATGTTCTCACAGCTCGAAGTCACACTGAAGACTTAGCCAACCCTCTGGGAAGTATGAGTCTACAAGAGGCACTTCTCTGGGGGTGCTTCCAAAAGGGAGGAACACAAAGGAAACAGAGATCTTCTCCTCCCCATTGACACAGACCACCTAGCTCTGCCATCTAAGGGCTTCAAGCCCCTAACTGTGCTACTACCTGGCAAGAATGGGATTTCTCTGTGTGTGAGCACATAGGAAACATTCCTTAAAAATTCCCGTGTACTTAAATGACAAGAATGGTAGAGAAAAATGATCAAGAGATTGGGCTTTCAGAGTCTGGGTCTAATTCAAACCCAGACTCCAAAACCTACTAGCTCTCACCTTAGTCAATTTACATAACTTATCAGAATTCATTCTCTTTATCTGTAAGATAAGGATTGCTATGGTCACACTTTTTTTTTTCCCAATCAATACCATTCACACATTAGATGAGGAAATACTTGTGCATTTATTATGTGCCAGGCATTCTATTGGTACTTAAGATGCATGTTAAAGACAGAGAGTGAGATTTCTTTTTTTAAAAAAAAATTCCCTGTCCTTACAGTAACTCACATTTTTAAGAAATTATTATTTATTTTGGCTGTGCTAGGTCTTTATTGTGGTGTGCAGGCTTTCTCTAGTTCTTGTGCACCTGTTCTTGACACTTATGGGCTTAGTTGCTCAGCAGCATGTGGGATCTTAGTTCCCTGACCAGGGATGGAACGGGCATTCCATGCATTGGAAGGCAGATTTTGAACCACTGGGCCACCAGGGAAGTCCCCTGTACTTACATTCTAAAGGAGGATATAAACAAAAACTAAACACTAAGGAAATGTAGTAAACAGGCATATATTAGAAGGTAAGTCCACGAGGAAGAAACAGCAGGAAACTGAAGTGTGGGGGTCAGGTTTGCAATCTTAAATAAAAGGGTGAAAGTCAGCTTCAACGAAAAGAAAAAAATTGAGCCAAGATTGAAAGGAGTGATGTGGGGATTACAGGACACAGTGTAATTAAATGTTATTATTGCCCACCTCACCTGGCATAGCCAGTGCTTGGCAAATTATGATGGTGATGGTAGGGAGGAGGAAGGAGAGGAGAAAGATGAATGATTAGAGATCAAGGTTCCAAGTGGGCAGATGAGTGGGATGGGCTGTAACATTCTTGTGATGGTGACACTCTTTAACAATAGTTAAGGTGACACTCCTTAATAAAAGTAACTGTTATTTAGCAAATTTTTGCTATGTGCTAAGCATAGTGCTAAATTTTAAAATATTTTATCTCATCTAATATTTGTCAATAGTCCTGTGAAGCCAAATTGAGGCTGAGAGAGATAAGGCATTGACTCAAGGTCACACAGCCAGCTGGCAATAAATTAGAGGTCACCAGAACCTTGGCCAGAGGCTTTAGCCATTGTCACTCTTGGTCCTCTTAATGCTCTGCCTCTCAGGTTTGTTCTCAGACACCAGTGAGACTAGTGGAAGCCTGGATCACCAGGAGGAAACGGAGGCATGTACACAGTGGCTGGGTCAGGGTGATGTTGCTCTCTTCCCCGGCACTGGATGAACTGCCTGGCTGAGCATCAACACCATATAACTTGGACAGAAAGTCTACCAGACAACAATCCGCCCCGAACATAACAGGGAGAGTCACTGTGGAATCATCTTTTGGGGGGATTTTAAAATAATAGATGAGAGCTTCTTCAAGCTGGAAGTGTGCTTTTTAGCAGCCCAGGCCCCAAAGATGGTACACAATAAAAGAAGAATGAATGTTCCAGGAGGCAGGAGGCCCCTTGTCTGTAGCGTCCACTCAGGGTCTGGTCACGGGAAGACTCAGTGACACACACGTGTTGACTGACTCCAGAGGACCCTGCAGCCTGGATTGATCCAGTGCTCCTCAGACTGATTACAGCAGCTACCTGACCTGTGGGAACACGGGTCTGAGGCTCTGAGGCATGCCCTGCACACAGAGGAAACCCAGGGTGTTCTTAAGATTCCTCTCAAGCTAAGGGGAAAATAGAGTTTAAACATAAATTCAAATCTATGCTCAGAAAGTGAGCCCTCTCGTGCATTAAAATGTTGGAGGGAAGAGAGAAAGACCTCGGAACACGAGAAAACAAAACTGAGAAATTTTACCCCGTGCCTTGGTTTCACAGAGTCAAGAGCAGAAACTGAAACCAACAGACATTTCTGTTAAAGGGTTCACCTTCTGGAGCCCGGCAACCCATCAACGCTCTCAGACTAGCTAAAATAAGCCAGAGGCTTCCCACCATAAAGCCCCGAAGGGCAAACCAAGCCTGCTAAAGGGGCAGCAGACTCGGCAGCAGAAGGGGCTCTCATCAACACAGAAACATTTGAACAGAGAAGGGGAGACCAGGCGAGCCACCTCCTCCCCCACTTTCTCCGAGGCTGTGAAGTCTGCCACTTGCCGCCTGAGTGACAACACGAACTTGGGCAGCTCCAATACACCCAAAAAAAAAAAAAAAAAGGGGGAAGTGACACTGGTGACATTCTCCATGAAAGAAATGAGTAATAGTGTCAAAAAGTGCATGGTCTACTGCCCCTAGAAACTTTAGCATGACACCTCCCCCACCGAAACAGTGAGCCAGCAACAAATAGCAAATGTCACAGAAAACAAATCTCTTGCTGTTGGGTGACCCCCTCTGCTGAGGCTTGGAAGGGAGCAGGCCAGTAAGAACAGAGAGGTGGTGAAAAGTCACACAGTGAGGCCCCCATAGGGCTTTTATTCACAGGCTACATAACTGAGCATCCCAAGGTGCCAAGGTCATGCTAAGTTTTCTTTTTTTAATATTTTATTGCATTTAAATGAACATCCAGGGCAGCCACAATCCACTTTGTTAATAATGTAAGCATCAGAAACCACACACTCACACATACCTCCCTTCCCAATTGACTGTATTATAAAATAAAGAAGAAATTTAGAATGGGGAGTCAGTTCAAGCCAGCCTGTCATGCCTGAATATCGCTAGAAGCAGAAGGATGTGCTAAAAATAGATAAGCAATTAAGTCTCTTCTAACGTTCGCCCCATCCCCTCATGAATGGTACCACATTCTCATTTCCCCTTCTGCTCCTGCTCCGAGTCACTGCACAGCTCTGATATCATGCACCCTGAATGTGGCAACACCAAACATGAGGTCCTACGGGCAGCAAAGTTGTACCTGCCGCTAAGGAGTTTTTTAAAGTCAGGGCTTCATTACAAGATGGGATTAATAAGGCTATCCCTGTGATAATCCTTCCATCTTTACCACTAACCACATTGCCAGAATTCCCGCCTTGTCCCCAAACTGAGTGCACAAAGAGACACAAGTTAGAGGAAAAAGAGAAACCCTATCCTCCCATTGTTGGCTGACTAGATCCCCATTGCCTAGAGGACATATCTGACATATAGTAAATTATTGATGAAGACCTGTTAAATGAATTTTCTGCTGAATGAAAACAGTTATATTTCTCTAGTAGGTAAATAATTAACAAATCACTTGAAAACTTGGTCAACTTTTTTACATTTATGTAAATAAATGAGATGAAGAGATGGGTCCTATGAATGTGCTTCAGGATGGGTCTGTAAGTTTCCTTGTTTTGTTACTTTTTGGTGTGTTTTTAACTAACCCTTACGTGCTATGAACTAGGAATCTATACGTTGTATATGTCATTCTTACCAGGTATTCATTTCCCCAAGCACCTAGCTACACACACGTGTTAGAAGACTGCTATGTTATAGGACAAGATGGGAAGGGGGTAAGGTTCTCGGATAGAATAGGATTCTTGGAAGAGTTGTAATAGGAATGGATACTAGGTGCCCTTAAGTCTCTCTCCCTTGATAACCCTTTATGTCACTTCATAAGCTACCAAGTCTGTGCTTTTGGCTTTACCTCACATAGATGAGGATCCAAAGGCATAGCCTCATTTTCACTTTCATGTCACCATAATCCGATGACCATTTTCCTTCCAGTCTTCACCCTTGTCCATCGTTGACTTTTGACCATTTCCTCCACCATTACTGAATGAATGAATGAATTACTGAATGAATACTATGACATTATTCTCTTTGCATTTTTTCCAAGGTCCCCATTTTTTGCTCCCACCCTGTGCATTCCCCAGTCCCGTTTGTTCATCCCATCTTTATTTCACACAGTCATTCTTACTCACTCAGTTTGACTTCTGTGCTTGTTTTCCTTGTGAGATTACTTGTATTTTTTTTTTCTTCTTACTTTCTTTTTTGCATCCTCTTCCAACCTACCTCCCTTTTTTGTAAAATTCTCTTTTTCCCCTAAAGTTCCATTTCCTTGCTCTTCTGTCTACATTACTTTTACCCTTCTGCCTCTCTCAGATCATATAAAGTTTGGCTTCTGCATTCTTATTTAGAAGAAAAACTTTATAATTCTTAAATGTCAATTACTTGTATCCTCATATTTTATCTCAGACCCTTTCAGTTTCTTTTAGAATTATACAAACCAGCACTGATGTATAAGCAAAATGTCCTTGTTTCAAGCTTCTTCCCTTCACCTGAAACGTTTATTCACTCACTATAATAAAGGAAGACACATAAGCCTTAACAGGTTAGAAGGGATAAGGTTGACAAAATTATAAAGAATCACCCTTTTATTCCTCTTCTCTTTCTCCCTTCTTTACAGTTTCTCTCTGGCAAATTGTGCCTATGTTTTATCTACTTAAATTCTGATAACTGGTGAAGAAGCTAGAGAATAAAACAGCAAAAATTTTCTTGGAAATCCAGAGAACATATGCAGCGAACTGACCAAGTTTCCAGAACAAGATACTTTCCATTTTTTTATTCCATTTTTGGGGAACCCAATATTTGTCTCTTTTTTTAATTTGACCAAAGCTGAACAACTCACCTAATTTGTAAAATTTTATGTAGTCTCATAGATCTTGACACCTATGGTTAATTAGGTTGAGTATTTTGTGTAGGCCGGCACATGAAAAACATTTTAATCAAAAGAAAGGGAAGTACAGCAAATGAAGGATCACTTATGTTTTCCTTCTCTATACCATTCTTTCTCTTATTATCTGACCACATCATTTCATACTTTAGTACATGTGGTCTCCAATTATTTAATTCTCTCTTCTCTTGCCTTGATATTAACTATAAATTCGTTGAGAAAAGAGTCTGTAGCATGTGAAAGGGAAAAAGGAATAATATTTGCTTGTTAAGTGTTCACCGTATTTCAGGCACTATGCTACATGCTCTAAATTTGAGTTGGCTCATTTTACACTGACAGTCATCCTGTGAAGTACATATTTCTATTCTTGCTTTACAAAAGAGGAACTTGTGTTACAGAAAATTTGAGTATCTTGTCCCAGATCACCTGGATAGAAAGTAGAGACACTGAAAATCAACCCCAGATTAATCTCTCTACTATCCTAGTCTTCCCACCTGCATAGGGCCTACCTCAGCTCTAGGAGCAAAGTAGGCATTCAGAGAGTGATCCTCAACTTTTAAGGCAAGAGAAGCAAAGTCATGCAAAAAGTGTCTCTCCTCATCACACTATGGGACTGCCCCAAAGCTCACTTGTTATTACCACTGTACTGTCCCCTCTCACAACACACCTGTCTTGGTACTCCCTTGCTTCCCTTGTGTAACACTCCTTACATGAAAATTCTCTCCCCAGCATCCCTTCACCTTAGGATATCTGGACTCTTTAAGGAACATACAACTAACAATATATACATGTGCATATAAAAGGACAATCTCTTCTGTGTCCCTTGTTTCTCCCACTATATCTAGCATAATACTGTACTGCATTCTCATCATTATTGTTGTCATCACTATTGTCACCTTGATATGGATGATGGGTACACTGGCGTGTTCACTTTGGTCTGTGTACTTTTCTGTACCTTTCTATTTCTGAAAATTACATAAGATAGTAGGAATAGAAGTCTTTGGACACCCCTGTTTAACCCAGCATTCACCCTTGTGTAAAACTGAAAACATGTACTACAGGTTTTAATAATAAAAATTATAAAAGGACACTTTTAGGAATTTATCTTAATGAACTAATCAGAAATGCAGGTTAGGAGTACACAAGGAAATTTGAGGTAATATTTTTAAAATACTGCAAAACTGGAAATTGTGCGGCTGTCCAATGTGATAGAACTGTGTCTTACTAAAATATATCTACTTAATGGAAAAATGGGCTTCCAAATTAACTTAAAGACTTTCAGAAAATGTTGATTATATAAAGGAAAAGCATAAATCCACCATATGATTGCAATTTGTTTAAAAATACACTCAAACACAGACACATATATGTTTGTGTGTGTCCATATAAGTATATATGTGAACATATAGCTATAAAGTGTATATTTTATAGATGTATTCATAGACATAACAGAAAATTAAACACCCCAATATACCACCAGTATTTATTGCAGGAAGGTGGAATTCTATTTTTTTCCCTTACATTATTCTGCATTTTTCAACTTGAACTTATTTCTTTCTCAACTCTACCTCAGGTACAATATCCTCCAGGTACAAGGCCTGGTACAGGCCCCAGGTACAATATCCTCCTCTCCTCAAATCTCTTTTCTACTCCTCACCTTCATGACTACTTCAGTCAGGGAAAATAATTAATTAATTTAATTAATTAATAAACTTACAGAAATGCATAAAACAAAATTCAGAAGGAAAGATACTTAAAGTGATGATGAACTTAAATTCACAGGTGACTTTTTAAAATTTCTCCATCCTTTTATGCACTTTCTAAATTTTATTCTATAATCAGGAGAAAAAGAGTTTGAAATATTAGGAAAAGGGAATATTTCCAGGATGGCACTGTAAGAGCACCCAAAAATCTGCTCGTCCATAAAAGCATGAGAATTTGGGCAGGGGGGAATGTCAAAATCAACTTTTTTTTAACTTTGGAAATTAACCAAGGTCATACAAAAATCAGAGGGGTATTTATTAAGGAAAAACAGCTCAATCTCAGTAAGAACAGTAAGCTCTGTGACATTTTAACTTACTCTATTCCCATGGTCCTCTCCTTAGCTCCAAGCTATCCTTGAAATCCGACAACACTAGAAGCATGGTAGCTGTGAGAACCAGCAGCCCAGCAATGAATGGAGGGAACAGAATGGATTTGAAGTTCCCCAGAAAGCCCCAAACCCAGAGAATCATCATTATTTAACCTGCATGGCAATTCCTTGGAAAAGCCCTATCCACAAGGTTTCTTATTTTTTTTACCTAACTCACAGCTCACTCCCTAAAAATTCCTATCCTCAGGTCATCTGCTAAAAACAATCTGGTAACTGTTTAACACTAAAGTGGCCTGTGGCAGTGATACCAGCTAGGATAAACAACATATTGGTCAGAAAATCTGGGGAATAAAATCCCTATAGCAGACTGTGAAAAGCTCCAATATGTTCCTAGGGATCTAGAAGGATGCTCACATTTAAGGGCTATGTGCCTATCTAAGAAAGACGTGACAAAGATTCTAGTACCTCAGCTGTCCAAACTAGAAGCTCTGCACAAGCAGGAAGCTAAAGATAAGGCAGAGTCACAAACTTTCAGAATGCTGAAGGCCTGTCCCAACACACACACACACAGAACCTTACAGTAAAGAGTAGGAGACTTACTGATTCAAAGAAATTACTAAAATTTTCACCAAAACCTTAGTTGATCATAAAGCTAAATAAACAGACATGTGTCAATGACTTCACACAACAAAAGATATAGACATTACAGAATTCATCCAGGAAAGTTAATAAGCAACTAACAGGGGAGGAAAAAAATGACCCAGAAACAACAAGAATAACAACAAAAAAAAGCTAGAGGAGAGGGGAGTCTGATTTTCAGAATGCCACATTATATTATTTTTAATGTCCAATGTTCACCACCACACGCACACATACAATACATGCAAAGAAAGTATGGCCTGAACACCCCAAAACAGCAGACAACAGAAGCATTCTAAAAAAGCCCAGAGAGTGCTATGGCAGTTCAGTGGTTAGGAATCGGTGCTTTCACTGCCATGGGCCCAAGTTCAATTCCTGTTCAGGGAACTAAGATCCTGCAAGCTGTGTGGTACAGCAAAGAACAAAAAAAATAAACTAAACAAACAAACAACCCCCACCAAAAAAGAGATACTAGATTTAGTATCAAAAACTTTAACAAACTATAATAAATATGTTCAAAATTTAATGGGAACCATATCTGTAAAACTAAAGGAGAATACAAATGATTGCTAATGAGATAGGAAATATCAATAAAGATATAAATATTACAGGGGAATCAAATAGAAATTCAAGAATTAAAAGTACAGTAATGAGGGACTTAAAAGAAGATCTGAACTGGAAGCAGAAACAATCTACAAATTGAAGACAGATAGATTGAGATTGAAATCAGGTATTCTGTTTGAAAACCAGAAAGAAAAAACATTAGGACCCAATCAAAGCGTTCTGTGGGATACCATAAATCATCCCAACATACATACATGTATCAACATACATATATCAACATACATATATGGGTGCCCCAGAAGGAGAGACATAAAGAATATTTGAGAAATAATGACTGAAAATTTCTTGAATTTGATGAAAAACATTCATTAACACACCAAAATTGCCCAACAAATTCCTACTAGGATAAAATCAAAGAAATACACACCTATCCATATCATAGACATACTATAAATAGAGAAAAAGAAGGGGAGAAAATAAGATATTTTCGGTAAAGCAAAACCTGAGATAACTGCTATTAGATCTACACTATTAGAAATAGGCAGCCTTAAAAGACAATAGACAAGAGGCCATTCTCTAAGTTTATCTCTCCATTGCTGCCCTGCAAATAGATTCATCAGTACCATCTTTTTAGATTCCCTATATAGGCATTAATATATGATATCTGTTTTTCTCTTTCTGACTTTCTTCACTCTGTATAATAGGCTTTAGGTTCATCCACTTCAGGTGGGAGGTGGGGGGAAGCTCACAAAGGAGGGGACATGTGTACACCTGTGGCTAATTCACATTGATGTATGAAAGAAATCAAACCAATATTGTAAAGCAATCACCCTTCAATTAAAAATAATTTTTTTAAAAGACACTAGACAGTAACTTGGATTCATACAAAGAATTAAAGAGCATAAGGGTCTGACTGTTTGCAACCTTATAAACTGCAACCCATCAGTTTCCTCTGTCAATGGAATTTTCCAGGCAAGAATACTGGAGTGGGTTGCCATTTCCTCCTCCAGAGGATCTTCCCAACCCAGGGATAGAACCTATGTCTCCCACATTTCCTGCATTACAGGTGGATTCTTTACCACTGAGCCACCAGGGAAGCAAGTAAAGTACATAGGTAAATATAAATAGCAATATAAATGTTTGCTTGTAATTTTTGCTTTTTCCTATCTGCTTCAAAAGAAAATTGCATAAAGCAGTAATTATAAAAGTGTGCTGATGGGCTGCTGCTGCTGCTGCTAAGTCACTTCAGTCGTGTCCGACTCTGTGCGACCCCACAGACAGCAGCCCACCAGGCTCCCCCATCCCTGGGATTCTCCAGGCAAGAACACTGGAGTGGGTTGCCATTGCCTTCTCCAATGCATAAAAGTGAAAAATGAAAGTGAAGTTGCTGATGGGCTAATGGTATATGAAGATGTAATTTATACAGCAATAACAGTACAAAGGAGAGAGAAGGGAATGAAACCATGTTGGAGCAAGTTTGAACAAGAATGTTTTAAGATATTAATTGTAAGCTTTAGGGAAATGTCTATAAAAATATGAAAATCAATAAAAGAAACAAGGAAATTGAAATAGTACACTAAAAAATAGTATATAGCAAAAGGACAGATGTAAATCTTAAAGTAGTTACAGTGAATGTAAATGGATTAAATGTTCCAATTGAAAGGTGAATATTGGAAAAACTATTTAAAATACAAAAACATGATCCAGCTATATGTACTAGACAAGAGCACATTTTAGGTCAAAATACACATACAGGTTGAAAGTAAAGGAATGGGAAAAGATATATCAAAAGAAAGCTGGAGTGCTATAGTAATGTCAGAAAAAATACACTCTATTTTTTAAAATGTTACTAGTGGAAAAAAAGACTTTTTATAATAATAAATTTCAATCCAACAGGAAGGTATAACAATTATAAACATGAATGCATCTAATAGCAGAATACAATGTGCAAAATATAGCACATAAAAACTGAGAACTGAAGGAAGAAATAGAAAATTCAACAACAGTAGTTGAAGACTTCAATAACACATTTTCAGTAATGGATATGGCCAAGACAGAACAACAGTAAATGAGAAGACTTGGGTAAAACTATAAGCCAAGTAGACCAATCAGCCATCTACAGAATACTCCTTCCTCCATGCTATCATCAATAGCAGAATATTTTTTTCAAATGCACATGCAAAAGTCCACAAGGTATAACATAAGTCAAAAAACAAATATCAATAAACTCAATAGCTGAAATTATACAAAGTATGTTTTCATACCATAATAAGTAAAAATCAAAAACAGAGATTTGAGGAAATGACAATATGTAGGAATTAAACAATGATTTTCTAAATAATAGGCAAAAAAAGAAATCACAAAGTTAAATTGGAGTGACAGTGAACGGAATGACGGTGAAACACAACATACCAACACTTATGGGATGGAGCTGAAGCAGTGCCTGCAGGAAATTTATAACTCTACATCTCTATTATTAAAAAAGAAATCCATCCCTAATCTAATCTTTAACCTTAAGAAAGTAGGATAAAAGACAAAATTAAAGGCAAAGCATACAAAGGCAAGAAAATAATAAGGATTAGAATGAAAATAAGTGAAAGACAGGATGGAAAAACAATAAGAAAATTCAATGAAACCCAAAACTGGTTATTCAAAAAGACCCAAAAAATTGACAAACATTTAGATAGACTAATGAAGAAGAAAAAAAAAATGATGAAGAAGAAAAAGAAAAGACTCAAATTACTAAAATCAGGAATTAAAGAGAAAGCATCGCTACCATCATTACAGAATAAAAGAATTATAAGGACTGCACACCCACACATTAGATAAATGAAATTAAATGAAATGAACAAACTGTTAGAAAGATACAAACTATAGAAACTGAAAGAGAAATTGAAAATCTGAATGCACTATATTAAGTAAAGGTATTAAATTAGTAATTTTCAAACATCTCTCCAAAAAAGCTCAACTTCAAATGGCTTCACTGGTGAAATCTATAAAATGTTTAAGGAATATAGAAATACTTCCAAAAGATAGAAAAGGGTGCACTTTCCAAATCTCGTATGATGATCATGTGTTACCACAAAACCAAAACTAGACAAATATCACTAGAAAAGAAGATCAATATCCCTCAGAAATACAGGATCAAAACTGCTCAGCATATTACTAGCAAACCAAATTCAGCAACAAATAAAAAAGAATCGCACGCCACAGCAATGTTGGATCTATCCTAGGAATTCAAGGTTGGTTTAGCATACAAAAATCAATCAATATATCATATTAATGAATATAAGATGAAAACCAGATGATCATCTCAACTGCAAAAAAAAAAAAAAGCATTTGAAAAATCCAACATCCGTTCATTTTCAAAAAATCCAACACACTATGCCTAGAAGAGACATTTCGAGATCTGATAAAAGTCATGAAAAACCCACAGGAAACATCATACTAAATGGTAAAATGCTGAATGCTTTACCCCTATAATCTAGAACAAAAATGTCTGCTCTTACCACTTCTATCCTGTAGTACACTAGAGATTCTATCAAGGCAATTGATAGAAAAATAAATAACAGAAATCCAGATTGGAAATGAAGAAGTAAATCTACTTTGATTTGCAGATGATATAATCTTATATATAGATAATGCTAAGGAATCTGTGAGAAAGCTATTAAACTACATAAGCATATTCATAAAACTTGTAAGAGAAAGATATACAAAAATAACTTGCATTCTATACACTAACAGTAAACAATCTGAATAAGAAATAAAGAAATAATTCCATTTACAATATCATAAGAAACAAAATATTAGTCAATTCAATTTAGTTGTTCAGTCATGTCCAACTCTTTGCAACCACATGGACAATAGTACACCAGGCTTTCCTGTCCATCACCAACTCCCAGAGCTTGCCCAAACTCATGTCCATCAAGTTGGTGATTCCATCCAACCACCTTATCCTCTGTCATCCCCTTCTCCTCCTGCCTTCAATTTTTCCCAGCATCAGGGACTTTTCCAATGAGTCAGTTCTTTGCATCAGGTGGCCAAAGTATTGGAGCTTCAGCTTCAGTCCTTCCAATGAATTTTCAGGACTGATTTCCTTTAGGAAATCAGCTGTCTATTCTGTTCCATTGATCAGTCCCTTGCAGTCCAAGGGACTCTCAAGAATCTTCTCCAATGCCACAATTCAAAAGCATCAATTATTCAGCTCTCAGCTCTCTTTATGGTCCAACTCTCACATCCATACATGACTACTGGAAAAACCATAGCTTTGACTAGACAGAACTTTGTTGGCAAAGTAATGTCTCTGCTTTTTAATATGCTGTCTAGGTTGGTCATAACTTCTCATCCAAGGAGTAAGTATCTTTTAATTTCATGTCTGCAGTCACCATCTGCAATGATTTCAGAGCCCCAAAAAATAAAGTCTGTCACTGTTCTCCCATCTATTTGCCATGAAATAATGGGACCAGATGCCATGACCTTAGTTTTATGAATGTTGAGCTTTAAGCCAACTTTTTCACTCTCCTTTTTCACTTTCATCAAGAGGCTCTTTAGTTCTTCTTCACTTTCTGCCATAAGGGTGGTGTCATCTGCATATCTGAGGTTATTGATATTTCTCCTGGCAATCTTGATTCCAGCTTGTGCTTCATCCAGCCCAGCATTTCTCATGATGTACTCTGCATAGAAGTTAAATAAGCAGGGTGACAATATACAGCCTTGCTGCTGCTAAGTCACATCAGTCATGTCTAACTCTGTGACCCCACAGACGGCAGCCCACCTTGACATATTCCTTATATGATATTAGAGAATATTCTAATTTCATTGTTCTACATGTGGCTGTCCTGTTCTCCCAGCACCACTTATTGAAGAGGCTGCCTTTTCTCCATTGTGTATTTTTGCCTCCTCCATTGTGGATTAGTTGACCATAAGTGCATGGGTTTATTTTTGAGCTGTCTATTCTGTTCCATTGATCTAAGTGTCTGTTTTTGTGCCAGTACCACACTCTTGATTACTGCAACTTTGAAGTATAGTCTGAAGTCTGGGAGTGTGTTCCCTAGTTGTTTTTTTTTTTTTTTTTTCAATATTGTTTTGGCTATTCAGGCCTTTTTCTTTATACAAATTCAAAAAATATTCTAATTCTGTGAAAAATGCCCTTGCTATTTTGGTAGGGATTGCATTGAATCCGAAGATTGCCTTGGGGAGTTAGTCTTGGTCGGTATAGTCATTTTAACAATATTAATTCTCCTGATCCAAGAACATTGTAGAGCTATTTGTTTATATCATCTTCAATTTCTTTCATCATTATATTATAGTTTTCTGAGTACAGGTCTTTTGCCCCCTTGTTGTTCAATTATCCAGTTGCGTCTGGCTTTTTGTGACCCCATGGACTGCAGCACGCCAGGCCTCCCTGCCCCTCACCATCTCCCAAAATTTGCCCAAGTTCATGCCCATTGCATCGGTAATGCCATTTCACCATCTCATCCTCTGAGGCCCTCTTCTCCTTCTGCCCTCAATCTTTCCCAGCATCCTGGACTTTTCTGTTGAGTCAGCTGTTTGCATCAGATGACCAAAATACTGGAGTTTTAGCTTCAGCATCAGTCAGGGTTAATGAGTATTCAGGGTTAATTTCCCTTAAGACAGTGGCTTGATCTCCTTGCTGTCCAAGGGACTCTCAGGAGTCTTCTCCAGCACCATCGTTCAAAGGCATCAGTTCTTCAGTGCTCCACCTTCTTTATGGTTCAGCTCTCATGACCTTACATGACCACTGGGAAGATCATAGCCTTGACTATATGGACCTATGTCAGCAGAGTAATGCCTCTGCCTCTGTGCACTAAGTTTGTCATAGCTTTCCTGCCAAGAAGCAAAGTCTTCTGATTTCATGGCTACAGTCACCATCCACAGTGACTTTAGAGCCCAGTAAGAGGAAATCTGTCCCTACTACTTCCACATTTCCCCCCTCTATTTGCATGAAGTAATGGAGTTGGATGCCACAATCTTAGTTTTTCTAATATGTAGTTTAAGCTGGCTCTTTCACTGTCTTCCTTCACCCTCATCAAGAGGCTCTTTAGTGTACCTGCTTTAGGTAAGTTTATTCCTAGGTATTATTCTTTTTTTTTAATTTTTTTTATTTTTTATTTTTTTTTTTTTAAATTTTTTTTATTAGTTGGAGGCTAATTACTTCACAACATTTCAGTGGGTTTTGTCATACATTGATATGAATCAGCCATAGATTTACACTTATTCCCCATCCCGATCCCCCCTCCCATCTCCCTCTCCACCCGATTCCTCTGGGTCTTCCCAGTGTACCAGGCCCGAGCACTTGTCTCATGCATCCCACCTGGGCTGGTGATCTGTTTCACCATAGATAGTATACATGCTGTTCTTTTGAAACATCCCACCCTCACCTTCTCCCACAGAGTTCAAAAGTCTGTTCTGTATTTCTGTGTCTCTTTTTCTGTTTTGCATATAGGGTTATCGTTACCATCTTTCTAAATTCCATATATATGTGTTAGTATGCTGTAATGTTCTTTATCTTTCTGGCTTACTTCACTCTGTATAATGGGCTCCAGTTTCATCCATCTCATTAGAACTGATTCAAATGAATTCTTTTTAATGGCTAAGTAATATTCCATGGTGTATATGTACCACAGCTTCCTTATCCATTCATCTGCTGATGGGCATCTAGGTTGCTTCCATGTCCTGGCTATTATAAACAGTGCTGCGATGAACATTGGGGTGCACGTGTCTCTTTCAGATCTGGTTTCCTCAGTGTGTATGCCCAGAAGTGGGATTGCTGGGTCATATGGCAGTTCTATTTCCAGTTTTTTAAGGAATCTCCACACTGTTTTCCATAGTGGCTGTACTAGTTTGCATTCCCACCAACAGTGTAAGAGGGTTCCCTTTTCTCCACACCCTCTCCAGCATTTATTGCTTGTAGACTTTTGGATAGCAGCCATCCTGACTGGTGTGTAATGGTACCTCATTGTGGTTTTGATTTGCATTTCTCTAATAATGAGTGAGTATTATTCTTTTTAATGTAATGATATGTAAGATTGTTTCTTTTTCTTTCTGACAGTTTGTTGCTAGTGTGTAGAAGTACAACAGATTTCTGTACATTAATTTTTCATCCTGCAACCATACCAAGCTCACTGATAAACTCTAGCAGTTTTCTGTGGGTTTCCCAGATGATGCTGGTGATATCCCTCTTGATACCCCTCTAGATTGTCACAGAGTCCCTGTTTGAGTTCTCTGAGACATACAACAAATTCCCATATCCTATTTTACATTTAGTATTGTAAGTTTCCATGTAACTCTCTCTCTCTCTCTCCCTCCTCCCCTCCACCCCCTCCATGTCCATAAGTCTGTTCTCTATGTCTGTTTCTCCATTGCTGCCCTGCAAATAAATTCATTAGTGCTAACTTTCTAGATTCTACATATACACATTAGTATATGATATTTATTTTTCTCTTTCTGGCTTACTTTACTCTGTATAATAGGCTCTAGGTTTGTCCACCTCATTAAAATGCATTTAGTGTGTTCCTTTTAATGGCTGAGTAATACCCCATTGTGTATATGCACCACAGCTTCTTTATCCATTCATCTGTCAATGGACATCTAGGTTGCGTCCAAGTTCTAGCTATTATAAATAGTGCTGCAGTGAATAGTTGGGTACATGTTTCTTTCTCAGTTTTGGTTTCCTCAGGGTATAGGTCTAGTAATGGGATTCCTGGGTCATATAGTGGTTTTATTCCTAGATTTTAGGGAGAGAGTTTTCTTGTTTCTTGGGTTATGCCTTTATTGCTATGAACTTCCTTCTTAGAACCACATTTGCTGCATCCTATAGATTTTATAAACTTATATTTTCATTTATTTATCTCTAGGTATTTTCTGATTTATTCTTTGATTTCATTATTGACTCCTTTGTTGTTTTGTTTTTAGTATGTTCTTTGTTCTTTCTGTGTTTGTTATTCCCTTGTTTTCTCTCTGTGGTTTATTTTTACTTTCATACCATTGTGGTCAGAAAAGATTCTTGAAACAATGTCTATCCCCTTAAATTTGCTGAGGCTTATTTTGTGACATAATATATGGTCTATCTTAGACAATATTCCATGAGGGCTTGAAAAGAATGTATGGTCTGTTTTGTTGGATATAGTTGACTCTAGATATCAATGAAGTCCAACTGGTATATTGTGTTATTTAGGACTTCTGCATTACTGATTTTCTGTCTGAATGAGCTGTCCATTGATGTCAGTGGAGTGTTAGTCCTCTACTACTATTGTATTCCTGTCAATTTCTCCCTTTATGTCTATTAGTATTTTTTTTTTATATATTTAGGTGTCCTGTATTGGGCGTATGTATGTTAATGAGTATAATATCATCTTTTTGTATTGATATCTTTACTGTTATATAATATCTTTGCTTTTATGGCCTTTGTTTTAAAGTCTATTTTGTCTGATATGAATATGGCTTACTCCTGCTCTCTTACTATTTGTTTACATAAACTCTATTTTTCCATCCCCTTACTTTCAGTCTGCATGTCTTTCATCCTAAAGTGAGTCTCTTGTAGGCAGCCTACTGTAGGTCCTCTTTTTTTAATTTTTTTTAATGCAGCCTGCTACTTTATGTCTTTTGATTAGAGCATTTGGTTCATTGCCATTTAGAGTAATTATTGATAGGGATCACAAAGAGTCAGACACAACTGAGCAACTAACACAAACAAATACTTACTGTCATTTTAAACTTTGTTTTCCAGTTGTTTTTGTAGTTCTTTATTTCTTTTTGTTTTTCCTTTTGTGGTTTGATGATCTTATTTTGTAGTATGCTTGAGTTACTTTCTCTTTTTCTGTGAATCTATTTTATATTTTTGATTTGTGGCTACCCTGGAATTCAAGTATGGTTGACCCATCACTATAGCTTCTTGTTTTAAATTGATAGTTGCACAAGTTCAAACACAAAACAAATTTATAGTTTTCTACTTCTCTCCCTCACATTTTGTGATTTTGATGCCCTATTTTACATTTTCATGCTTATCTTTTTGCTATTAATTTTAGTTATAATCACTCTTACAAAATGTTTTTATTGTTTTTAAATCTACATACTGGCTTATTTAAGCGATCTTCAATCCTTTTGTATGTTTGCCATTCCTATTATGATTTAGAGAAGACCTTTCAATATTTCTTTTAGAATAGATTTAGTATCACTGAATTCTTTATAGTTTTGGTAGTGGTGGTGGTGATGGTGAATTTTTATTTTTGCTTAAGAAATTCTTTCTCTCTCCTGTTCTAAATGATAACCTTACTAGGTAGAGAATCCTAGGTTGCAGGTTTTTCACTTTAGGACTTTGTAGTCCTTTTCAGACCTTCATCTATTCAAAGTTTCTGAAGAGAAATCAGCTAATAGCCTTATGGGGTTTCACATGTAACTGAATTTTTGTTTCTCTCTTCCTGCTTTTAGAATTCTATCTTTAACATTTGTCATTTTAATTGTATGTCTTATTGTGGGTCTGTTTGGATTCATCTTGTGTGGGACCCTCTGTGCTTCCTGTACCTGGATATCTGTTTCCTTCATTAGATTTGAGAAGTTTTGAGTCATAATTTTTTCAAATACATGTTTAATATTTTTCTTCTCTCTTCTCTTCCAGGAACCCCTGTTATCCTAATGCCAGTACACTGTTTTTGTTACTGTAGCATTATAGTAAGCTTTGAAATTGTGAAACATGAGTCCTCAAACTTTGTTCTTCTTTTTGTCTTTTTTTGATAATTTTTTTATATTTGGTTATTCCTATTTGTTTTTATTTCTACATTAATTTCTTGAATCAATTTGCTAGTTTATACCCTCAAAAGCTGTCCTTGATATAATAGGCATTATGTTGAATCTGTTAAGTAATGTGGGGACTATTGTCATCTCAAAAATGCTGTCTTCCAATTTGTTAACATTGGTTGTTTTACCATTTATTTATGTCTTTTAAAAATATTTTTCAACAATGTTTTGTAGTGTCAATGAAAAAGTCTTTCATTTCTTTTGTTAAACATCAGAGGATCTTCGCAACCCAGGGACTGAATCCAGATCTCCTGCATTGCAGGCAAATTCTTTACTATTTGAGACACCAGGGGAGCTCCTTTTTAAATATATTCCTAATATTTTAGATTTAGAAAAGGCAGAGGAATCAGAGCTCAAACTGTCAACATCCGCTGGATCATCCAAAAAGCAAGAGAGTTCCAGAAAAACATCTCCTTCTGCTTTATTGACCACATCAAAGCCTTTGACTGTGTGGATCACAACAAACTGTAGAAAATTCTTAAAGAGATGGGAATACCAGACCACCTTAACTGCCTCCTAAGAAATCTGTATGCAGGTCAAGAAAGAACAATTAGAACTGGACATGGAGCAGCAGGCTAGTTCCAAATTGGGAAAGGAATACGTCAAGGCTGTATATTGTCAACCCACTGATTTAACTTATAAGCAGAGTACATCATGTGAAATGTTGGGCTGAATGAAGCACAAGGTGGAATTAGGATTGCTGGGAGAAATATCAATAATCTCAGATATGCAGATGACACCACCTTTATGGCATAAAGCAAAGAGGAACTAAAGAGCTTCTTGATGAAAATGAAAGAGGAGAGTGAAAAAGCTGGCTTAATGATCAACATTCAGAAAACTAAGATCATGGCATCTGGTTCTATCACTTCATGGCAAATAGACGGGGAAACAATAGAAACAGTGACAGACTTTATTTGGGGGGGGGGGGGCTCCAAAATCACTGTAGATTGTGACTGCAGCCATGAAATTAAAAGATGCTTTTTCCTTAGAAGAAAAGCTATGACAAAACTAGATAGCATATTAAAAAGCAGAGACATTACTTTGCCAACAAAGTTCTGTCTAGTCAAAGCTATGGTTTTTAAACCATATAGTCCCAGTCATCTTTTCTGACCACAATGCAGTAAGATTAGATCTCAATTGCAGGAAAAAACTATTAAAAATTCAAAGATATGGAAGCTAAATAACACACTGCTGAATAACCAACAAATCATAGAAAAAGTAAAAAAAGAAATCAAAATATGCATAGAAACAAATGAAAATGAAAACACAACAACACAAAACCTATGGGACACTGTAAAAGCAGTGCTAAGGAGAAGGTTCATAGCAATACAGGCTTACCTCAAGAAACAAGAAAAAAGTCAAATAAATAACCTAGCTCTATACCTAAAGCAACTAGAGAAGGAAGAAATGAAGAACCCCAGGGTTGGTAGAAGGAAAGAAATCTTAAAAATTAGGGCAGAAATAAATGCAAAAGAAACTAAAGAGACCATAGCAAAAATCAACAAAGCTAAAAGCTGGTTTTTTGAAAAGATAAACAAAATTGACAAACCATTAGCAAGACTCATTAAGAAACAAAAGGAGAAGAACCAAATCAACAAAATTAGAAATGAAAATGGAGAGATCACAACAGACAACACTGAAATACAAAAGATCATAAGAGATTACCACCAGCAGCTCTATGTCAATAAAATGGACAACTTGGAAGAAATGGACAAATTCTTAGAAAAGTATAACTTTCCAAAACTGAACCAGGAAGAAATAGAAGATCTTAACAGTCCCATCACAAGCAAGGAAATCGAAACTGTAAACAGAACTCTTCCAGCAAACAAAAGCCCAGGACCAGATGGCTTCACAGCTGAATTCTACCAAAAATTTAGAGAAGCGCTAACACCTATTTTACTCAAACTCTTCCAGAAAATTGCAGAAGGCAAACTTCCAAACTCATTCTATGAGGCCACCATCACCCTAATTCCAAAACCAGACAAGGATGCCACAAAAAAAGAAAACTACAGGCCAATATCACTGATGAACATAGATGCAAAAATCCTTAACAAAATTCTAGCAAACAGAATCCAACAACATATTAAAAAGATCATACATCATGACCAAGTAAGCTTTATCCCAGGAATACAAGGATTCTTTAATATCAATCAATCAATCAAATCAAATCAATCAGCAAATCAATCAATGTAATATACCACATTAACAAATTGAAAGATAAAAACCATATGATTATCTCAATAGATGCAGAAAAAGCCTTTGACAAAATTCAACATCCATTTATGATATAAAAAAAAAAACTCTCCAGAAGGAACATACCTCAACATAATAAAAGCTATATATGACAAACCCACAGCAAACATTATCCTCAATGGTGAAAAATTGAAAGCATTTCCCTTAAAGTCAGGAACAAGACAAGGGTGTCCACTCTCATCACTACTATTCAACATAGTTTTGGAAGTGTTGGCCACAGCAATCAGAGCAGAAAAAGAAATAAAAGGAATCCAGATAGGAAAAGAAGAAGTAAAACTCTCACTGTTTGCAGACGACATGATCCTCTACATAGAAAATCCTAAAGACTCTACCAGAAAATTACTACAGCTAATGAATGAATACAGTAATGTTGCAGGATTTAAAATTAACACACAGAAATCCCTTGCATTCCTATACACTAACAATGAGAAAACAGAAAGAGAAATTAAGGAAACAATACCATTCACCATTTCAACAAAAAGAATAAAATACTTAGGAGTATATCTACCTAAAGAAACAAAAGACCTATACATAGAAAACTATAAAACACTGATGAAAGAAATCAAAGAGGACACAAATAAATGGAGAAATATACCGTGTTCATGGACTGGAAGAATCAATATTGTCAAAATGAGTATACCACTGAAAGCAATCTATAGATTCAATGCAATCCCTATCAAGCTACCAATGGTATTTTTCACAGAACTAGAAGAAATAATTTCACAATTTGTATGGAAATACAAAAAACCTCGAGAAAGTAATCTTGAGAAAGAAGAATGGAACTGAAGCAATCAACCTGCCTGACTTAAGACTATACTACAAAGCCACAGTCATCAAGACAGTATGGTACGGGCACAAAGACAGAAATATAGATCAATGGAACAGAATAGAAAGCCCAGAGATAAATCCATATACCTATGGACACCTTATCTTCAACAAATGAGGCCAGAATATACAATGGAAAAAAAGACAACCTCTTTAACAAGTGGTGCTGGGAAAACTGGTCAACCACTTGTAAAAGAATGAAACTAGAACACTTTCTAACACCATACACAAAAATAAACTCAAAATGGATTAAAGATCTAAATGTAAGGCCAGAAACTAGAAACCTCCTAGAGGAGAACATAGGCAAAACACTCTCTGACATAAATCACAGCAAGATCCTCTATGGCCCACCTCCCAGAATATTGCAAATAAAAGCAAAAATAAACAAATGGGACCTAATTAAACTTAAAAGCTTTTGCACAACAAAGGAAACTATAAGCAAGGTGAAAAGACAGCCCTCAGATTGGGAGAAAATAATAGCAAATAAAGAAACAGACAAAGGATTAATCTCAAAAATATACAAGCAACTCCTGAAGCTCAATTCCAGAAAAATAAATGACCCAATCAAAAAATGGGCCAAAGATCTAAACAGACATTTCTCCAAAGAAGACATACAGATGGCTAACAAACACATGAAAAGATGCTCAACATCACTCATTATCAGAGAAATGCAAATCAAAACCTCAATGAGGTACCCCAGTCAGATGGCTGCTATTCAAAAAGTCTACAAGCAATAAATGCTGGAGAGGGTGTGGAGAAAAGGGAACCCTCTTACACTGTTGGTGGGAATGCAAACTAATACAGCCACTATGGAGAACAGTGTGAAGATTCCTTTAAAAAAACTGGAAATAGAACTGCCATATGACCCAGCAATACCATTCCTGGGCATACACACCGAGGAAACCAGATCTGAAAGAGACACGTGTACCCCAATGTTCATCGCAGCACTGTTTGAGATAGTCAGGACATGGAAGCAACCTAGATGCCCATCAGCAGACAAATGGATAAGGAAGCTATGGTACATATACACAATGGAATATTACTCAGCCATTAAAAAGAATTCATTTGAATCAATTCTAATGAGATGGATGAAACTGGAGCCCATTGTACAGAGTGCAGTAAGCCAGAAAGATAAACACCAATACAGTATACTAATGCATATATATGGAATTTTAAAAGATGGTAACAATAACCCTATATGCAAAACAGAAACAGAGACACAGATGTACAGAACAGACTTTGGGACTCTGTGGGAGAAGGTGAGGGTAGGATGTTCTGAGAGAACAGCATTGAAACAAGTATACTCTCAAGGGTGAAACAGATCACCAGCCCAGGTGGGATGTATGAGACAAGTGCTCAGGGCTGGTGCACTGGGAAGACCCAGAGGGAGGGGATGGAGAGGGAGGCGGGAGAGGGGATCGGGATGGGGAACACATGTAAATCCATGGCTGATTCATGTCAATGTATGGCAAAAACCACTGCAATATTGTAAAATAATTAGCCTCCAACTAATAAAAATAAATGGAAAAAAGAAACCATATAGTCATGTATATAGTCACGTATGGATGTGAGAGTTGAACTATAAAGAAAGCTGAGCACTGAAGAATTGATGCTTTTGAACTGTGGTGTTGGAGAAGACTCTTGAGAGTCCCTCTGACTGCAAGGAGATCCAACCAGTCAACCCTAAAGGAAATCAGTCCTGAAAATTCATTGGAAGGACTGATGCTGAAGCTGAAACTCCAATTCTTTGGCCACCTGATGCGAAGATCTGACTCATTGGAAAAGATCCTGATGCTGGAAAAGATTGAAGGCAGGAGCAGAAGGGGACAACAGAGGATGAGATGGTTGAATGGTATCACCGACTCAATGGATATGAGTTTGAGTAAACTCTAGGAGTTGGAGATGGACAGGGAAGCCTGGTGTGTTGCAGCCCATGGGGTTTCAAAGAGTCAGACATGACTGAGCGACTGAACTGACTGATTGACTGACCATATACAAAAATAAATTCAAAATGGACCTAAGTGTTAGGCAAGAAACCATAAAACTCCAGAAGAAAACTTAGGGAGAACAGTCTTTGACATAAATTGACATAATTAGATCTGTCTCCTAAAGCAAAGGGTATGAAAGCAAAAATAAACAAATGGGAACTAATTAAGCTTAAAAGTTTTAATACAGCAAAGGGAGTCATCAAAACAAAAAGACCACCTACTGAATAAGAGAAAATATTTGCAAATGATAGGGCCAGTAAGAGATTAATATCAAAAATATATAAACCACTTACTTAATTCAATGTTAACATACATGTGTGGGGGACATATGTATACCATGGCTGATTCATGTGGATGTATGGTAAAAACAACAACAATATTGTAAAGTAATTAGCCTCCAATTAAAATAAATAAATTACTTTATAAAAAAAAATTCAATGTTTTTTAAAAAAGATTTAAAAATGGAAAGAAGAACTAAATAGACATGTTTTCCAAAGAGGACATGCAGATGGCCAAAACACAAAAAATGTTGATGAGGATATAGAGAAAAGGGAACTCTCACACACTATTGGTGGGAATGTAAATTGGTGCAGTCACTGTGAAAAGCAGTAGGGAGGCTTCTCAAAAAACTGAAAATAGAACTTTCATATAACCCAGTAATTCTACTCCTAGGTGTATATCTTTAAAAAAAAAAAAACAAAAACTAAGTTTGAAAATATACACGCACCCTAATGTTCATAGCAGCATTATTTATATTTCTATCAACAAAGGAAGGATAAAGAAGATATGAGAGATTTGCGACAACATGGATGGATTTGAAGGGTATTATGCTAAGTGAAATAAGACAAAGAAAGACAATCACTTATATGTAGAATCTAAAAAACCATTGTATGGTTTGTATACCACAAAAAGGATACAGATTCACAGATACAGAGGACAAACTAGTGATTACCAGTGAGGAGAATGGTGGGCGTGGGAGAGAATCATGATATGGGATGTGTATAAAGAGGTACAAATTATTATGTATAAGATAAATAAGCTACAACACAGGGAATATACCTAATATTATATAATGACTATAAATGGAATATAAACCTCTAAAAATTGTGAATCTTTATGTTATACACCTATAACTTATTAATATTGTATATCAACTATACTTCAAGTTTTAAAATTAAATCAAATAGAAAAAAATAGCAATACCTGAGAATTAAAAACAGAACCCAGTTTTATTAATTGTTTATTATTTGTAAAATTAATTATTTAAAGTGATTTAAGAACAAATATTTTAAATGTAAATCCATATGAAGCTTCCTTAAAAATTAAAAATAGACCTACCAAGTAATTCAGCAATCCCACTCCTGAGTATATGTCCAGAAAAGACAAAACTCCAGTTCGGAATGATACATGTACCCCAATGTTCATAGCAGCACTATGCATTAATACAATAGCCAGACATGGGAACAACCCAAGTGTCCACCAGGTGATGACTGACTTAAGAGCATGTGGCATATGTACGTGTGTTGTATGTGTATATGTTTGTGTGTGTGTGTGTGTACACATAGGGCTTCCCTGGTGGTTCAGTGGTAAAGAATCCATCTGCAAGTGCAGGAGATGTGGGTTCAATCCCTGAATTGGGAAGATCTCCTGGAGAAGGAAATGGCAACCAACTCCAATATTCTTGCTTGGGAAATCCCATGGACAGAGAAGCCTGGCATGCTACACTCCATGGGGTCACAAAAGAATAGTACTCAGTCATAAAATAGAATGAAATATTGCCATGTGCAGCAACACAGATGAACCCAGAGAGTATTATATTTAGTCAAGTCAGATAAAGATAAAAGTCACTGATAAATGGAATCAAAAATATATATAAATTAATCTATGTACAAAACAGAAACAGACTCACAGACATAGCAAAAAAACCTATGGTTACAAAAGGGGAAAGGGGGAATAAATTAGGTGTATGGGATTAACAAATACAAACTACTATATATAAAATAGATAAGCAGCAAGCATTTACTGTATAGCACAGGGAACTATATTCAATATCTTGTAATAATCTATAATGGAAAATAGTCTGTATATGTGTGTGTATATATATTTGAATGACTTTTCTGTATACCTATAACTAACATAATATTGTTAATCAACTATACTTTAAAAAAATGAGATAACATTTCATTCCCACTAGGATGACTAAACGCAAAAAGACAAAATAACAAGTGCTGGCAAGGATGTGAAAACATTAGAACTCTAACTCATGGCTGGTGAAGTTCTAAAATGGCTCAGTCATTTTGGAGAAGGAAAATGCAACCCACTCCAGTATCCTTGCCTGGAAGATCCCATGGACAGAGGAACCTGGTGGGCCATAGTCCATGGGGTAGACTGGAGAAGCTTAGCATACCATTTTGGAAAACTGTGCAACAGTTCTTCAAAGTATTAAACACAGAATGACACATGGCCCAACAATTCTACTCCTGGTTACATACCCAAGAGAGATGTAAACATATGTTCACACAAAAACCAGTGTATATGAAGCAGATAGATGGGGGAATCTGCCGTATGGCACAGAGAGCTCAGCTTGGTGCTCTATGGTGAACCAGAGGGGTGGATAGGGCAGGGTGCAAGGTCCAAGAGAAACGGAAATATGCATGTATGTATGTATGTGTATGAGTGTGTGTATACATAGCTGATTCATGCTGTTGTGCAGCAGAAATTAACACAACATTGTAAAGAAACTATACCCCAATTTTTTTTTAAAAAATTGTTCTTAGCACCATTATTTATTATAGCCAAATAGTGAAAACAAAACATGCTATAACATGGATGAACCTAAAGAACTTAGTAAGTGAAAGGAACCAGTTTCAAAAGACTGCATATTGTATGATTCCACTTACATGAACTGTCTAGAACAGGCTAATTTACAGGAACTGAAAACAGATGTGTGGTTTCCAGAGACTAGGGGCAAGGGGAGAATGCAGAGTGACTACAGGGGGTGATAAAAAGTTCTTGAATTCTAGTTGTGATTGTTGTACAACCTTTTAATGTTACTAAAAAAAAACACTGAATTATATACTTTTAAAAGGTGAGATATATGGTGTGCAAATATCACTTTAAAATTGTTATTTAAAAAATTAGGAAAGAAATAACAGACAAAAATGCCCATGCTTCACTCTACCCCACCCAGTCCCCTGCATTCTCCCTCCTTTTTTACCCATCATTGATCTCCATGTGTGCTTTCCTTCTCTCTCTCTGACCTATTCCCTCCATCTCAGTCACTCGCTCCCCTGAAATCTGTGGTCTGGCTCAGACTGGGATTAGAAATCCCATGTTGCCTACCCTGGCTTTGCATTTAAAGGACTCTCTCTCTCTCTGAATTGCTGGGGCGGGGGAGGGGGGGTCTTAGTCACTCTTTGTGGCCCCATGGACTGTAGCCCACTAGGCACCTCTATCCATGGAATTCTCCAGGTAAGAACTCTGAATTGCTGGGAGGAGTAGTGAACAATCCAAAGAGTTAAGGAGTGGTAATGCAGTGATTTTGGAGCCCCCAGAAATAAAGTCTGACACTGTTTCCACTGTTTCCCCATCTATTTCCCATGAGGTGATGGGACCAGATGCCATGATCTTAGTTTTCTGAATGTTAAGCTTTAAGCCAATTTTTTCACTCTCCTCTTTCACTTTCATCAAGAGGCTTTTTAGTCCCTCTTCACTTTCTGCCATAAGGGTGGTGTCATCTGCATATCTGAAGTTATTGATATTTCTCCCGGCAATCTTGATTCCAGCTTGTGCTTCATCCAGCCCAGCCTTTCTCATGATGTATTCTGCATATAAGTTAAATAAGCAGGGTGACAATATACAGCCTTGACGTACTCCTTTTCCTATTTGGAGCCAGTCTGTTGTTCCATGTCCAGTTCTAACTGTTGCTTCTTGACCTGCATACAGGTTTAGATCAGTCCTGGGTGTTCATTGGAAGGACTGATGCTGAAGCTGAAACTCTAGTACTTTGGCCACCTGATGCGAGGAGCTGACTCATTGGAAAAGACCCTGATGCTGGGAGGGATTGGGGACAGGAGGAGAAGGGTACAACAGAGGATGAGATGGCTGGATGGCATTACCAACTAGATGGACATGGGTTTGAGGAGACTCCAGGAGTTGGTGATGGACAGGGAGGCCTGGCGTGCTGCGATTCATGGGGTCGCAAAGAGTTGGACACGACTGAGCGACTGAACTGAACTGAACTGAAGTGCCAGTGGATCTACAATGAATAGAGTTCTCTCCGTGGCCCGTCAGGGCTTTCTATTCATCTAGGAAAGGAAAGGGCCTGCTATTCCCCTCCTCCTGGGACTTCCTAACCTATAAGTTAACTTCAGAACCTTTCAGCCTAGACTTCCTTATTCCAGGGCTCTCTCTTCCTCTCTCCAGCCCCCCACTGCAGTACCTCCTTCTCCCCAAAACTCTCTCCTCCTCACCACCTTTCTCCTTCCTCTAACTCTAGCAGCTTTCCTTGAAACCCCCTTCTCTACCCTATTTATCCCCACAACCATTCCCAGAGTCTCTGCTGCTGTGTCTCCAGGGCCCACCCCCCCAAATCTGGTCACAGAACAAGGACATATAGGCTTTTTGAGCCACATGGTAGTCTCTCAAAGAATTAAAGAGCCTAAGCGTCTGACTCTTTGCAACCTTATGGACTGCAGCCCGCCAGGCTCCTCTGTCCTATATGTTCTTGTTAGTCTCTCAAAGAATTAAAGTTCATCACCAAATCTCCCTGCAAGGTACAAAATAGATAAAAGGATATGGATAATATGGCTATAAAGGATGATATGCCTTGCTAGCTCCTGAAAACTGAAATGGGCTTCCAGGTGACGCTAGTGGTAAAGAAACCTCCCGTCAATGCAAGAGACATAAGAGACTCGGGTTCCATCCCTGGTTCAGGAAGATCCTGTAGAGGAGGAAATGGCAAACCACTGCAGTATTGTTGCCTTGAGAATCCCCATGGACAGAAGAGCCTGGTGGGCTATAGTCCATAGTGTTGCATAGAGTTGGACATGACCGAAGCGACTTAGCATGCATGCAGGCACGAAGACTGCAACGTGTTTACCGCCTATATCCTTCTCGTCTTCCTCCTAATGCCCTCAAGCTAATACGACTAATATCTAACAAGGTTAGAAGGAAGGTCAAGCTTTCACTTCCCTAATAAGTGAATAAAAGAGGTAGATAAATCCTCTTAAGAGCTTAAAATTTTGTTAAGCAGAAGAAATTAACTGAACTGATTCTAAGACCATGAAAGTGACCATTTTACATCATTATAGACCACAGACACACCCACAAATATTCTCTAATGACTGGTATTACTATACTTTTCACCCCTGTGTATAACAATCCCTACAATTGTGAGGATTTCCTATGAACTGATTAAATTGATTGATTGATTGGGTTAGACTGTTCTAACCCAATTTCTCTTCACCTCCCCCCAGAGGTGGGGGTATCTGATACTTCATATTCCCAGTCTCCAGGCTCCCAGATCCCTGGGAAGTAAGCCCACATGGCTCATTTAGACTCAGATGGAAAGAACAGAGAAATTAGCTTCAAACCAACAACAAAAGGGGCTTCAGTGCCTCCCCTCTCCAGCTGCCCTAGGACTGAGAGCAGGGCCAGCATTACAGGTCTGTGGCTATGAAGTTGTAGAGCGCCATGTGCTTGGTTTAATGCCCTGATGTCACTGTCCTGAAATTCTTAATGCTTTTGAACATGGGGCCATGCATTTTCATTTCGCTCTGAGCCCTGCAAATTATGTAGCCAGTCCAGGCAAGCAGTTACTCATGAGAAAAGCAGACACATGCTAAGTCAGCTTTGGTCCTCTTCTCTTTCCCCTCCTATTTTGTCATCAATTTCCCTGGTCTGATGCTCCCGACATAGTGGTTAGAAAGGGAAAATGTAAGGGAGAATTGAAAAGGATATATTTTTCCCAGTGCATGGGTGCTAAGTCACTTCAGTCGTGTCCGACTCTATGCAACACTATGTACTGGAGCCCATCAGTCTCCTCTCTCCATGGGATTCTCCAGGCAAGAATACTGGAGTGGGTTGCCATCCCCTCCTCCAGGGGATCTTCCTGACCCAGGGATGGAACCCATATCTCCTACATCTTGTGCACTGACAGGCTGGTTCTTCACCTCTAGTGCCACCTGGGCATAAGTAATCAGTTCGGGGTCATTATTCTGCACTGCCTTAGGAAAGATGATGTTTCTTAGGGTTTTCTTTTTAAGGAAGGAAGAGACAATCTTGTAAGATGCAAAACCATTTTGTGTGTGCAAATGTGGTCTGTGTGTGTGATAGGTGTACATGTATTAGAGAAGTGGCATCTACTGTTTGCCAGATCTTGCAAGAGGCACTTGGTGTAAATCATCTCATTCATTGCTCAGAACAAACTATGAGGTAAATATCACTATTATCTCAACTTACAGATGGAGTAAACAATGCTTAGAAAGATTAAATAAGCTGTCCCATATCCTACTGCAGGCCAGGGGCACAATTGAGCTGACTCCAGATCCAATCTAACTATAAATCTCATGCATTCCACCACTAGGCTGTGCAGCCTGGGCTTGGCGGGGCTGGGGCAGGGGACGGTTAGCAGGTGATTTCCATGGGAAATAACTCCTAAGTGCTGATGCTGTGCCAAGCATTTTATGTCTACGTACTCACTTAACCCTTGTAATTCTCTGTGAGATGACACTTTTTTTATCTCCATTATACAAGTGAGAGGAAACTGAGGCATAGAGACGTTACATAAATTGTCAAAGATCACACTGCTAGTGAGTGCTGGAAATCAATTTTTAAATCACACTTTCTTGCTCTAGATTCTGAACTTTTAACCAATACTTTATTCTGCCCCAAGGGAGGAGAAATTACCTAACAGACTATAACCCAAGATCTCTTCTGATGATAAAGAAGCATGGAAAAATTTACCCTGTTCTTGACTTAAAATCAGCCCTTTTCCTGAATTGACTTGAGAATGCCCTGATGTATTTCCCATGATCCACCACTCAGACACTGACAAGCAGAATACCTTCCCGCCGCCCCCCACCCCCACCCCGCATAAGCAGTCACCATGTCTTTATCTCCCCCTGTCTCCTCCAGGATTCCTCTACTATTTCATGAAGTATTCCTCTACTATTTTTCCCTTCTCCCTCAGTCTTCAAGGGTCTCTTAGCAGCAATACTTGACTGTTGATGTAAGAGACACAAGAAAGTGGGTATCCAGCCCACATATGTTGATGGCCATCTCCTCACTTTCCCCCACCAAGCAACACCACCCTTCCTCAGCATGGGACCTGTTCAACTACAGCAGAACCAGTTTACTCAAAACAAGAGCAATGGCCTGAGCGGAACAGTGGCCAGTGGGAGAATTTCCAGATGAATAAGATGACCTTCAGGTCCTCCTGTGTTTTTTTCAGCCCACGATCCCCCCCTTAGTCCCCCCCTTAGTCTTTGCTACATCGAGCACCTTTTTTAAATAAGAAAACTGTTGCTTTCTCTTCCCAGAGTAGCCACAGCGGAGGAAACCACACACTGACCTATATGTAGAGAAGACCTTGACATATGTGGTTTTGAAATGTGCTAGTTAAGCAGGGGTTGGGTCACTAATCTTAGTATCGCCGGATTATTTCACTGGTTTTTTGTGCAAGTTCTAGAGATAGGAGGGGTTTTTCCCTGATAGGGTGTGGAGGAAAAAGAAGAATGAAGAAGGGGAATTACTTGTGACATTCACCTTCCCACTCTATCAGGTGGTTTGTTAAAATAATTTCAAAGGACAATGCTCAATAATATTAAGAGTTCTGACCTCCATAATGGACTGAACTGCTATAATGTAGTATTCAGAAACAAGGTTGAATTACTTTCCCTGCAAAACACCTAGAGTGAGCCTAAAGAAGCTTTTCAGTAAGTATCTGAATTAGTAATAACTTGTATTTGTTTCTATTAATTTCATGGATGGACTTTTTCTTCCTAATTCCTCACGCTATAAGCTACGTAAGGGAAGGAACACTTTCATAATTCTGTTGCACAATTAGTTACACATTTCACAACTCCGAGCATATTATAGAAATCTACAATCAAAGATATCCAAGAAAAATCTGGGAGAAATTGATTTCACCAAGAGATTGTGGCACAGTCTTCCTTGAAGCACTTGGGACACCAGAACTTTTCCAGGTTTCCAGGGGTACAAACTATTAGTTTGCTTAGCCATCTTGAGATAGATCAATGCTGTGTTTGGGGTTTATGATAAGAAAAGGAAATCACACATAGGGTTCTTCAAATCAGACATTTAACTGCATAAGGATTATAAGTGAACAAAGAAACTAGGTATGAGGGAATATTTAAAAGGGAAATATCAACCAGAGAACTTTAGATTGGACAAAATTCTACTCTCTTGAGGTGTGCTCTTTATCTTTGGGGCCCAAATGAATTTAAGAGAAGTAAATGTTAACTCTCACATCCTACTTTTTAAAATAATAAGTTTTCACATTTGCATGCAATTTTATATTTTTCAAAGTATTTTCATATCCATTATAAAATTAGAGTTCATGGGGACTTCCCTAATTTTATAATGGATTTGAAAAAACTTTGAAAAAGAAAGAACTGAATGCAATGTGAGTTCCCCTGGTGGGTCCAACGGTTAGGACTCCACCCTTACACTGCAGAGGGTACAGGTTCAACCCCTGTTGGGGGAACTAAGGTCCTACATACCTCATGGTATGGCTAAATAAATACAATTAAAATTGAATAAAAATTTTTAGTAAAACTTGAGTTCACGTTGATCTAATGGTCTTGCTGTTCAGTTGTTCAGTAGTGTCTGACTCTTTGCGACCCCATGGGCTGAGAATGAAAGCACAGACTTTCCTGTCCTTTACCATCTCCCAGAGTTTGCTCAAACTCATGTCCATTAGGTCAGTGATATCATCCAACCATCTCATCCTCTGTTGTCCCCTTTGCCTCCTGCCTTTAATCTTTCCCAGCATCAGGGTCTTTTCCAGTGAGTCGGCTCTTTGCATCAAGTGGCCAAATTATTGGAGCTTCAGCATCAGTCCTTCCAATGAATATTCAGGGTTGATTTCCCTTTGGATTGCTTGGCTTGATCCCCTTGCTGTCCAAGGGACTCTCAAGAGTCTTCTCCAGCACCACAGTTCAAAGGCATCAATTCTTTGGTGCTCAGCCTCTTTTATTGTCCAGATCTCACATCCATACATGACTACTGGAAAAACCATAGCTTTGACTAGACAGAACTTTGTATGCAAAGTAATGTCTCTGCTTTTTAATATGCTGTCTAGATTTGTCATTGCATTTCTTCCAAGGGCAAGAAACATACATCCAGAGAAACTAACTTGCCAAATGTCAGAAAATTTAGGTAAACTAGGATAAAAAAACCCAGAGGGCTTCTAGTGCAGTATTATTCCTCCATGGTCATCTACTTCATTGACAACCATTCTTCTATGCACCCTGTTGATAATAATGCTTTGAGTATGAATTTCAGTATTTAACAGTTTACAAAGTACATACATCATGTCATTACACATTGCAAAGTATAATTATGTTATATATAAGTATATAAAATTGTGTTCATTCTCATTGTATCAATCTCCCCAGATCCTAATGCATCTTACTTCTTTTCTTCAGTTCTATTCTTGACTGAAGAATTCACCAACTCAGTGTACATGAGTTTGAGTAAGCTCTGGGAGTTGGTGATGGACAGAGAAGGCTGGCGTGCTGCAGTCCATGGGGTTGCAAAGAGTCGGACAAGACTAAGCAGCTGAACTGAACTGATTCTTGACTGTTTTCACAATAATTTCTTCCCAGGTGGCACTAATGGTAAAAAGCCTGCCTGCCAATGCAGGAAATGTAAACAAGGCAGGTTCTATCCCTATGTCAGGAGATTTCCCTGAAGAAAGGAATGGTTACCCACTCCAGTACTCTTGCCTGAAGAACCCCATGGAGAGGAGCCTGGTGAGCTACAGTCCATAGGGTCACAAAGAGTTGGGCACAACTGAAGTGACTTAGCCTACATGCGAGCACAATAATTTCTAATTTACCATCTCCCATCTTACTCTTTCTATTTTCTGGCTTTTTATTTTTGTATGTCCCTTTTTTTAACTCAAGTTGTTTTCCACTTTTTAGATCAATCTGAGTGTGGGATATGTGTGTCTGTATGTGGTGTGTGTGTGTGTGTGATTTGACAACTACCTAGTTTTTTTTTTAATTTGGGTTTAGGTTATTTATGATTTCTCCTTTTACAAAGATATGGATTTTCTTTGTTTTCAAATAGTATGAACACATTTTTGCATTAGATTTTCATGTCAAAAGGAGCTTTTTTTTTTTTTAATGGTTCTGTCTTAGTTTGGGTTACTCAAAAGCAGAAGCACTTGGGTACAAGTGGTTTATTTGATAAATGATCTCAGAGAAAGTGAGGAAAATAAACACAAGAAAAGGAGAAAAGTCCATTTTAAAAGGTGCTAACAAATGGGTTATCAGTGTGAGCAAAGGGGCTGATCTTCCCTGAGGACTTTCTTAGAATACATGGAATGCAACTCAGGATCATACCTCTTTCTCTCAACCCCCCCTACCCTCCCACCCCACGCACACCTCTAGGTAGCACTTGTTTGCTCTAAAAAATTAGCTCAGGGATAAGGGACAAGGGCAAAGTCAAGAATCCAGATGGTGCCCATATTTGTCAAAGAAGTCCTAGCATGAGTCAAAAGGTTATCAAGAAAACTTCACTAGAATTGAAACAAGTCTTCTCTCAAAGCCAAAATGTCTTCAATGGTGATAGAAATACTCAATGCTGTTTTATGACTCATGAACAGAAATCTGCCCATTCTCAGACTCAGTTTTTTATGGTAAGAAAAGCCAAAATCAAGACCAAAGAATTATTTGTTGTTGTTGTTCATTCACTAAGTCGGGTCCAACTCCTTGTGATCCCATGGACCACAGCACGCCAGGCTCCTGTGTCCTCCACTATCTCCTAGAGTTGACTCACAGTCATGTCCACTGAGTTAGTGATACTATCTAACCATCTCATCTTCTGTTGCCCCCTTTGACTCCCACTCTCAAATTTCCCCAGCATCAGGATCTTTCCCAATGAGTTGGCTCTTCACATCAGGTGGCCCAAGTATTGGAGCTTCAGCTTCAGCATTAGTCCTTCCAATGAATATTCAGGATTGATTTCCTTTAGGGTTGACTGGTTTGATCTCCTTGCTGTCCAAGGGACTCTCAAGAGTCTTCTCCAACACCACGGTTGGAAAGGTATCAAGTCTTCAGCGCTCAGTCTTCTTTGTGGTCCAGTTCTCATACCCATGCAGACTGTTGGCAAATCCATGGCTTTGACTAGATGAACCTTTGTCAGCAAAGTAATGTCTCTGCTTTTTAATACACTGTCTAGGTTTGTCATAGCTTTTCTTCCAAGGAGTAAGTATCTTTTAATTTCATGGCTACAGTCATTACAATCACTACAGTCACTACAATCTGCAGTGATTTTGGAGCTCAGGAAAATAAAATCTGACAGTGCTTCCACTTTTTCCCCTTCTATTTCCTAGGAAATGATGGGACTGGGTGCCATGATCTTATTTTTTTGAATGTTGAGTTTTAAGCCAGCTTTTTCACTCTCCTCTTTCACCCTCATTAAGAAGCTCTTTAGTTCCTCCTTGGTTTCTGCCATTAGAGTGGCATTGTTTGCATATCTGAGGTTGTTGTTATTTCTCTCAGGAATCTTGATTCCAGCATGTGATTCATCCAGCCCAGCATATCAGGAGCTACTTAAAGCCAACTCAAGGGTATTACCATTTAAAAATAAACTTACAGTGAAAGCAACCTAATAAAGAACTTATTAGCAAATCCATCTTTAAGATGTTTGACTTTAAGGAAAATAGCTTGACTCATCCCAACTTGAGCAAAGTTTCTTTGGTAACAATTAGCTGGTCCTAGAGCTCACACATGACTAATAGAAGGACCATCTGAGTTAATGATCTTGATCTTTTTCCTGACATCTGAGGTCCTGAGGAATGAAATGGAGTGATAAATTTAGTGGTTTCTATTATCTTCTGCAGATAGTGTATAATCTTGGGAAATATTGCTTTGTTAGGTTTTTCAGTAGTTTAAGTTTTATTCTGCATCACCTACAGATCCTTATGTGAAGCCTCTTCTACTAGAAAGCCTACTGTTTCTAAGACAGGGCCAGCTAAAAATCTCGGTTTTCTTTTCTAGCACATATGCTGGTTTCTATTTGAAAAGTGACATTTATTTACACCCTGTGGAGCTCTTATCTTGCTGTAATATCTCATCCCACATTAACATAAAGGTCAGCACTTAGGGGGAAAAGTATCTCACAGGTATCTGACAAAAAGCATCAAAATAAAAGAAAAATGCTGCCAGGACAGAAACTATTTCCCTCTCAGAATTAACCAGAAAATAGTAACAAAGTAACCAGATGCTAACAAGTGATTACACCCACAGGTAGCATTTACACAAAAAGGAACTTTGCCACGTGATGTAATCCAAGGCCTTTCAGGAAAATGTGTGAGTTCTGCATTAGAAGACCCTCAGATGAATTACCACATGTCTGTTTCAGTTTCTAAATCTGATTAATTCCTTAATTACAAACTGAGTAGCAATCTACTGGGTAAAGTATTATTCATAAATATCTTACATAATCCTCATAAGAACTTCATAGAATAAGTTTTATTGTCTTGATTTTTCAAATGATAAAATGAAGTTCAAAAAGTTAGATGATTCACCTAAAGTCACACAACTTGTAAAAGGAAAATCTAGAACTTCCTCTGGGGTCTTGAGATCCAAACTGAATTCCCTTCCCGCTGAACTGGGACTGGTTTTCACACATGAGAACGCAATTCCTTTGTGTCCAAACAAATGTAAGCAGACTACTGTCAAGTTGTGACTGAATAATTTCATGTACAGGCACAAGAAAAGGAAGAGAAAGAGTAGAAGAGGGAGTGATGTAGCAGAAGGAATTTTTCAAACTTTAAAAACAGTAATGGTTTCTAAAAAGTTGAATTAAAGATAAGAAGCAGTTATCTGCAAAACTTTCTTTTAATAGTTCTTCATACTTCATTGTCTTTATCTGTCTTATTTATTCAAATTTCAGATCTTTTAATTTCTAACCCAGTGTACCAATCAGGAAGTAACTTGTATCAATTCTTAAGTGAAAAAAGTGTTTATACAGCGTGAAATTTAGATCATATACTTCTAGAATTGTACTAAATTTGTCTGGAATTAAATAATTTTCCTGCTCTCAGGTGGGTCATGTGCAAGTTAAATTAAGCTCTCTGAAGGCTTTTTTTATAATGTCAAACTTGGCTCAGAATCATTTCTTGTTTAATTGTCCCTAATTTCTTCCATGTTTAATGATATCCAGATGAGAAAAAAAAATTCTTCTGGTTGTTTTAATGAAGGAAAGCATCACTGAATATTAAATTTAGTAAATTTACTAAATATAGTGCTGATTAGAGGGAAAATAGGAAAAATTATACAGAAGATAGCCAGATTATGAAAGATTCAACTCAAACTATACCCTAAAAAATATGTTCTCTTAAAGATATATCAATGCATTTTTCAAGGCTGTTATGCCCACATCTTTTTTCTAATTTCTTTACCCCTGTAGATTATAGTCACCTATCAGTATTCACCCCCATTTCCGATTAAAATCACAAAAGGATCACAGAATCTAATAATTTGGAGTCAAAAGGAACTGCTCAGATGTTACTTGCTTCCAGGATGTGTTTAAAGGTAGCATTGATAGCTATTTGCTGCAATGTTTAAGAAGTTGGGGATCGAATTTTTTTAAAAATAAGTTATGATTTGGAGATGGCAAATTAAGGTGAACCAAGAATCCCTCTGATAACCTTCACATACAATTCAGCTTGTTAGAAGGAAGGGGATGAGATAAAGGGATGAGAAGAGAGCAAATCCTTAATCTCCTTATAAGCAGTGAGTTACTATTAAGTACTGAAGTGGGGAAGAGATGTGTATGTCATATAGAGAAAAATCTATTGTGAAATCGGCATTAAGAGACAACATGGCCATAAGTAAAATTTTAAGTTTGCCTATGACTCTGCTCCCCTTCCTGTAGGATATTGTTCCTGTAATAAGCCAGTCAGAGAAAAACAGCAGCTTGTTGACACTTTTTAAATGTTTGGTAATATAGGAATGAGAAGAAAATAGTTTGTGTAGTCCAAGCCAACTCTCATATTTCAAAAGAAAAACAAAAAATATATATAACACCTCATCCAAATCCTCTCAGCTCAGTTTCTCAAATAAAGGTACATGGTCCTTTCAAAGACTATTTTGGAATACTTCACTTTGATTGGCCTGTTTCCATCAAGAAATGTTCACAGAATACATCTTCTGACTATGCGATGTCCACATTGGATAAATTAGAATGCTTATGAAACTCACCATTTTGAAGGAGTTGAACACCATATGGTTTATTATTCCTGGATCCAGATGCCCCAGGTGATCAGCTGAATTCTTCCCCTCTGCCACCCTTAATATGAAGAAAAGTCAATTCCTTCTCAGCTCTATGACCTTCTCTCTTCCCTGGATTTCATCCCACTGTCATCTTATGTCTTCACTCTACCTTCTTTCCGGCTTCCTCCATTCTCCAAAGCAGCAACTACACTCTTTTCTCTGCCAGTGTGATTAAAGCATGAAATACAATTGACACACGATATTTCAATGAAGTCCATACTGATTGCCTGGTAACAAACAACAAAATATAAACAATGTAGTCATCTTACCTTCTAGAGAAGTTAGGTCATTCATTTAAATTTCAGTAGGATATGAGCTATGCCTCTCCAAATGTCTGCAGTTACTTCAATTCTAAATGTTAGAAAGAAAACAAATCTTTAAGGCTGGCCTTGCATGAAAGCCACTGACCCCTTCAGTGTGATATGGGACCCTAGAGGGGGTTGGGGGAAGATGGCAGGGGTCTGAAAGATGAAAGAATAAATGCTGTAGAATCACAGAGCTACTAGAAACTTCAAGAGATCACTTGACCCAATTGCTTAATTTTTACAGATGAAAACATACAGTGCCATAGACTTTAAGTGGTTGTTCAAGATCACCATGCTAGCTAGAAGTTGCCAAGAGTTAATTCTCTGATGCAACAATATTTTGGCTTATTTTTTATTTATACTACTTCTATTTTTAAAAGGGGAGTCATACTATTAATACCACACCAATCATATGCTATATGGCACATAACCAAATTCCTTTTTCTTTTACCCTAATATTGATAACTAGACCTCATTTTTCTACCCACTTCATATCTTACCATTCTCTCTTTTTCTGGAATACATGTCACTTACTGATCTCATTTCATCTCCTTGGTTTGGCAAATTTGGAAGTGACTTCTGGCCCCACATTGGGCTCTGACCTTGTACCTGATATTCATTCGGTCTCTTTAAACTTTTATCTCAACATACAATGCTCCAAAAAGCTTCCATTCTCTATCTTCAACTTTGTTCCTCCATTTACTTCCTATTTCAGTTCAGTTCAGTCGCTCAGTTGTGTCCAACTCTTTGAGACCCCATGAACCACAGCACGCTAGGCCTCCCTGTCTATCACCAACTCCTAGAGTCCACCCAAACCCATGTCCATTGTGTCAGTGATGTCATCCAACCATCTCATCCTCTGTCATCCCCTTCTCCTCTTGCCCTCAATCTTTCCCAGCATCAGGGTCTTTTCAAACGAGTCAGCTCTCCACATCAGGTGGCCAAAGTATTGGAGTTTCAGCTTCAACATCAGTCCCTCCAATGAACACCCAGGACTAATCTCCTTTAGGATATACTGGTTGGATCTCCTTGCAGTCCAAGGGACTCTCAAGAATCTTCTCCAACACCACAGTTCAAAAGCATTAATTCTTCAGCACTCAGCTTTCTTTATAGTCCCACTCTCACATCCATACATGACTACTGGAAAAATCATAGCCTTGACCAGATGGACCTTTGTTGGCAATGTATTGTCTCTGCTTTTTAATATGCTGTCTAGGTTGGTCATAACTTTCCTTCCAAGGAGCAAGCATCTTTTAATTTCATGGCTGCAGTCACCATCCACAGTGATTTTAGAGTACTCAGAAATAAGTTAGATAGAGCCCTGCTTCTCTCCCAGTCCCTATCTGAGCCTGCAGAAATCCCATAGGATGGATGCTACATTTGAAGGGATTCAGGGGAAAAATGATCAGCATGGATTCCTTGCACTGGGTACAACTCCTGGATTACAGATCCCTCATAACAAGGACCTCTACCTGGAAGCCCTAGTGTAAGTCTGCACATCAACAACTCTGACCCCAGAACCAATGCAATGGAGACTCACAAAAATCTGAGTTGCCACACCCTGAACAATCAATATTCCCTCAAAAATGTAACCTGGATTTTCCTGGTGGTACAGAGGATAAGAATTTGCCTGCCAATGCAGAGGACACAGGTTCGATGCCTGGTCCAGGAAGATTCCACATGCCTCTGAGCGACTAAATCTTGTGTGCTACAGCTACTAAAACCTGTGCGCCTACAGCCTATGCTCTGCAACAAGAGAAGCCACCACAATGCGTAGCCTGCACACTGCAGCTAGAGAGTAGCCCTCACTTGCTGCAACTAGAGGAAGCCCAGGTGCAGCAACAAAGACCCAGCACAACCAAAAGTAAATATAGAAATAATCTTTTGTATATATATATATGTATATCTCCATAAGCTATCTCAAGCTGTGACTGACTCTAAAAGAACTGAAGTGAGTTTACCTACAGGGGTCTCTCATGAAGGCATCTGGGACCAGTTGTCTCCGCCATACTGGAGTCCACTATCCTTCACCTTTCTAGTGTCCTCCCTTTCATGTCTGAAGCCCCTTTGTGGTTTAACCTCTCCTCTACTTCCATCATTAGAGCTACTCTGTGCCGCCCCTCCCCCTTCCCTAAAAATCCTTTTCTACAGGACCTCTCCTCATTGCCAATCACTCCTCAGACACATCTATAGTTGTGTCCATCACAATTTCTCTAGATTCAAAAGATTAAAGTCAGTCACCCCAGTCTCTTTTACTCTTCCATTTCTCTCACTCAGCTACCCTCCCTGTATCTGCTTTTCATCTTAACCAGATCCACCAATCTAATAGCCCTCTCAAGTTTCTCCCAGTTAGCCCTTTCAGACTCACTTCCTTCTCTATCTGGCATATTGCTCTAAGTAATAAAAAGCACAGTACACCATTCCTGGGTGATCTTGTCCATTCCTATTGGAGAAGACAATACCAGATATTTTGCCTCCAACCCAGATCTCCTTCTTAAACTCTAGGGTGAGGCATTAAACTAACTGACCTTTTCATAGACACCAAAAACTCAACATCTTCATAACTGACACAAGACTATTTTCCCAATAGTCTTGTTTTCCTGAATTAGAGCTTCTTGCATCCAGTAGGGAGAGAAGTACTTCCATCAATACAATGACAACTGCCTTCCTGTTGAATAACCTAAACAGAAAATCCAAATCATAAAGTATGCTTTATGACTGGTTTCCACTGCTACTGATACCTTAAGAATGCATAGACTCAGACCTTTAGGCTGTTATTTAACAAAAACTCTTAAGTAGGGCTGCTTTCAGACAACAGTGATAAAATTAACCCAAAAGATTGCAACTCTAAAAGCTACCCACTGTCTTGAACACGTTGTCTGGTTAGCCACATGTTGGGTCTTTCCACTGTGAATCCTGATAGATTTGCTGTCTCATATGATCTGATAAACTTTCAACTCTTTAGTCTGGTTATTTCAGATACAGCTTGCTTATCATCTTTGCTCTTTGAATAGTTTTTAGTCAATTATCCAGTCCAAGCCACACCTTCCTTCTAAGTAATTTTCCTCTTGTCTTGTGACCAACCTAAGAAACCAGTTTGTTGTTATTCAGTTGCTCAGTCATGTCTGACTCTTTGCGACCCCATGGACTGCAGCACACCAGGCATGCCTGTCTATCACCATCTCCCAGAGCTTGCTCAAACTCATGTCCATCAAGTTGGTGATGCCATCCAACCATCTTGTTTTCTGTCATCCCCTTCTCTTCCTGTCTTCAATCTTTCCCAGCATCAGGGTCTTTTCTAATGAGTTAGCTCTTTGCATCACATGGCCAAAGTATTGGAGCTTCAGCTTCAGCATCAATCCTTCCAATGAATATTCAGGATTCATTTCCTTAGGATTGACTGGTTTGATCTCCCTGCAGTCCAAGGGACTCTCAAGAGTCTTCAAAAGCATTAATTCTTTGGTGCTAAGCCTTCCTTATAGTTCCATTCTCACATCCATACATGACTACTGGAAAGACCATAACTTTAACTATATGGAGCTTTGTCAGCAAGGTTGACAAGCTTTGTCAGCAAGGTTGACAAGGATTATTCTTTGGAATAGCCTTTGAGAAACACTTCTTATCCTTTGACACAGGTGACCATGACTTTCAACATTTTTTCCTCCTTGGATTCTATGATATGCTGTTTCTGATCTCTTCTTTCTGTTCTCAAACTTTGCTTCCTCTACTCAACCCTTAAACCTTAGTTTTTTCCTTGCTTTTTTCCTAGGTCTCTTTCTACCTATGTTCTTTTTGAAAGTGAAAGTGTTAGTCACTCAGTTGTGTTCAACTCTTTCCAACTCCATGGACTGTAGCCAGGCTTCTCTGGCTACAGGCTTCTCTGTCTGTGGGATTTTATAAGCAAGAATACTGGGGTGGATAACCATTCCCCTTTTCAGGGGATCTTCACAATGAACCTGGGTCTCATGCATTGCAGGCAGCTTCTTTACCATGGATGATCTCATTTGCCATCTTGATTTTAGTCCTTAATATGAACTGATGATCCTCAAATCTATATTTTTGACCAAGATCTCTCCACTGCATTCTCCACATGCCATACATATAAAGGTCTCCTTAACATTTCCACTTGAATGTATTCCAAATTATCTCTAACTCAGCATGTGCAAGGTTTTTCCCCAAACCCCAGTCCTTTTCTTGTGCTTCTTATTGCATTGAGAAGCACCACTAGGCATTCAATCATCTAAGTTAGAAATCATCTAAGATTTTCCTGCCTTGCTCTTCACATATTATCAACCATCAATCCTATAGATATCCAAGTTGTCTTAATTCTACAGGTATATAACCTATTCAAATTTCTCCATTTATTGAGCAAATATTTATACAGTGAGAACTAACTATATGGGCTTCCCAGGTGGTGCAATGGTAAAGAATCTACCTGCCAAGGCAGAAGACATGAGTTTGATCCCTGGGTCAGGAAGATTCCCTGGGGAAGGCAACCCATTTCAACATTCTTTCCTGGGAAAATCCCGTGGGCAGAGGAGCTGATGGGCTACAGTCCATGGGATCTCAAGAGTTGGACATGACTAAGCAACTGAGTATGCATGCACCAACTACACACCAGTCACAAGTCTAAGTGTTTTGGACACAGCATCTAACAAAAGAGATACCTTGTACCAAAGGACCTATATTTTGGTAGTGAGAACATAAACCATATATAGGTGTTAAAGGCTGAATGTGACTCTCCCAAATTCACATACTGAAGGCTTAACCTCCCAGCATCTCAGAATGTGACTCCATTTGGAGACAGGATCTTAATAGAGGTAATTTAGTTAAAATAAAGTCATTGATGTGGGTCCTAATTGACTGGCGTCCTTATAAGAGGAGAAGTTGAGGGCACAGACATATACAGAGGGAAGACCATGTGAAGAAACATGGAAAAGATGGCCATCAACAAGTCAAGGAGAGAAATGGAAGAAATCAACCATACTGACACCTTGATCTTGGACTTCTAGTCTACAGAATTGTAAGAAAATAACTTTGTTGTTTAAGCTGCCAATCTCTACTACTTTGTTTTGGTAGACCTGGCAAATTAACCCATCATGTAAACAAATTTTTTAAAAGAAAAAAATCAATGATTAAAATTGCTATGAAGGAAATAAAACAGAGATTTGATAGCAAGGTCAGATGCTCAGAGACAGGGACCAACCAGCCTAGCACATTCTGGGGTGGGCGGGATGAAGGACAAAAACCTAAGCTAGAAGGTCAAGGTGACAAGAGATGAGGCAGAGAGAGGCAGGACCAGATCCCAAAATGGATCTTTTACCTATCTTTCTACTTAAGGGTTTCATCTTTTTTGCATTTTTTTAGGCTAATTTGAATATTAATTGTACTCATTGTCTAACTATAACAATAGCAGTCAACCCAGCCATTTAAGAAGTCCTCTTTGTTACCTTAAGATTGTAGAAATATCTATAATGCTGGAGACCAGGATAGACTAATCTTGGTCTCCAACTCTTCTCTGGGTTGTCATCATTGAGTAAATTCAGGGTGTGCCAAATCGGAACTAAATATTGATTCATGAAGCCCAATAACCCCCGTAGTAATGAACTCCTTGCTAAAACACTCACCATGGACCTGAGGTCAAAATGGGACTTTCTTAAGTCCCAAGCTTGGGAGAGCAATCAAGTCTGTTAAGAAGATGACATATATTGTTACCCAGCTAATTCACAGTCACATCAACAGTAGGACAGAGAAACCAAGAAAGCCCAGGAGAGTAAAGTTATGTCTGGGCCTGCTTCCAGAGGGCAAACTCCAGCACTGACCCTGGTACAACTCTCATACAGAAAGAGGAAGAGGAGGGAGCACACTGTTCTTACCTACCCATGTTGTAGTCAGTGTAGGAGAAAGAAGAAAGTCCGATCCTCTACTCTCTAAGACACTGGACCCAGGCCAGAGGACATCAGACTCTTCCCCATAAGACTAGCTATTCCTTCTCTCTTGGAGACAAGCATGTAAGGGGTGGAAAGAAACACAGAAACCCCCTTGCAGGTACTTCCCAGAAAGGATGGAAGGGTTCATCCCAGAAAGGATGAAAGGAACTTCCTTTCCATGGGGGACACAGAAGAATATGAAGCAGGGAGTAAAAGAGTCTTCCACTAGAATCCACCTAAGTTTTCTGTTAATAATTTCAGAAAGCATCACACTTTCAGGTTTCGCATTAATAAATAAACATGCACGCACATTCACCCCACTCCTCCGCAAACTGAGGTTACATGGTAGGCTGAGGCTGATGGGTAGGAAAAGTTTGAGAGCCATCCTGAAGGACCATTTTCTGAGCTAGAAATTTAGCTATTTTAAAAGACTGTGTTTCACATAATACATCACAGGCCCTCTGAATTTGCTTGAAACTTCTGTAGATGTGGGTCTTATTTCATTCTTCAGCAGCCAAGGCAAGAATAGCAACAGCAGCAGAAACAGCAAATTTCTATAGACCCTTTACTGGGCACAAGTTGTAGGGTGCTGGGTAGAAAAGAGTGTCAAGTTCTGTTCCTAACTTCAAGCTCTAGTCAGGGAAGTCACTGTGCTTAGGACTTGCCTAGTTTATAGAGTTTTCTCTCCTAGATTTTTATACCAGCAAACCTACTGGACTTGAGAACAAGAAGAAAGGATGAAAGGGAAAGTTTCCAATTCCCTGGTGCCCAGATATAACTAAAACCCACCTGGTAGGCACAGCTCTAAGGAAGTGCCCCACCCTTCTCTGAGATTCACCTCCTGGCTATTAAACTCTAATCTAGGCACTGCTATGAAGAGAGTTTGTAGATGGAATTAAGTTCACTCATCAGCTGAGCTTCCCCTAGAGGAGGAAACGGCCACCCACTCCAGTATTCTTGCCTGGAGAATCCCATGGACAGAGGAGCCTGGAGGGCTTCAGTCCACAGGGTCACAAAGAGTTGGACGTGACTGAAACAACTTAGCATAGCACATCAGCTAAGCTTAAAATAGCAAGATGACCCTGGCTTATCTGGGTAGGCCCAACATAATCACATGAGTCCTTAAAAGCAGAAGTGGAGGCAGAGGATTCAGAGAGGTGTGGCTGAAGAGGTGAGCGGAGGCCAGATGAGGGAGAAGGGGAAGGTCAGAGGGGTTAGAAGCATGAGGACTCAACCCACACAGTTGCTGGCTTTGAAGATGGAGGAAGGGGACCATGAGTCAGGGAATATTGGTGGCCTCTAGAAACTAGTAACATACTCTGACCAATTGCAAACAAGGAAACAGATCCCTCAGGTCAACATGCAACTGGACCTGGCCAAATCCTGAATGAGCCTGGAAGCAAGCTCCAGACCCTTATTGATGCCTCATCTCAGTCCTACGAGACTCAAAGTCTTGGATGCTGCGACTGGATCTCTGTGCTTCAGAACTACAAGATAATAAATGGGTGCTAGACTGCTAAATTTGTGATAACTTGTAACAGAAACAATAAAAAACTGATATAGCCCAAGAAAGTTATTCTGTTATGAGGCTAACAAAAAGAGAAGCTGACCAGAAAAGGGAGCAAAGGAGATTGTGTATCCCTTTGTAAAATGTTGTTTAAATAGCACTGAGTAATGCTGGGAAAGACTGAAGGCAGGAGGAGAAGGGGGCAACAAAGAATAAGATGTTTGGATGGCATCACCGACTCGATGGACATGAGTTTGAGCAAGTACTGGGAGTTGGTGATGGACAGGAAAGCCTGGTGTGCTGCAGTCCATGGGGTCACAAAGAGTCGGACACAACTGAGTGACTGAACTGAACTTAACTGAATTAATTATGATTTCTCTTCGCATTCTAAAGAAATGTTCACTTTTGTACCTAATTGTATTTTCCATACTACTTTATGTAAGTTTCTTATTGTCCACACTTGGAATCTTCTCCACCAAGGATGAATGTTCATGTAACAGACTCCTTTTCTCCCATATTCTTGGATCCAAGAACAATTTTGGTAGAGGGGTGGGATGTGAAGGAGGTGGGAGGCAGGTCCAAGAGGGAGGAGATACATGTATACATATAGCTGATACACTTCGTTGTGCAGCAGAAACACAACACTGCAAAGCAATTATACTCCAATAAAAATAAAGAGCACTGAGTTTCTTAGTTGATACTCTTGTCTTTAAGAAGTAAGCCTCTTTCTGGACTCAACACTAGGGAAGAATGTATTTTCAAAAAATTTAAGTTAAGCAACTTCCCACTAGCATCTATCTACACCTTTCAAAAAATAACAGGTTGCCTATCAAGACCAAAAACAAGAAGGGTGTACCTTGAGGATTTTGATAGATGACGTTGTTATTCTTTCAGACATTCCAGTTCCCCTTTCTGTGGTATTATTCCCTGCAGGATTATATGTCATCCTCCATGACATCAAGCTTAACCGTGTAAGCTTTGGTCCATCAACTGCAAGCGGAAGTTATGCTTGTCACTTACAAGCAGAAGTTTAACAGCCAGCATGAAGTTCACTGGGTACCACTTCCCTCTTCCATGAGCCTGGCCATGCCCCAAATAGAGGCTGCATCGTCATTCTGGGTCTCGCAATGAAGATATGGAGCAAGAGCCTCAACTGACCAGGGATGGAAATGTAAATTGAACGAGAAATAAACCTTTATTGATAGAAGCCACTTGGATTTGGAGGTCATTTTTTTATCATGGTATAACTGAGCCAACCTGACTGATGTAGGTATAGTCCTAGAAATGTCAACCCCTTTTAAGTCTAGGAGTCAGTAAGCAAGTCCGTCTGAAGCAAACCTTTATGTTCAGGGTGGGTAAATATAAAAGATTCCTCTTGCTTATGCAAAAATAAGCTGGATGACATTGTCTGGGTTAGGGGTGTGGCAAATTGCCTTGAGTAATAAGTGTACTGGTTAAAGAAAGATAGACTCTTCTATGATAACAATTAGACCCCCAAATCTCAAGACTTCACAAAATAAAGACATATTTCTCATGCTCCCAAGAGATCTTGCAGACTGGCTACTTTCCTATTAACAGGTGACGTTCCTCTAAGCAGTGACTCAGGGCTCAGGCTATTCCCTACTCATGGCTTTACCATCTTGGAATCCTTTACTTTCAGCCATGCAGATAAAGGAAAGGGCACGTGGAAAGGTTTTATGGCAAAACCTGGGGACAATAGGGCACATGGGCCCACATTCTCTGTGTTTCCCATCACAGTTTCCACCTTGAAGCAAGGAAGGCTGGAAAATGAAGTTTTCCTATGTGAACAGGAGGAAAATGGTCTTACAAAAAATGCATTTTGTCCACTGCAATGAAGCACTATTTTCATAGGAGAAAAGTATTAAAGAGAGGTTGAATTTTCTGTGGCGTTAAAAAAAAGTGCTACCATTTGGGTGATAATGGTCACCAGAAAGGGTGGAGAAAGTTGACTCTCTTTTCACTGTAGTTATTAGAACCCAACTAAACCTCTCAGTGTTGGTCAGTTTCTGCCCCTGGTTGTCTATGTGAACCAAAAGAGCTTTCTGCTAGAGCCATATCCAACAGAGGCCAAGTGCAGATGAAGAACCACTGCATAAAATGGAGGTGTCAGGGCCACCAAAGGTACCACTGCTGCTGGGGACAAGCCCTGCTGGAGAGCGGTGCAGAACTGGTTTTCCACAGTCCCCAGTGGTGGTAAGCAAGGAACTGACCAGACCCCAGTTCTCTCTATTTTTACATGGTGTTAACCCTGAAGTTACTAGGCAATTTAAGTAGGAGAACCTCAAGAGAAATTTTGGCTTCCTTGCTGAGAAAATGTGTAACAGTTCAAACAAATAGTTAAAGAGCAAAAAGATGTCTCATGTTTGAATAACAAGTTTGTTGAGCAATTCATTCCCATTAACTGAAGAGAAAAATGATAGGAAAATACTAAAAAGAGAAAGGAGAGCTTCAGAATGGAAGAAAGTGAACATGAAAAAGTGATTCATTTATATTAATTTTGGTTTTTCTGGGAGTTCCCTGGAGGTCCAGTGGTTAAGACTTCACCTTTCAATGAAGGGGGTGCGAGTTCGATTCCTGGTCACAGAGCTAAGATCCCACATGCCCAGCAGCCAAAAAAAAAAAAAAAAATCAGAACATAAACAACAGAAACAGTATTGTAACTAATTAAATAAAGATTTTAAAAATAGTCCATAAAAAAAAAAAACCTTAAAAAAAATTTTTTTTTTCTTTAATCAATAACCCCCAGCCCTGCAGCAAGGCAAGTCAGGTAGGTTAGCTGGCCAGGACAGCAATTACTGAGACAGGGATGGTTTTCTGTGATTGTCAAGTGATTCCACTTTAGAAGTTCAGAGTCTAGAGAACAGAGCAGTGTTTCTGCTCTGTGTATTGAGTCACGGCAGGGGTAAGAGGATACCCTTCCAATGTGTACTTAAAGCACTGTGGGGGTGTTTGATCTAACTTCTTACATAAACAGGATCTACATGTGAGAACACTTTCAAAGTGCACACGTGGAGCTGCACTAGAGACCCAGCAGCAGATGGGCAGCCAGCCAACCACTCACATGGGACTGGAGCTGACAACGTTCTGAAGCCTGTGGGGCTCTTCACAACCTCCCCCACTTGCTCAGCCCACTCAGACACACACTTAATGAGGTGCTTCTCACCTGTGGGCTGCCCCTACGCAAACCCCAACTGCACATCTGATCTAATCTGCAGAGGCCTTTCATATAGAGAACACACTTGCTCAAACACCCCTCCCTCATGGGAAAATGGCATCTCTGCTCAAAGCACAATTTTCTCTTGGGAACTCACAAATCATCTGCTCTCACTAAAACGATGGAATCATGGACTTGTTAAGAAAGTCAACTGACATCTCTGTCTGTTCATCAAATCAACTGTTTGACTCAATGGATCTATGAGTATTGTGACCACCCTGTTCTACCCCAGGCCCTGATCTGCCCATGATGGACAGCAATTTGAGTGTCTTTGACCTCCTTAATCCCTGAACTTTGTTGACATGGGCTCCAAACTCCCAACTCTTACCTTTCCCTGGTATCCCAGGGTTTCCTGTTCCGCTGAATAGATGCCAACCTCTCTCACTGCAGCCTCTATCCTTATGATCGTTACTCTGCTCAGCACACACTGACCACTTGGCAGTGGGTCCTTGCTCCCACCAGAGCTAAGAGACCAGCCATTGGCAGCTGCAAATCTCGCCACTGTGACTTCTACTTCCAAACTCCTGTCATTAACAATTTACTATCCCAGCAGCTCAGAGTCAATCCCCAAAGAAGGCCTGGTATTTTAATTCACAGAGTTCTTTACCAAAGAACCAGGAACATGTTTCCCAACGTGCAGCCAGGATGCAGAGTAGCACCATTTTGAGATCAGTCCCAAAGTGATCTTCCTCGACACCCTTGGTAAATAGTGTCCCTTTGGGCTTCCCTGTTGGCTCAATGGTAAAGAATCTGCCTGCAATGCAGGAGACCCAGGTTCAATCCCTGGGTCGAGAAGATGCCCTAGAGAAGGGGATGGCTATCCACTTCTGTATGTTTGCCTAGAGAATTCAATGGATAGGGGAGCCTGGGGGGCTATAGTCGATGAGGTCGCAGAGTTGGACATGACTGAGCAATTAACATTTAACACTTGACTTTGTCCCAGGCATTGTTCTAAGCCCTAGGGATGAACAGATGAATAAGACACTATCCTTGTCCTAAAAGAGTTCTCTGCTTCTGTGTTGCTCTTGCCTAAACATGGTAGGCATTCATGTCAAAAAGCAGGCAACTTCTTGAGCAAACATGGTGTTATAGATGCTGTAGATCACAGCACAAAGTAAGGACAGTTCTTGGTAAACCATAATTGTTGGAAAGAACCAAGGAATTCCCCAGCTGGGATTAGGGGTAGCACCTTCTGAAGCCTTACTGTGGATTCTTTTGATTGAGCCTAAAGGAAAGGGAAAAACAGACTGTTCATTTGGTTATTTGGTTTTCCCTTCTAATGAGCTGTCAATTATTACTTTCATGAAGATTTGCTGTCCCAAGGCAACTATGCTTTCTGTGGAACACCCTAGAAAGTGATAAATCTAACTGCAAACAAAATAAGAATCTCATGAAAAAAAAAACAAAAAAAGCTGAAATAATCACATTGTATTAGAAGCAAGTATATAACCTAGAACAACAAAGGTTGAAAGCAAAATCATTTATTAAGTTAATAACATGCAAAAGATTTAAAGTAGTTTAGTCCTGACAATGCCCTGGGGTTCTTTGTTACAAAAAACACCTAGGTTCTTTAGAAATTTCCCAAGATCAACAACTGAACCAAGAAGAAAACCTCACTTTTATCATTTATGTATATTATATATCTGGGAAATACTAAAGGGTGAACTGGATCTAAAACCTTTCACATCTCTTCCTTCCTCCCATCTTCTAAAGATAAAGGTCTTATGGAAATAAGCATGTTTGGAAGGATGTGGCTGTGGGTGGATTTGAGTAACCCTGAAGGTTTTGTTTGTTCTTCTGAAAGCATCTGAATATGCCAGTGTTTTCCTAAACTGAATGAGAATCAAGAAGATCTGATTCATGTGAATGCATGGCAAAAACCACCACAATATTGTAAATTACTTAGCCTCCAATTAAAAGAAACTAATTAAAAAAATAAAAATGAAAAAAAATGAGAGCTCTGAATATAGCTAGCGGGAAAGAGAGTGGTATTGATCAATACTGGAAAGACAGATTTCTCAAGCCTATGAAATGTCCTTGGACTACTGATCTTTGGAATTCAGCTACAGGTCACTCTATTGTCCTACTTAGAACTTGTCTACTGCTACTAAATGATTCTCTTTAGACAATATGGGCTCTCTGTTAGGTCATATCTAAGCTTCCCCTATTACGGTTTCTCTGCTCCCTCACCACAGGTTTCTTCCATTTAATACAGAACACCCTACCTTCTATTATAACATAAAGGTCAGAGTCAACCAAAAAGTTTCACAAAAACAATAATCGCCCTGTTCCCCACAACCTCTATCTACCCCGTAACCTCCCCAAAGGGAAAAAATGCAAGAAGGGAGCTTGGTTTGAATGGAAATTGATTAAACTTTTTTTTTCCAGTTTCAACACTATTTAAAAAAAAAAAAAAAAAAAAAAAAAAACTCTTGGTTTCTAGTGACCTTTCAAATACAGAATAATTAATGCTGAAGTTGAAAAACTTCAACCTATAGTTGAAAAACCCAAATTTAAAAGTCACCTAACAATGCTGCCAACTCTTACTTATGGGGCCATCCAAGACCCTAAAAATGCAAAGATTTCTTGCCTGTTACTGGTTTTGTCATACCTTGCCAGGGATGCTGATGCATTTTAAATAATGAAAGAACTATAGCCAGATACCTGGATCTATGCTGAACACAGTTCATATGTTACACACACACACACATACACAGTCAGATTCTGCTGCCCACCCTTAGGGATAAAATATTTTTTAACTACTCAAATAAAATGGCACAAGTACCTAAGTTTCAAACTGAGGGAATTTTTCATCCATAGAACAGAGATAAATAATATCTATTTCCTGTCTACTCTGCAGCCTGACTCTCCTTACTCTCAACTACCTGACTCTCACTACCTGTGGCAATCAGTCACAAGACTGCCAAGACTGCCTTGCTCATGCTAAGTACCAACTTCCTATTAAGCTAAATTCTTAAAGAGAGGGGAATACCAGACCATCTGACCTGCCTCTTGAGAAACCTGTATGCAGGTCAGGAAGCAACAGTTAGAACTGGACATGGAACAACAAACTGGTTCCAAATAGGAAAAGGAGTACATCAAGGCTGTATATTGTCACCCTGCTTATTTAATTTATATGCAGAGTACATCATGAGAAATGCTGGGCTGGAAGAAGCACAAGCTGGAATCAACATTGCCAGGAGAAATATCAATAACCTCAGATATGCAGACGACACCACCCTTATGGCAGAAAGTGAAGAGGACTAAAAAGCCTCTTGATGAAAGTGAAGGAGGAAAGTGAGAAAGTTGTCTTAAAGCTCAACATTCAGAAAACTAAGATCATGGCATCTGGTCCCATCACTTCATGGCAAATAGACAGGGAAACAGTGGAAATAGTGTCAGACTTTATTTTTTTGGCTCCAAAATCACTGCAGATGATGATTGTAGCCATGAAATTAAAAGATGCTTACTCCTTGGAAGGAAAGTTATGACCAACCTAGACAGCATATTAAAAAGCAGAGACATTACTTTGCCAACAAAGTTCCATCTACCCAAGGCTATGGTTTTTCCAGTAGTCATGTATGGTTGTGAGAGTTGGACAATGAAGAAAGCTGAGTGCCGAAGAATTGATGCTTTTGAACTGTGGTTTTGGAGAAGACTCCTGAGAGTCCCTTGGACTGCAAGGAGATCCAACCAGTCCATCCTAAAGGAGATCAGTCCTGGGTGTTCTTTGGAAGGACTGATGTTGAAGCTGAAACTCCAATACTTTGGCCACCTGATGCAAAGAGTTGACTCATTGGAAAAGACCCTGATGCTGGGAAGGATTGGGGGCAGGAGGAGAAGGGGACAGCAGAGGATGAGATGGCTGGATGGCATCACCAACTCGATGGACATGGGTTTGGGTAGACTCCGGGAGTTGGTGATGGACAGGGAGGCCTGGTGTGCTGTGATTCATGGGGTCTCAAAGAGCCAGACACGACTGAACAACTGAACTTAAGCTAAATCACCACTAGAAACTGTCATATGTAACAGAAGTTTAATGAAAATTTAGGAGGGAGTCCAGCAAAGCTGGGAACCACGTAGAAATAAAAGCGTCACTCCTGTTCTAAAGTTCCTTGATCACATCCACCACATACCAAGGATTTCCTCAGCCCCCTACTGGATAGCCCCTCTATCTGTGTCCCCCCCTCCCTCCATCTTTCACTTTCAGAACCTCTATCCCAGGCCACCCACAGATCAGGCTATCCCCTCACTTGGTTTTTCAGAGTAATTCACCTTTCCCTTTGTTTTCCCCTCTCTCCCCAAGACACTCACCAAAAAGGCCTCCAAGGTAATTTTTCTAAGTAAGACACTGTTTACCTAAGATAGACTTCTGCTATGCTAGGGAGTTTAGAGGTGGCTGTAGCTGGTTTTTGTTTTGAATGACATTCTTTTCCTTTTATACTACACACATATACCCACAAGCATTAAAAATATGTGTGTGTGTATATATATGTATGTTAAACATATATGCAACTATTAAAGATATTGTCCTTGACAAGTAGAATTTAACAAGTGAAAGTCGCTCAGTTATGTCTGAGTCTTTGCAACTCCATGGATAGTCCATGAAATTCTCCAGGCTAGATGACTGGACTGGGTAGCCTTTCTCTTCTCCAAGCGATTTTCCCAAACCAGGGATTGAATCCAGGCCTCCCGCATTGTAGGCAGATTCTTTAGCAGCTGAGACACAAGTGAAGCCCAAGAATACTGGGGTAGATAGCCTATGCCTTCTCCACTGGATCGTCCCGACCCAGGAATCGAACCAGGGTCTCCTGCATTGCAGGCGGATTCTTTACCAACTGAGCTATTTGGGAAGCAGAATTTAACAAAGTTGGGAGGTTTTATTTTCCTATAGTGTGTGTATGTGTATATTGTGTAAGACTATTTTTAATGATTAGGTCCTATTTTACAATTAAATAAGGAAAAACATTGTTAATAGAAACCGAAATCTTGGAGTACTCCTTCTTCTTCGGTTTCCCCACATCCTATCCATCTGTAAGGCCACCTCCAAAATGTTACACCTCATCCACTTCTTTCTCCACTGCCACCCTCATTTGCAACCCACCACTTCTAACCTGGATACCACAATAGTCTCCTAATGTGTCTCCACATTTTCATTCTTACAATTCATTCTCTGCATAGCAGAGAGATTTTTAAAGCATGCCATGACCCCTCCCTGCTTAAAATTCTTTGAAGACTTCCTAAGAAAACCCAAAACCCATTCCCAAGGCTTTGCAGGACCTAGTGGTCTCCTCCTCTCTACCCTCACCTCCAGCCACGCTCCCTCTTGTTCACTGTGCTCAAAGCATGTTAGTTGGAGCACAAATTCATTCCTTGCTTAACCTGCTTCTTGGGGCTGGTTTATTCTCTACATGTCTTAGCTTCAGTGGCATCTCCTTAGCAGGCCCTCCCAAAGCACACTATCTGAAATAAGTCATGACATTACTCTCTATCGAGATACTAATAACAACCTCTAACCTACTTGATCACTCATTTATCTGTACCTCCAATGGGACGCAAGTCCCCTGGGGCAAAGACCACATTTGTTTTGTTCTCTGTTGTATCCTCTACAGACTAATATAACACGTGGCTAATGTATGGGTATATGGATGGATAATGTATGGATAATGTACATTCATCCAATGTATGGATGAATAAATGAATGAATCACCTTCTCTCTGAAAGTTGTTTTGCTAGGAACTTTACATATAAGCATAAAAATGCGACTTGCACTTTTCAGGATCTTACCCTCAAACAGGATGAATAAGACTTGTGAATAAATAATGACAAAATGTTGTAAGAACTCAGAAGAGGAAAAAATGCTTTTAATAGTTAAGATAATCAAAGGCTTTGTAGGTGAGTGGGAAGTTGAGATGATGGCTACTGAGGGACGGGTAAGATCTCAAAGGATGGAAATTTCAATATTCCACATAGAATGAGGAGAGATACAAATGCATAAAATACAAAACACACATGGGAGATGATATGGAGCTGTTTTACTAGAGGAGGTTTGTGTAGTGTGGATTAAGTGGGGAAAGGCAGATTGGGGTCAGATTTTTGAAAATCATGAATATGAGAATAGGAAGTTTAAACTTTCAGTTTTTCAAAAGAATACTGACATGATCAAAGTAAATTTAAGCCAAGGGAATCTTGCAGTGGCATATAAGACCAATTAGAAGGTATGTCATTTATTAGGGCTTCCCAGGTGGCGCTAGTGGTAAAGAACCTGCCTGCCAATGCAGGAGACACTAGAGAAACTGGTTTGATCCCTTGGGCAGAAAGATTCTCTGCAGAAGGGAAAGGCTACCCACCCCAGTATTCTAGCCTGGAGAATTCCATGGACAGAGGAGCCTGATGGGTTATGTTTCATGAAACTGCAAAAAGTTGGACACGACTGACGTGACTACACACGCATGCCATAAAAGGGTATCACATAATGGATGGATTTCACAACAGAAATTTGTTTCTTCAGAGTTGTAGAGGCTCAGAGTCCAAGGTCAAGGTTTTGGCAGGTTTGGCTGCCTTCCTGCTGTGTCCTCACATGGTTGCCTCTCTGTGCATACCAGGGGTGGGCCGCTCTCTGTGTGTGTTCTAATCTCTTCTTATAAGGACATCAGTCCCACTAGATTGGGGCCCACCCCAATGAAATCATTTTAACTTAGTCACTTTCTTAAAGGCCTTATTTCCAAATGCAGTCACATTCTTAGGTGCTGGGTATTAGGACCTCAACATACAAATTTTAAGGGGAAAATAATTATCCATGAAGTGAAGTGAAAGTCACTCAATTGTGTCCCACTCTTTGTGACCCCATGGACTATACAGTCCATGGAATTCTCCAGGCCAGAAGACTGGAGTGGGCAGCATTCCCTCCTCCAGGGGATCTTCCCAACCCAGGGATCAAACCCAGCTCTCCCGCATTGCAGGTGGATTCTTTACTAGCTGAGCCACAAGGAATTGTCCATAGCAGAAGGTAAGGGAGAGGGGATAATACGGGGGATTGAATGTCAAGATGTCTCATCTTTCCTTTCTTAATATCATGAGGACCCCTCCCTATTCCCTTGTTGATCATGAGGAAATTTTGGAGAGGTCTTGGGTATATTCAAGTAGAAAAGAAACCCTATAAATTTTTTTGTATAAAAGCAAAGTTTTTTTTTTTTAACTTACCCTTTAATTTTTTTTAATTGGAAGATAGTTGCTTTATAATGTTGTGTTGATTTCTGCCATACAACAATGTTAATCAGCCTTAAGTATGGTTGTCACAGAGCAGCAAAAAATCGTATAACTGTGATGTAAAGAAATCAAAGATGATGGTTTCTGATTAGTAAACATTTTCCTCCTTCCCTCGTACAATGAAATTCTTACAAAAGTTGAAGTCAAATTTTTAAATTCTAAATCTGTATGTGAAGACCCTGAGGGAAAAAACTTTCCATGGCCTAGTATCAGGAATGGTTACTTTCCTCTTACTTTCCTACCACAGACTGACTGTTACCTAGGGAATCCTAAAAATTTTGTAAACAATCATATTCACTTTTCTGGTTTGCTCCCAGACAGGCCCAACTCCAACAAACATAGTGAACTAAGTTCACTCCTGGATTCATCTAGTATCCCCCACAATTTTTGTTCCCCCAATGTCTCATTTTTCTTGTGCATTTACTTTTTTTTCATTCTGTAAGATTTCTAAAGTAGTCTTTGCACCCAGGTTGGGTATTTTTTAAAAAAATAAGCCTTGAATTTTTTTTAAAGGCAAACTCTGACATTAAATTTAGTAATTTTATTTCATAATGGAAGTCTTGCAAATTTTGGTTCTCACTAAATGTTTGTCCATAGCCATAAAACTAACAGTAAATTGGTAGGAACAAAGTGGGAGAAAAGAAAAAGTGAAGATTCTCCTATTCTAGGAACCTACGGCTAATAGATTCTTTCCCACTCCTCAGAGCAGCTGGTTTCTATAGTCTCCAATGATCCCCAGCTACTGACTCCAATCACGCTATAAATCTCCTCACTTCATTGTCCCTCATTATCAAGCCTGTGTTCATTTCTCTGGGTTCCTTTAGCCAACAGGTATCTCTCTTGGTCGAGTCTGGGGCCCAAACCTGGGTAGTGGTCACTTGGATGACATACCAGTGAATACTACAAAAGCACCAGCTCACATGTGACTGTACCTAACCTTTAGACACACCCTGTCTAATACTGGGGTCTGTTTTACCATTATATCTTGTCTCTCCAAGTAGATCTTCAATCTGAATGGCAGACATTATCTTCCTTTTTGTGAGCCCCTCAACTACATCACAATGCTAAGTACATAGTAGTTCATCACTAAACACTTGTCAGTATAAATGAATTCAGTGCCTCTAAAAAGGGTAAAAATAGCAACAGCTAAAGGAGAAAGGGAAGCTGCAGGTCCAAGACCCAGTTAACTGTGTCTGTTTGGGGGCTTTACCAAGAGACCAGAACAGACCACGTGGGGCTGACCACAGGACACTTAAAAGAGAGGAATTGCTTGGGAGGAAGGAAAGGAGTTATCACCTTCAATGTTATTTGGAGAAATATTCAGCCTCAAACAAGGAAAACTGGAAGTCAGAGTTATAGGCTATAAAGGTAGGGAGAACATACAGCAAAAGTAAAAAGGATGGGGGGGAAGACACACATTAATGAGTACCAGAGCCAGGCACAATGCTAAATGTTTTACACATAGTAGTTAATCTTCTCAACTAACTGTGTGGCAGGCACATAAGGAAACAGGCTATAAAAAGATAACAACTTCCCTAAAGTCACATAGCTTGTGATTTACAGAGCAGAGAGCTGAGCTCAACCTATCTGCTAAGAAAGCCCAAGCTCTTGATTCAATACCATGCACTGGACAATAAACATGAGGGGTTCAGACTGAGATGTAAATGATGGGTGATCAATAAGTCAAGAGAGAAGGAAATTAAAAGAATAGAGTGAGTGCAAGGCAGAAGTTTCAGGATAAAAAGTCATGAGCACTAGGCCTGTGCGAGAACATACATGTCCCACTAGTATGGGTTTACTTCTTAAAGGACACCAATTACCCCTACAATGTCCACTGTATTCTATGAATTTTGACATTTACATGTTCCTCTGAGTCCCTGTGATAATTCATTTTAAGATATCATAGTTAAGAGAACTTTTCTTACTAAAATAAAATCTCCCTGTCTTCCTCTTTCATAACATTTTAACTGGACACTCCCAGAAAACCAAGAAAACTGCTTATTTGTATAACACACCTAGTTTTAAAATGACAATCCCTTAAGAAATTGCAGAGACAAGCCACAGATGGGAAGAAAATGTTTTCAAAACAAGTATCTGGCAAAGGAATTATATCCATAATTTATAAAGAACTCTTAAAACTCAACAATAAGAAAATAAACTTTTTGATTAATTAATTAATAAACACTTTGGGATTCCATTTAAAGATGGGCAGAAGCTCTGAACTAACATTTTTACTAAAGGAGATATATGGATGGCAAATAAATATATGGAAATATGTTCAGCATCACATGTCATTAGAAAATTGCAAATCAAGGCAACAGTGAGGTACCACTACACAATAATTAGAATGGTGAAAATCCAAATCCAACATCAAATGTCAATTAGGATGTGGAGCAACAAGAACTCTCATTCATTGCTGAAGGGAATACAGCTTGGCAATTTCCTACAAAACTAAACAGTCTTACCATACAATCCAGAAATTGTGCCCCTTGGTATTTATTCAAATGAGTTGAAAACTTATGTCCACCCAAAAACCCATACATGAACATTTATAGCAGTTTTACTTATAAGTGCCAAATATTAGAAACAGCCAAGATGTCCATCAATAAGTGAAGACATTAAAGTATAGTACATTCATAAAATAAACAGAAACGAGCTACCAAGTCATGGAAAGATCTTAAGTGCATACTGCTAAGTGAAAGAAGCCAGTCTGAAAAGACTACATACTATATCACTCCAACTACATGACATTTGAGAAAAATGCAAATTTATAGAGACAGTAAAAACAGTCTGTACTGTGTTGTCCATTCTCCCTAAATTCCAAGCTGCTAGAATTCAGGGAGAAGGAAGGAGGGATGACTAGGCAGAACACAGGGAAATTTTAAGATGATAGAACTATTCAATACAGTACCATTAGGTGGATATAGGATATTATGCATTTGTCAAAAGCCATAGAACTGGACAACACAAATAGGGAACCCTAATGTGAACTATTGACTTTAATTAATAGTGATTTATCAATATGGGTTTACCAGTTGCAGCAAATCCACCACAGCAATGCAAGATGTGAAGAACAAGGGAAATTCTGCATGTGAGAGCATGTGAGAAGGAGCAGTATGGCAACTCTCCATTTTTCTGTAAACCTCTTTAATTATACTAAAAAATAAAGTCTATTAACTTAAAAAGAAAAATGATACCTAAATATGTTTGTCTACTAGGCTCAAGAGCTAATGGCATGAAAATTGAACCTGTAAATTTGTATATATGGACATTCTGGTAAACCGGCAAATTTCTATTTTCCTTTGTCCTTTGAGGTTGTGTTTTACATTTGAAACAACCCTTAATGCTATTTGTTGCTTTAAAATGCTGCTTATGATGAAGGCATCCTTTTTATACACAGTGAATCTACCAAAATTAACTTTTGTCTTATTCCAGATTAGTAGAAATTTTAGTGCTTCAGGTAGTTTTATGGGTCCTTTGGTAGCTCAGGTGGTAAAGAATCTGCCTGCAATGCAGGAGACCCAGGTTTGATCCCTGGGTCAGGAAGTTCCCCTTCAGAAGGTAAATAGCAACCCAACTCCAGTATTTTTGCCTGAAGAATTCCATGGACAAAGGAATCTGGCAGGCTACAGTCTGTGGGGTCACAAAGAGTCAGACACAACAGAGCAACTGTCACTTCACTTCAATTCACTTCAAGTAGTTTTAAGACAGAAATCACATTCTGTTTCACAATCATGTGAATTGTTCTTCTCTGAAGAGAATTCATTTTGTTCTTAAGAGGGAAATACCATTTCTGAAAATCATTTCATTTCATCCTCATCCATCAAACATGTCACTAAGGTTCAGGAACTAATTACCTTTGTAGTACCAAGACAAAAAAGGAAAAAAATGAACAGTGATCACATATCTCCATTACAAATAAAGCAAATTTGAGACAAATTCCTACACCCTTTCCCAAGACACACAGAAAGAATAAAAGTCTAATATAGCTGCTGGAGAATTATCATTGGCTTGTTATGACTTTATGTGGTTTCATAAAAGGCGAGGAAGAGTCCTTGTGCTGCAGTGTTTGCAAAAATGGGGAAGAAAGAAGAGGAAGCAACAGAACTCCTGGAAAGCTACAACTCAAGTGGGGAGTGAAACTCAAGGGGTGCTGGGACGCTGGGGAAATTCCTCCAAGGTTGGAAAGCAAAAAACTGAGAGGACATCAAATTTCAAATCCATGGGTGACAGCAGACTCAAGTCAGAAGCTTAAGTTAGAAGCAGAAAAGAGTGCTGGTGTAGGACCAAAATGTTTGTGTTCAAGAGTCCTATCCTTCACAATTCACTTCTTTGGGCAGTTTTCCACTAATGATGGATGCTTACTTCCTGGTTCACAGTGATGTTCTCAGCTGTATGTAGTTACACGATAAAAATAGAGAGATTGCAATTCAACACTCTATTGAGAGTTAAAGCTCTGTGGAACCATTTGAATGGAGATTGTCAATCCCTTTTGTAGTTTGAATCCATTCTAGCAGGTCCGAGTGAGATGATCAACTCCTCTCTGAAGCCAAGGATTCAACTAAGCAAAATATCAAGACGCTCCACCCTAAGAATCATAATCCTTTGCATCATTCCTGTGAACAGGAAGAGTTAGATAACAACTGACTCTCCGCAGCCTTCCAGCAGTGCCCTTGACTCAGCTCCCGGGCTTCCCAGGTGGCACAGTGGTAAAGAACCCACCTGCCAATGCAGGAGATGAATGAGACTCAGGTTCGATCTCTGAGTCAGGAAGATCCGCTGGAGGAGGAAATGGCAACCCACTCCAGTAATTTTGCCTGGAAAAATTCCATGGACAGAGGAGCCTAAGAAGCTACAGTCAATGGGGTCACAAAGAGTTGGACACGACTGAGCAGGCACACACATGCTGACTCCACTTCTACATCCCCATCAGGTAGCTAGTCTATCCACCTCCCACTTTGATCTCTGGATACTCAAATTTCTCCACTTTCTCCTCCTTGGACCTCTCTCCTCTACAGGACTTTATGCTATAGTCTAACCAACTGACTAGGATCTACTGGATGTCTAGGTACTGCCAGACATCGCCTCCAAATTCTTTGTGTTCATTTTGAAATAAGGAGATGTGAAATAATCAAGGGCAAAGAAAAGTTACTCAATACATACATATATTTTAAAGATATTTATTTACTCATTTATTTGGCTGTGCCAGGTCCCAGTTGTAGCACGTGGGGTTTTTTAGACGGAGCATGTGAACTCCTAGCTCACAGAATCCAGTTCCCTGGCCAGGAATCAAAACCTGGCCCCTAGCACTGGGAGTGCAGAGTCTTAGCCACTGGATCACCAAGGAAGTCCCCTCAATAAATATTAAGCCGCAAACTGGGAAGAGGTAAAATGGGGAATGCAAGGGCTAAAAATTAATCTAAACTGGTAGTTCTCAAAATGGAAAAGTATCAGAATCACTTTGAAAACATCTTTCAATCTTTTCAGACATCATCCCAGACTCGGTGAATAAAAATTGCAGATAGTGGAGAGAGAAGTGTAATTTTTAAAAAGTTCCACAACAGAAAAAGAGACACAGATGTACAGAACAGACTTTCGGACTCTGGGGGAGAAGGCGAGGGTGGGATGTTTCGAGAGAACAGCATCGAAACATGCATATTATCTAGGGTGAAACAGATCACCAGCTCAGGTTGGATGCATGAGACAAGTGCTTGGGCCTGGTGCACTGGGAAGACCCAGAGGGATCGGGTGGAGAGGGAGGTGGGACGGGGGATCGGGATGGGGAATACATGTAAATCCATGGCTGATTCATGTCAATGTATGACAAAAACCACTACAATATTGTAAAGTAATTAGCCTCCAACTAATAAAAAATAAATGGGGAAAAAAAAAAGGTCCACAAGTGATTGATTTGCAACTGTGTTTAAATCCAGGTAGAATTTGTAGCTGAGCCAAAGCATTTATTTTTGCACCTATTTTCTTTATGTTCATTTGGAAATAAGGTGTGAAACAATCAAGAACAAAGAAATAAAAGCTATTAAATGTATATAATGTAATGAAGTATCATTTCTGTGCATTTTTTAATTGAACACGTTTTCTTTTTGTCTCAGAAAACAGTGCTTCTAAAACTTGTTTTAAAAAAATATGAGATTAAGAAATACATACATTAAGAAATCAATTCACCCAAACACATAGAGAACTTCCAAGTTAATTCTATAGTTGATCTACCATTAACTCTTTGCTTAAAATTTTATTGCTCTAATATTTCTGGCATTCAGAAGTACAAAACAGCCAGCAATCAATTTTTTTCAGGGTATTAGTTTGAGTATTAATAGTCTCATGCAATGAACACACATGTTGGAATAGAAGGTTTGGAAATTGAACTGGTTTGGAAATTGATCCCCCGGAAGTTTAGTCAGTAGGCTTTTTCCACCTAAAAATGAAACATCTCCAGAAATGAGTTAATTGATCATTCTTTTAAGTTGTATACTTATTCATAAGAATTTACTGCCAATGAACTTCAGAATAAAGCTGCCATATATATGTGATGCATGAGGGTGGGTAGAAGTTAGTTGGCACAGGGTCTCTAGGGGCCGTCCCCCATAGATGTTTTGACACCCTATTAAACATTCTGAAAATCCCATAGGGCTTTAAGCCTCCTATATGGTCTGATCCTAGTCAGAGATGGGTTTACTGGCATCACCCCGGCAAAAAAGGCAGGTTCTGTGTGGGCGTAGGGGTAATTGACAAGTATGACTGAAGACTTGGGGGGCTGAGTAGTTAAAGCTGTGGTTTAACTAACAATTTCAGTTTTGAGTTGTTGGGGGCCCCATAAGAGCTTTTCTAAGACTATATTTGGGGGAGAGAATATGCCAGGCATCAGTTCTAAAGACCTCCCACCAGAACCCTCAGATCATCTACAAGCAGGAAATGCTCTAGTAGAAATGGGTAGTGCCTCAGAGTCACTGGCCAATTTCTTAAAGGCCAAATTTTAAGAGTTGGAGTCAGGCTTCTCGAACATTTTCTAGTTCTCAGTCTAAGTTTTATTTTCCCTCACGACTAATAAAGGTAACCAGAAAAATAGTCTGTGCAACTTCTAACACTTCTTGGAGCACATTGAGTTTTTAATTTATAAGCACAAATAATCTGTCAAACTTTTATTCAATTGTCTAAGACTCTACTTAGGTTTCACCCACAGTCTAAAGCTTCCTCTGGCTAAACCCAGTAGCTAGTGGTTCAATTATTTATGTATAGCTTCATTACTGAAAAACACACTGCGTTACATTGGAACGTATATCTATCTCCTTGAGGCAAAAGTCATGTTTTATTCATACAATCTCTCTCTTCCTTTGTTGGTTCTAAACTCAGTATTTCTTGGGAAAAATGAGATAGAAAAAGGGAACAAAGAGGGAAGGAAGAAAAACGAAGCAACAAGAAATTATTTCTTTATCTTATATTCAAATAATTATTTCTACATAACAAAAGTTCAGTTCATTTTGTGCTCACACAAATAGTTACTGAAATGGTCAAGATACAATTTCATACAGAATAGGAGAAAGAGTAGATCAACTTTTCTTCCCTTGAGGCCATACCTCAGTAGTAGTTTATGTCTTAAAAACACCTCAGATCACCATATCTGATAACTCTGTAATTCTCTCCTTAGGTCTTTCCAGCTTAAAAGCCCCAAGGAATGGGCATCTGAGTGAATAGGAGTACAAAACTCTACATATAGCACCTGCTCAATGAATACTTACTAAAGTCACATAGGAATGCCTTGAAGAAAGAGACAGTTATGCTGAAAGGAATTCTATTTTATCCTGAGTATAAAAAAAAAAGTATAGTCAACTGGTCTAGAATGACTGAAGGTAAGCCTGGACTCAAGCTCCTCAAATCAGAGATTTTGGCTGGTGCTCTTCTAAGGAGAAATGAACTTACAGTGAATAAACAGTTGGTTTCAGCAGAACTCAATAAAAATAGTTTGGGAAGAGAGTGATCTTCAAAAGTTACTTTACTTTATGGACTTGTGTCTGTGCTTCTGAAGGACAACTAGATACAAATTCAGAATCTCAGAACTCTAGCTCTGTTGTTGACAGAAAATAGATGGCCAACTTTAATCAAGTCATTTCCATTTTCTGTGCTTCCGTTTCCTCATCTCTTCAAGAAGGATAATAATCTCTGCAGTATTCCAGCGTTGTTGTGATTCCATACCAGTATATGATCTAATTCACAGCAGTCTCTTCTAAAAGTTCTCTAACCACAGTTCCTGGTATACAAACAATCCCCCCAAAAGTGTTTATGGAATAAATGGAGTGGAGTGGGTCAGAATGAATTTTCTGCATTCATATTCTGAGTTCAAAGCAACTTTGTCATTCTTGGAAGTAAATGCTTTGATCAATGAGATGAAAAATATTCAGCAATACCTATTAGCTTTTCAAAGCTCAGGTCACAGGAATCCCACTTCTGGGCATACACACTGAGGAAACCAGATCTGAAAGAGACACGTGCACCCCAATGTTCATCGCAGCACTGTTTATAATAGCCAGGACATGGAAGCAACCTAGATGTCCATCAGCAGACGAATGGATAAGGAAGCTGTGGTACATATACACCATGGAATATTACTCAGCCATTAAAAAGAATTCATTTGACTCAGTTCTAATGAGATGGATGAAACTGGAGCCCATTATACGGAGTGAAGTAAGCCAGAAAGATAAAGACCAATACAGTATACTAATGCATATATATGGAATTTAGAAAGATGGTAACGATAACCCTATATGCAAAACAGAAAAAGAGACACAGATGTACAAAACAGACTTTTGGACTCTGTGGGAGAAGGCAAGGGTGGGATGTTTTGAGAGAACAGCATCGAAACATGCATATTATCTAGGGTGAAACAGATCACCAGCCCAGGTTGGATGCATGAGACAAGTGCTCGGGGCTGGTGCACTGGGAAGACCCAAAGGGATCGGGTAGAGAGGGAGGTGGGAGGGGGGATCAGGATGGGGAATACATGTAAATCCATGGTCGATTCATGTCAATGTATGACAAAAACCATTACAATACTGTAAAGTAATTAGCCTCCAACTAATAAGAATAAATGGGAAAAGAAAAAAAAAAGCTTGGGTCATTAGGAAAACTTATTATTGTTGTTGTTACTATTTTTACCCACCAGATAAATCAAAGAATTTTTCCCTATGCCATGATTTCACATTTGACATTGTTTTTATTTCCATATTTCATGATGAAATAAAGACAGCAGGAAGGAGACAAACATAACAGTGTCCAATCTGTAAGTCATTTTCAGTTCTATTTTTTTCCTTTCAGAGGGTCATTGAACTGTAGCATGGGGCATTGTAGTAAAAGCACCACAGATGCAAATATAAAGATCCAAGTAAGTAATAGATATTTGGGTTACTAACAGGACAAGAAACACAATTAATATTGTCATAATAGACTCGTACTGAACACATACAAAGTACAAGTTCATTTAACACAATTGTAAAACAAGAAATAATAGGCAACTGGAAGGCAGAGAAGCTGAAGGTAGGCCAATGGGAGATAGAAAGAAATCCTCTGATAAATCAAGGGCAATGATAGTAGTAGAATGATGAGAGAAAATCATTGTGACTGTCAAGAAAGAAGTTAGTTTCCTTTCCTCAGAAAGGGTTAGGTGGACAACCACTACTGTAAAACCCGTGTCCTCTCAGAGGACAATATTAGGGCATCACTACCCATTTAACCCAGCATAGCATCCAGCTCCCATAGTGGAACCACAGGAGACTGCACCATAGCATTCGGCTGATATGACTGGGAAAACAAGGAGAATACAGTGAGCAGAGGAGCTGAGCCGGAGTTCTTCCAGACAGAAGTAAGCCAAGAATCACCAGTGTTGAATGATGATCTGTACTATGGTTGGGATCTGTTGCTTCATTTTTCAGTTATTTCCATGAGTGCTTGGGGGGGAAAATAATGTTCCATTCATCACAGACGAAAAAGCTACCCACCTAGAGGAATACACACAGATGTTTCATAAAAGGGAATCACATACACACAAAGTTGAATTAGGTACAAATCAAGGAGCTCACAGTCTAAAATAGGAATTCTTAACCTGGAATCTATAAACAGAGTAAAGGGAAATCCATGAAATTGAATTGAAAATATATACACTATTATTTCCTCTAATTTCTAACTAAAATTTTTCATTTCCTTCAGTTAAGAATGTAGGCAATAAACTAACCCCAGTAGTATTAATTTCAGTAGGAGACAAGGTCGCAATTACAACTAAGTATTTTCATCTTCTTTATAATCCTTACAGATATTGTAAGCCACCAGCAGATACCTAAGATACACTTGTGCTCATCACTGCTGAAGCTACAACATTAATTAGAGTCACCAGTTAAGTTTATCTAATGCATTAATAAAGAAGCATATATGTTGCTATATATCCCACACACAGGATTTTTTAGTATTTTGATAACTGTATTTCAGTATAATTGGTTTCCTTTGAAAGCCTGCATACTTTATTTTACAGATTTTAAAATATCCTGAGAAGCAGTTCATAGACTTCATTTGATGACCAAATGGGTTCACGCTACCGAAGATTAAGGACTCCTGGTCTGAAGAGAAGTCAGACAAGCACAGAGCTCTTATGTCATAAGCACAGAGCTCCTGATACATAAGTGTAGCAACTGTCTTTTGATGGAAGTCTGTTTTCTAACCTTCTTGCTGCCTCTCTGAAGCAATTGCCTTCCAATAAGTCCCTTTCCTGCTTATGTAATCTGGAGCTTATATCTATTAAGTGCGACCAGGACTCAGGTGGTACTGTATTTAATATATATATATTATGATTTTAAAAGTACATTTTATGGCAAATGCATAAATAGCTATCACATGCTAAATCTTCTAAAATATTAAGTTTAATAAGTCTCCTTATTGAATCTAATCTGCCCTCATAGATTCTACCCCCTACCTCATAGCAACTACCAAATGACAGGCCTAATACCTAAGAAGAATTGAATGTTATATTGCCTTGAAAATTCAGCCCCATGAAGTAGCCGCCGTATTTGTATACTTTTAGATACAAACTCTTTAGAATGTCTCATCTTTCTCCACTATTGGCCTTTTCTCATAACTCTCTTACTATCACCCAAATAACTTAACAAGGCAATAGGTAACAGTTGATGGATCCATGATGCAGAATTCAAGAATAATTCCATTTGCTCTTTTCTTCAACTAAAAAGGATTTACTTCTTGAGGAAAGAAATGCAACCTCCTCGATGTGGCACTCCCATAACCTGGATACTCAAGAGCAAAGTTAAACTGAGAATCTAGAACAGACATTGGGGTGTTCTAGATGCCCACTGGGATCTGGTGGTAGTGGCTATCTGGAGCACAGTGATAAGAAGTGTCTTGAGGCTACATTCTGGTTCAGTGTGAAAGAACACTACAACTAAATAAAAATGTTTATCAAGGGCCCAGAAGCAGTGACATGACTGCTTCATATCTTCCTCCTGGCTTTACATACTTTCTTGAAAGTTTAACCAAATGGAACCACAAAGAAGAAAGTCCTTCTTTTGTCTATTGCTCTTTACAAGTTCAACTTTGATTCTCAACAGACATGCCATGATTTCTTAGGACCTTTATGAGTGGTGCAGTATCATGGACTTGTTAGTAGACCCAAGAATTAAAGATGTAATAATAGTAAATAATCCTCTTGGAAACCCTCCCCATCATATACCAACTGATCAAATATAAATTTATTTGAGTCCATCTATAGATCCTGAGCTCTTTAGCCATTGGCATCATTCCAGTGGATGAGTGAGAATAAAGAAATACTTCAAACATTGGCAAATATTTGAAGATTCAAAACCAAATTCCTCTTCCTAGTTCACCTTGCTTACAGAGATGACACATACCACTCTCAGAAACTAGTGACTACCTACAGTGGTAAACTCTCTGGCACTGGTGGCCTCTGGTGTTTCTTCTTTCTAGTCATATAGTCCTTCTCAGCAAGGGTCACTCTTACTCCCAAGAGGAAAGTCAACATGACTCACTTTCAGAAACTGAAAGTACACCATGTCCACATGAGCAGTGCTGCTTACTATATAACCACAAAACCACATCAGAAGTAGTAGTCAGCTGCTTAGGAAGGAGAAGAGGCAGTGGGCTGAACCAACTCATTCCCCATTCCAGACAGCCAGGCTTCTGGAGGACCACAGGTTCTTTGCTAAGATATGGAACAGAGGACAAATGTCAGCAACAAATGCAGCCAGGGTCCTTGGCTTCTGGTCACTGAACACAGAGAAATGAGGGCCTTCCCAAGGTCCCATTGTGAAGCAGGGAGGTTTAGGCCTCATCCTTCTTTCCATTTCCTGGGGCATGTTCTTCTCCGATTCTATCTTCTTCCCAAACATCCAGCACTCTCTTACCGAACCTTGTGTTAGGGGATTTGGAGGGAGGATTTAAGGAAAGAAGGCCTTGGTCTGGGTGGGCTACTGTCAGGATTCTGACTGCATATCCCGATAATTCTTACCTAGAAGGTATGAGGAATGTGTGCTGTGTGTCAGTCGCTCAGGCGTGTCTGACACTTTACGACCCCATGGGTGTAGCCCGCCAAGTTCTTCCATCCATGCGATTTTTTCCAGTAACAATACTGGAGTGGGTTGCCATTTCCTTCTCCAGGGGATCTTCCTGATCCAGGGATCGAACAGAGGTATCCTGCATTGCAGGCAGACTTTTACTGTCTGAGCCACCAGAGAAGAATGCGTGAGGAATGAAACATGGCCAAACTTTAATCAACAAAGAAATATGATTCACCCACTCATATTCATCAGATTACTGGCATGTTTGGTCATTTTTGTGCTCACTTTTGACCATGCTCTCACATTTGTAGCTGTGTTCAGACCTGATTAATGAGTAAATTTTTTTTTTTTTTTTTGCCTTGCCCACTGTGGTTGCAGACTGACCTTGTCAGATATTGGGGTTGTGTGAAATTGTTTCTGTTCAACCAGAGAACACCACAGCCTAGTCAAGAGTACAGGGCCAGCTCCAGCAAAACCAAGGACTACCTGATAGAGCCAGGCCAGCTCAATGTAAGAAGAGGATTTTATACTCATCAACATATAGGCACCCCAATACATAAATAGACATAAAGGGAGAAACTGACAGGAATACAATAATAGCAGGAAACTTAAACACTCCATCAACATCAATGGACAGATCTTCAAGCCAGCACCACTTGCTTTTCTCTGCTCTGTGGTCTGAGTAGGACATTGAATTCTGTGACTTCTCATGATGCTCTGATGCCACCTAGTGAAAATTCATAACCAAATAGGACACAAGTCACCACTGACTTTCAACCTCTATACATGCTCACATAGACACACAAAGGAAGTATTTACTCCTGCAGGAGAAGTGAAGCTGGAATTCCTAAGGGCATCTTGTTGGTTCTTCAATTTTGTCTGTAATTGGTCTTTAAAAATAAATGCTACAGCAACATTCATATTAAAAAACACACACAAATACCTATCTGCTTACCTTCTGCATGAACATTGGGCCATTTTAATCTTCAAGATAGCTCTATGAGATAATTTATTAATATCACCACTTCACAGGTAAGAAGACTAAGGCACAGAGAAGCTAAGTGATGTCCCCAAAGACACCTTGCTTATCAGGGGAAGAACTGAAATAGAACCTCAGAGAGAGTGTGGCTTCAGGACCTATTCTTTTCTGCTGTGACTTTCTGACTCTTATTATGCTACCTGGAGCTCTGATCACTGCAAAAGAAAAAGAGGGAAAGAAGCTTCCTGTCTGCTTTCTGAACCTGCATCGTTTGCCTCTCCATCCTCCATTTCTCAGGCACCCTAGAGTCCTTGAACCAGATTCCCAGCTTCTATAGACTCAGGGAACAAAGAATACTGATCACCCTTTGGGATTCATAGAACTATAATACGGCATCAGCAAGGGAAACACAAACCCCCAATTCTCCCCCAGTTCTAATTAATAAGAAATAGTAAGTGATTAAAATCTATATATAGATATGTAAGTAGACTATCCTATTTTAAATGCAACCTAGAAGCTTAAAGAACCAATAAATTCAAAAAGAAAATTTTGAAGACCACGGTAACTTCTGAATGAGCACCAAAGAACCATCAGGGTCACTGTGAAAACCTGCACTGATGTGCCTGAAGACATAAGGCGAACACCAGGAACACACAGCTTTGCATGCCAGCCACCGCCCCGAGTGGCCAGCCTGGGGGCTTTTACATAGAGGGGGAGCCAGAGGTCCGGGAGTAGGGGCTAGCTCATAGGAAGGGCTGGGAGGAGTCTCTCTGAGACATGACATTAGGAATCCTTTCCACACACAGACAGGAAAATCAGCAAAGAGGAACTCCCTCCGTGGACACTCAGGTCTGGACCTCAGCCATGACAGAGATCAGGAAAGGAACTTACAGATGACTTTCAGGAAGAAGTGGCTGCCCAGGGGCCCACTCCAGCCCACAGATAGTTTTGACTGGCTCACTCTGTGCTTCCTAAACTATGAATCAAAATTAGGAAATTTCATATGAATTTGGATTTCCGAAGTCTCTTGAAAAATTGGAAGACTTAGTAATACCAGGTCCGGGTCACCACGTGATAAAAAGCTTTCATCCAGGCCCTTCAGACTGACCGCATCTGGCAGGGTGCCCACCCAGCCAAGGCACTCATGTACTTTCCTTCCCGGCCCCTAGAGGATGTGAGTCTTGAGCTTCTGATCCAGCAGGAGCTGTCCAAGGCTCTGGGACAGGCTGCTCCACCACAGAGGACTGTTGCCAAGCACCGTGAGCCCACCCAGCACCCAGGCCAGAGACGGGAGCATGTACACAGGAGTCAGAGACAACACCCTTCCCCCAAGTAAGAACTCCCATAACGTGAAGCCAACTCAGCTTCCCAACATCAATTCCCATGATTTCCTTCACATATGCTATGCTGCAGCCACACTTCAGTACTTAATGTTCTCTATTCTTCCCAGATCTGTACCCTCTGTTTGGAATACCTCCTCCTCTCTGCCACCTCCCTCTTTCCACCTGGTATATTCAACCTTTACCCAACTGTCAAAGCCAACCACAAAAGTTGTTCAGTGAAGACTTCTTCAGGTTTTGTAAATCAGAATTAATCCCCCTTCCGGTCTTACTTTAATATTAGTTTACACTTCTCCTGTAGGATTACCATAGTCTGGTTTACATTATGGTTAGTCTTTCTTTCCGTTAACTTGTGAAATCCTGAAAGCCAGAAATTGCCTCTCATTAATTTTCATGCCCACCCGCTCTCCACAACCACTCCTCTCATTTCCTAATCTGTTAGTTAATATAATCATTGTTGAGTATGTTTTTAAATGACTGCGAAGTAGACCTTGGTTTCTACTGCCATCTAGTGACCATAATGTAGAATTATGCCTGAAACCATTGCAATCTTAGGAACCATTCTAAATTCATCCCTCTGTTCCTCTTTCCAATATTTCCTATTTCTTCCCTTTTCCTCCTTTCCTTCTTTTCTCCGTCAATTTTTAGTCATTTATCCTTTCAATCAAAACATACTCATTGATCATCTTCTAGGTATCAGACACTGTGAGCAATTAATAATCATCACAAATATGAATAAATATGAAGGACCCCTATTGCCAGCCAAGGTGGAGCAAGCCCACTGCAGCCTGTATCTTGTATCGATTACAGAAAAACTATGGGCAAACACATGAAAGCAACTACCTGGAAGAAGATTAGGGAGGGGAACCTAAACTTGAAAAGTTCATATAGAGATGAGTTTCTTTGGTATTTTTTCCTCTTTTGCCTTCCCACCTTGACCCAAGTGATTTCCACTGTTTGTTTGTTTTTTTTCTCCTATTTTTCCTTCCAGTCATGCACCAAGGGCAACCCAAATCATGAATCTGCAATGTAATCACCATTACTCCAGCACCAAAATCCCTGGGAGAAAATCCATGTTTCTGGCCAAAGTAACTCAAATAAAGGGAACCTTGTGATACAAAAAGAGTGGAGAAATGATTTTTATGTTTTTCCCCCTCTCTCCCGCTTTATTCTCACCACTTGGTACTGAGGGTTGCCCCAGTCATACGTAATTATGGGTAATAAGGTCACTAGAACTTCAAATAAACTTTTTCTAGTAAGATGACCAGGAAAAGGAGCTCCTGGAGAGAGAGTCAGAGAGGGAGATCTCTACATTTTGTGGATAAAGCCACGTGTCCTGAATTCATCTGAGTGCCCATGCAGGGGGCAGAGTGAAAGCAGAAGGGCAAAGACCTTGAAAGGCCATGCAGAGAAAATGAAAGAAAACTCGCAATCTAAATTTAAAGATTAACTACCAAAAGAAAAACCTTATCCAGAGTTTAATAGGACTTACTCTCAATATAAAATCCAAAATGTCTGGATACAATTGAAAAAAAAAAAAATCTACTGACAAGCAAAGAACCAGGGAAATTTGACAACTTACAGGAAAATAAGAATCAATGAAAGTCAATTGTGGGATGACACAAATGTTGGAATCAGACAAAAATTAGACCAGCTATAGTAACCAGACTCCAAGAAGCAAACACTCCTGAAATAAATGTAGATATCGAAGCTCTCAGTAAAGAAACAGAAACTGGGGCGGGGGGGGGGGGGGGGAATTTTAGAACCGAAAAATATCTGAAATACAAAATTCACTAGGTGGTCTCAAGGGAGGTTTAAAAAAAAGCAAAGAGTCAGAAAATTAGTACAGATCAACAGAAACTATTCAAACCTGAAGAACAGAAAGGGAAAATACTGGTGGGGGTGGGGGGGAACAAGCCTAAAGGAAAATATCCAGATGTATAGAACAGAATTTTGGACTCTGTGGGAGAAGGCAAGGGTGAGATGATCTGAGAGAATAGCATTGAAACAAGTATACTATCAAGGGTGAAACAGATCACCAGTCCTAGTTTGATGCATGAGACAAGTGCTCAGGGCTGGTGCACTGGGAAGACCCAGAGGGGTGGGATGGGGAGGGAGGTGGGAGGGGGGTTCAGGATGGGGAACACATGTAAATCCATGGCTGATTCATGTCAATGTATGGCAAAAACCACTACAATATTGTAAAGTAATTAGCCTCTAACTAATATAAATAAATGAAAGAAAAAATTTTTTCAAGAAAATATCGAAAGGTTCACATTTATGTCATTGGAATCACAGAAAAATGTGAAAAGGGGAAAAGGGTTTGGCACAGAAAAACTGTTTGAAGAAATGATGGCTGAAAACTTTCCAGGCTTTGTGAAAGAAATAAATTTATAAATTCAAAAGGCTCAGAAAACCCCAGATAGGTTAAAGTCAAAGAAAATCATATCTCCATACATTATAATAAAAAAAATTCTTGATTTGCTGCAAATTTAAGTTTTGAAAATAACCAGAGGAAAATGACACATTACAAAAAGAGGCAAAATTATTCAAATTACTGTGGATTTCTTATCAGAAAACATGGAGACCAGAAGATAGTGACACAGTTTTCTTTTAAAGTAACTATAATGTAATAACTAGTAAACCAGAATTCTGTGTTTAGCTAACGAAATGCCTAGCAGGAAAATGAAATTGAGACATTTTAAGATGAAGGAAAACTAGGACAATTCATATTCAGCAAAACTGCTCTAAGAAAAACGCTAAAGGAATTTCTTCAGGCTAACTGAAAGTGATACAACATGGAGATTAAGAAAGAGCAATAATATAATAGACAACAATGATAGATATTTAAATAAATAGCTTATTTCTTCCTCTTAGATTCATTAAAGTAGGTGTGACTAATAAAAGCAAAAATTATAATATTGTCTGATGGGATTTTCAATGCATGTAAATGTAATACATTGGTGTGTGTGGTCAGGTGCTCGGTTGTATCCGACTCTTTGCGACCCCACAGACTATAACCCACCAGGTTCCTCTGTCCATGAGAGTCTCTAGGCAAGAATACTGGAGTGGTTTGCCATTTCCTTCTCCAGGGGATCTTCCCAACCCATGGATCAAATCTGCATCTCTTATGTCTCCTGCATTGACAGGTGGGTTTTTTACCACTAGCGCCACCTGGGAGCCCAAATGTAATTAATACACATGAAAACTAATATAAAGGGAGAGGGGAAAATAAAGAAAACTACATGATTAAAACTTCAACCCTTACTTGAAGTGGTAAAATACTAAGTAGACTGTGAAAGATTAGATATGTATATTATAAAGACGTAAAAGAGCAACTAAAAAAAAATACAAAGACATAAAGCCAAGAGATAAAATATAATAATAAAAAAAAACACTGAAATAATCTAAAACATGGCAGAAAATGGTGACTAGAGAAAAACCAGAGAAATGGTGAATAGGTAAAAAACAGAGAAAAGGAAAATCTAAAATAAATAGAGAGTACACCTAAATCCAACCATATCAATAATTCCATTCAAAGTAAGTGGTCTCGACATGCCAATTAAAAGACAAAGATTGTCAGATAGGAAAAACAAAAAAGGCTCAGTTACATGTTGTCTACAAGAAACTCTATAAATGTGATATACAGGTTAGAGTAAAAGGATGGAGAACGATAAAACATGACATCACACAACTAAAGTAAGTGAGAATGACTATATTAGTATCGAGGTAGAGGTCAAAACAAGGACTATTACTGGGGAGAGAGAGGGGTCAATATACCTAGAACACAAAACAATCCAGACATGTATACTGCAAACAACAGAGCTTCAAAATACATGTATCAAAAATAGAGAACTAAAAGGAAAAATACACAAATCCACAATTATTCTTGGGGACATCAAAATACCTCCATAATCAGCAGAACAGTAGAAAATCAAGAATTAATAAGACCTGAATATTATTGCTCAGTTTTACCTAATTAATATTCATAAAGTATTCCATCCAAAAGAATATACATTTCTAAGTGTACATGGAACATGCACCAAGGTTGATCAGGGGTCGGCAATTATGACCTGCAGGCCAAATTCAACCTACCATCTGATTTTATAAATAAAGTCTAGTTGGAACACAGCTATGCCTATTTGTTTGCATTTCTTCTGTGGCTGTCTTTGTGCCACAAAAGCAGAAATCAGTAGTTGAGGGATAAAATATGTGGTCTTAAAAGTCAAAAATATTTGCTGACACTTTACCAAAAAAATTACTTACCTCTGTTCTGGACAATGCACAAATAATAGTCAACTGAGAAGACTACTAGAGAGCACGCAGTGTGCTCTGACCATAATGGAATTAAATCTAAAAATAAAGATATTTGAAAATTTCCCAATTTTTGGAACTTAAACCACATCCTTACAACTCACTCATTGGTCAAAGTGGAAGTCTCAAGAGAATGTATAAAGTATTTTAAACTACACAAATATGAAAATATCACATATCAAATATTTCTGGACAGGGAGATGCAACTAAAGAATGTTCACAGGAAAAGTTATAAATGGTATAAGTGTTTATATTGAAAAATAAGAAAGGCCTCTAATTCTAAGCTTCCATCTTAAGAAACTAGAAAAATAAAAGCAAATTAAATACAAATTGAACAGAAAGGAATACAATTAAGAGCATAAAAAATACTGAAAATACAGAATAAAGAACATTTATAAAAACCAATTTTATCTAAAGATAAAAATAATTCATAAACCTCTAGCCAGACTGACTGAGCTAGAAACAAATTATCGATATCAAGAATGAAAGAGTAGGCATCGCAATAGATACTATCAACACTAAAAGGTGATTAAGGAAACACTCCAGACAACTTCTTTAAGTGCTTCCATTCAACAACTTAAATGAAATGGAATGAATTCTTGAAAGGCAAACTACCAAAAATCACTCAGGAGGAGATAAGTAAACTGAATATTCTACTAAAGAAATGGAATACAAAGTTTAAAAAGTTTCAACAAAGAATAATACAGGCCAGGAGGAACACACTATTAAACTCAACCAAGCATATGAGGGAGAAGTACCAAATCTATATCATTTCTTTCCGAAAACAGAATAGGAAGGAACAACTTTCAAATTCATTTTATGAGCCCAGTGTTAGCCTGATACCAAAACTAGACAAAGATATTACAAGAGAGTAAAATTACAAAACAATATCCCTCCTGAATATGGACACAAAAGTTCAACAGATTTTATCAATTCCAGGAGCATAGAAGAAGAATTATGTACTATGAGCAAGAGAGGTTTATCACAGGAATGCAAAGATGTTTCAACTTTTGAAAATCACTCCAGTATAACTCATCGTAACAGACTTAAAAGAAAAACTGTACAATCATCTCAATAGAGGCAGGAAAATATTTGACCGAACTCAACGTCCAGCATGTTAAAAACTCTCAGCATCACTATCAAAAGAAAAAGAAAGCTTTGTTAATCTGAAAAAGGCAGCTACAAAAAAGTATACCACTAATGTTACTTTCTGGAGAAATAATGACTGTTTCCCTAGTATTGACACCAAGACAACAATAACAGCTGTCGCCATACCTAACTAGCACAATAAAGCAGGAGAAGGAATTGAAAAAACACAGAGATTGGAAAGGAGGAAATAAAATTATTTGTCTATGGAGAAAATCCCAACGAACCTATGAGAAAAACTCTTAGAACTAACAAGTTTAGCAAGGTTACAGAATATAAGATTAATATATAAAGTCAACTGTATTTCTTAATAGTAGCAAAAAGAGTAACTAGAATTTTTAAAAAGTGCTATTTATAATAGCATAAAAATGAAATACTTAGGAAATGTATATTTGATACAAACACACATATCTACATACACCAATATACTCTGTGCTGAAAACAACTCAGCATTAATGAAAACAAGATCAAAGGAGACCTAAATAAATGTGGAGATATACTGTGTTTATGGATTGGAAGACTCAATATTGTTATGATGTCCCGTCTTCCTGGACTGATGCACAGATTCAATATAATCCCAATCAGAATTCTAGCAGGATTTCCTGTGGAAATCAACGAACTAACCCCAAAATTTATGTGAGAAAGCAAAGGAACTAGAATGGCCAACAGTTTAGAAAAAAGAAGCAAACCGTATGATTTTCAAGATTTACCATATAAATCAGTGGTTCTCAACCAGAGATGATATTTTCCCTTAGTTCATTTCAGCCATGTCTGGGGATTTTTTTTTTATTGTCATGATTCAGGGGATGTCTGGAAAGAAGAGGCCAACCATACTGCTAAATAGCCTATAATAACCTCTACAAAATTACCTGGACCAAAATATCAATAGCAATGAGACTTTGAATTCCTGCTACAAAACTACAATAAGAAAGATAGTGTGTTACTGACAAAAGAGCAGACACTTAGATGAATGGAAGAGAAGAAAAGGTTCAGATATAGACCCACACATATAAAGTCAACTGACTTTGACAAAGGTAAAAGTCAATTCACTGAAGAAACAAGTCTTTTAATCAAATAGTGCTAGGAAAATTATACATTCATATCCAGAAAAATAAAACATCATAATCATATAAAAAATTTAACTCAAGAAAGATCAAAGACTTCAGTGCATAACATAAAACCATAAAGTTCCTGAAACGGAAAGTGTTAGTCACCGAGTCATGCCTGACTTTGTGACCCCATGGACTGTAGCCCACTAGGCTCCTCTGTCCATAGAATTCTCCAGGCAAGAATACTGGAGTGGGTTGCTATTTCCTTCTCTACGGGATCTTCCTGAGCCAGGGATTGAATTCAGGTCTCCCACATTGCAGGCAGACTCTTTACTGACTGAGCCACCAGGGAAGATCATAAATGAAAGTGAAAGTCACTGAGTTGTGTCTAACTCTTTGCGACCCTATGTACTATATAGTCCATGGAATTCTCTAGGCCAGAATACTAGGCTGGGTAGTCTTTCCCTTCTCCAGGGGATCTTCCCAACCCAGGGATCAAACCCAGGTCTCCTGGCTTACATGCAGATTCTTTACCAGCTGAGCCGCCAGGGAAGCCCAACAAAGCTCCTAAAAGAAAATTAAGGAGAAAATATTTGTGACATTAGGTTAGGTAAGGACTTCCTAGATATGGCCACAAAAGCATGATCAAAAAAGAAGAAAATTGGCAAATTGAATTTCATCAAAATTAAAATCTTGAGCTCTGCAAAAGACTCTTAAGCAAATAAAAAGACAATCTTATTAAATCATTGTGATACACCACATAACAAAGAATATAAACCATATGACCATCTCGATAGACACAGAAAAAGCTGAATTCAAATTCAATACCCATTTATGATTTAAAAAAAGAAGAGACAAACCCTCCAGAAAGTGGGCATAGAGGAACCTGTGCTGTGCTGTGTTGAGTCACTCAGTCATGTCCAACTCTTTGCTACCTCACGGACTGTAGCCCTCTAGGCTCTTCTGTCCATGGGATTCTTCAGGCAAGAATACTGGAGTGGGTTGCCATGCCCTCGTCCAGGGGATCTTCCCAATCCAGGCCTCCCGCATTGCAGGTGGATTCTTTACTATCTGAGTCACCAGGGAAGCCCAAAGATGGAATCTACTTCAACATAACAAAGGTCATATATGACAAACCCACAGCTAACATCATACTCAATCATCAAAAGCTTATTCCTCTAAGATCAGGAATAAGACAGGATGTCCACTCTTAGCACTTTTATTCAACATAGTTTTAGAATTCTATGGCAAGACAGAGAAGAAAAGGAATACGAACTGGAAAAGAAGTTAAACTGTCACTGTTTGCAGATGTGGTTTAGTCACTAAGTATTCTCCAACACTTGCAACCCCGTGGACTGTAGCCCACCAGGCTCCTCTGTCCATGGATTCTCCAGGCAAGAATACTGGAGTGGGTTGCCATTTCCTTCTCCAGGACATCTTCCCAACCCAGAAATAGAACTTGGGTCTCCTGCATTGCAGACAGATTCTTTACCAACTGAGCTACAAGGGAAGATTATTTGCAGATGACATGATACTATACATAGAAAATCCTAAAGATGCTACCAGTTAAGAGTTCATCAATGAATTTGGTAAAGTTGCAGGATATGAAATTAATACACAGAAATCTCTTGCCTTTCTCTATACTAACAATGAAATACAAGAATGAGAAATTAAACAATCCCATTTTCCATCACATGAAAAATAAAATACCCAGGAATAAATCTATCTAAGGAGGCAAAACACTCACACCAAAAACTATGAGGCTGATGAAAGAAACTGAAGATGACACAAACAATTGGAAAGATATGTCATGTTCTAGGATTGGAAGAATCAGTATTGTCAGAATCACTATACTACCCAACAATCTACAGATTCAGTGCAACCCTTATCAAATTGCCAGTGGCATTTTTCACGAATCTAGAAACAAATCCTAAAATTTGTGTGGAAACACGAAAGACCATGAGTAGCCAATGCATCTTGAGAAAGAAAAATGGAGCTAGAGGAAATCAGACTCCCTAACTTCAGTCTGTACTACAGTCATCCAGACAGTATGTTACTGACACAAAAGCAGAAATACAGATCAGTGGAATAGGATTGAAATTCCAGAAATAAATTCACTCACCTACAATCACCTAATCTATGACAAAGGAGAATACACAATGGAGAAAAGACAGTCTCTTCAATAAGTGGGAAAAACTAGATAGTTACATGTGAAAGAATGAAATTAGAACACTTCCTAACACCATACACAAAAATAAACTCAAATATTGATTAAAGGCCTAAATGTAACACTTGATACTATAAACTCTTAGAGGAAAACATAGGCAGAATCCTGACATAAATTGCAGCAAGATTTTTTGAACCACCATAGAGTAATGAAAATTAAAACAAAAACAAACAACTGGGACCAAGCTAAACTTAAAGGTTTTGTACAGCAAATAAAACCATAATCAAAAATAGTAACACCCAGAATGGGAGAAAATATTTGCAAAGTGACCAACAAGGAATTAACCTCCAAAATATACAAACAGCTCATTCAGCTCAAGTAAAAAAGCAATTCAAAAATAGGCAGATCTGAATAGACATTTCTCCAAAGAAGCCATACCATACAGATGGCCAAGAAGCACATGAAAAGATGCTCAACATCACTGATTATTAGAGAAATACAAATCAAAACTACAATGAGGTATCACCTCACATCAGTTAAAATGGCCATTATCACAAAATCTGCAAACAATGACTGCTGGAGAGGGTGTGGGAAAAAAAGAATCCTCCTACACTGTTAGTGGGAATGTAAATTGGTACAGCCTCTATGGAGAACAGTATGGAGGTTCCTTAAAAAACTAAAAATAGAGCTATTATATGACCTAGCAATCCCATCCCTGGGCTAATACCCAGAGAAAACCATAATTTGAGAAGATACATACACCTCAATGTTCATTGCAGTGCTATTTAGAATAGCCAGGACATGGAAGTAACTTAAATGCCCCTCGACAGCAGAATGGATAAAGAAGATGTGGTCCATATATACAATGGAATATTATTCAGCCATAAAAAAGAATGAAATGTCATTTGCAGCATCAAAGATGGACCTAGAGATTGGTATACAGACTGAAGTAAGTCAGACAGATAAATACAAATATCAAGATATCATTTTTATGTGGAATCTTAAAAAAATGATACAAATGAACCTAATTCACAAAACAGAAATAGAGTCACAGATATAGAAAACAAACATGGTTACCAGGAGGAAAGGGGGAGGATAAATAGGGAGATTGGGATTGACATCAACACAGCACTAAATATAAAATAGATAATAAGGACCTACCACATAGCACAGGGAACTATATTCAGTACTCTCTAATGACCTAAATGGGAAAAGAATCTAAAAAGAGTGGATATATGTATAACTGACTCACTTTGCTATGCACCTGAAACACAATACTATAAAACAACTATACTCCAATAAATTTTTTTTAAATAGCCTACTGACCTTACTTGCTCACTGACTTTACCTGTCCCTCCCAAAATAAAAACATGTTCACACTAAAACCTATTTGCAAATGTTTATAGCAGCTTTGTTAACAATCACTAAAAACTAGGAAAAAGCAAATGTCTTTCAACAGGTGACTAGATAAACAGATCATGATACATCAATAAAATAGAATACCATTCTGCAACAAAAAGTGTGTATTTTACTGATACATACAACAACATAAATAAATCTCCAAAAAATGATTGGTGCTAAGTGGGGGGGCGGGGAGGGCAGGGAACCAGACTGAAAAGGCTACATATTGTCTGATTCCATTTCTTTGATTTTCTGGAAAAGTTGAAACTACAGTAATAGAGAGCACAGTGGTTGCTAGGGGTTGACAATGGGAGGAAGAATTGATACATGAGCTATATAAGGAATTGGTGGGTGATGAAACCATTCTGTATCTTGGTTGTATTGGTAATGATATGACTGCATGCATTTGTGAAAACTCAGAAATATATACTAAATAGAATGAATATTAATACATGCACATATAAATAAAATAGGAAAAAAGTAAGTGGATACAACTATCTTTGAGTGTCTTCAATATTAGAAAGAAACTTATCACTGGGATTTGAATGATCTTTATGAAATAAAATGAGCTGGTTTGAATACATTGTCTTTAAAGTCCATTTTAGTTCTGAAATTCAATTATTCTATAATTTGATGTTGTATAGATACCGCCTCACCACATAGGAGGACAAATAAAGGAGATCAATTTTATTTTTACTGATAATGATAATGAAGATGACATATTCTTTGGATAAAATAAGTATAGCAACTCTTCTTAGATCCAAATCTTTATTATTCAGAGCAGCATAGAACCTGCACAATCACATGCTGAATATGGGAAAGAGCAAGATACTCCTCCCACAGTTTTAGGTCTTTCTGTAGAGTTTTTCCAATAGTTTTTATTTAAGAATTTGATTATTTTATCTAAATAAATAAAATTTTAAAAAGTTATTTTTTCTGGGTAAGCATTATGTTAGTCTTAGATTGCTATATAATATTTTTGAAATACTTGTGTAGAGATAAATTAGACCAAACATAGCTTTAACTAATTCTTGACAAGTTAACTTCAATAAGAACTCAGTAATAAAGTACAGGAAAGCATTTAATCTACTTATAAGCCACTTTATTATTTTATTTAAGATAGTTATGCAATTTTGACATTAATATTAAGAGAATATGCTGAAGAGTTCTCAGAAGTAAATTTATCTAACTGTGTAAGTAAGCTGTGAACCAAAGAGAACTTTCAGAGAATCAGAATAACGCCAATCTTGATGATTATCTAGTTCAAACACTTCAATTTACAGACCAGAAAACTGGATACCAGGGAAGTAAAATGACTGGTTTGTCAGGCTTATATGCCTTACACACTGATGGAGCAATCGAAACCGTAATCAAAAATCTTCCAGCAAACAAAAGCCCAGGACCAGATGGCTTCACAGCTGAATTCTACCAAAAATTTAGAGAAGAGCTAACACCTACCTTACTCAAACTCTTCCAGAAAATTGCAGAAGAAGGTAAACTTCCAAACTCATTCTATGAGGCCACCATCACCCTAATTCCAAAACCTGACAAAGATGCCACAAAAAAAAGAAAACTACAGGCCAATATCACTGATGAACATAGATGCAAAAATCCTTAACAAAATTCTAGCAAACAGAATCCAACAACATATTAAAAAAATCATACACCACGATCAAGTGGGCTTTATCCCAGGAATGCAAGGATTCTTCAATATCTGCAAATCAATCAATGTAATACACCACATTAACAAATTGAAAGATAAAAATCATATGATTATCTCAATAGATGCAGAGAAAGCCTTTGACAAAATTCAACACTCATTTATGATTAAAACTCTCCAAAAAGCAGGAATAGAAGGAACATACCTCAACATAATAAAAGCTATATATGACAAACCCACAGCAAGCATCACCCTCAATGGTGAAAAATTGAAAGCATTTCCCCTGAAATCAGGAACAAGACAAGGGTGCCCACTCTCACCACTACTGTTCAACATAGTGTTGGAAGTTTTGGCCACAGCAATCAGAGCAGAAAAAGAAGTAAAAGGAATCCAGATAGGAAAAGAAGAAGTGAAACTCTCACTGTTTGCAGATGACATGATCCTCTACATAGAAAACCCTAAAGACTCTACGAGAAAATTACTAGAACTAATCAATGAATATAGTAAAGTTGCAGGATATAAAATTAACACACAGAAATCCCTTGCATTCCTATATACTAACAATGAAAAAACAGAACTTTTAGAAATCAAATCAGGCGGATCAGCACTTGCAAATTTTAACATCTCAACATAGAAATCTCAGGATAGTTTCAATTAAATTGACCAAGGCACTTTGGAATTATTAGTCTTAATTTTTGGTTTTAGAGTCAAATCACCAACAGTATTTAATAACTGCCTTTTTTCATAGTCATAAAAATAAATCAGACAAAAATCACTCAGAACTTTAATGATCACATTAAAATGATCAAAAATAAGATTTTGTGTGAACTTACTTCACTTTAACTCTTGTTTCATCCATTTACCACATATTTTCATCTGGCAATCTAGCAGGTAATTAAAGTCATATACGCAATTTTGTACTCTTTAATTTCAGTGCCCTCTTCAACTTCTCTGAACTGCCTCAGTCATATGATGGAGATAATAATTCCTACATACCAAGGTCAGAGATAATAGCCTCAGTTGTATTCATGCTGAAGGTCAGTTCTTGTCTGAATACATCTGTAGAATCTACCAAATAACCTCAAATACAAGGGAAGGAAGTTATTCAAACACAGAATGACTCCTTGTGCCTGAGTCTGGTCCAAGGGCAGGGTTGAAGACAGTACCGTGCGTCTGCTAGTAGGCTGACAGGTCACGCCAGCGTCTAAGGGAGGGCTCTAATAAAAGAAGGTTAAAAAGTGAATCATTTCCCCCAAATCTCTGCTATTACAATGAGAATATAGATGATTCCAATTTGAAACCCAATAGAACAAAACAAGGATAAAAGGGACTTTCATAATCCTTTTAAAAGCTGCTTATACGTGTAAATCTATGTCTGATTCATATCAATGTATGACAAAAAAAATAAATAAAAATTAAAAAAAAAAAGCTGCTTATAATTTCACCATGTGAAAATTATACAATATAAATAAAAGATGTGTTGTAGTTCCTCTTATTTCCAACACCCTTTTAGCCTGCCTCTATCCCTACTTGTTCCAAGTTCATTCCTTGAGGAAACCATGATTAACAGTTTGTTGTATAATTTTAGACACACACACACAGTTTTGTATTAAGGTCATGCTATGCTATTGACCTGAAATTGCTAAAAATATATTATAGTCATGTTTTCAGGTCAGTATTTGTTCTTAATAGTTCCTAGTATTTCATAATTTTTTCAGCCATTTATCTATTGACAGACACATGAGTCATTTCCAATTTCTTAATGAAAGGTTCTGGCTAAGGAGGAGGTTCCTAAAGGCTCCTAATCTAGCTCAGGAAGAAGAATTAGAGAAGCCCCTTCCTGAAAGAGGGTTTTTGAAATCACACACAAAATACTCATGAAATGAGCAAATGGTAAGGAGGGATTCAAGGAAGGCTGAAATTATAGTCAAACCAAGTCTAACTATCTCAAGCTTTGTTGTGAGTAATAAGATTACACAATATAAAGCATCTAGTGCTACGTTTGGCCACATTAGAAGTTCAGTAAACATCAGTTTCCTTCCTACAATTCTTTAAGTGCCTGTGTATGACAGCCCACTGTGTAGATAAATCCCTGAGTTTGAGGCTGGAGGGGATTGAAATATCCTGGTACCATCCTGGAAACCAGTGATCACCAACAGGTAACAAGTGTCCCAAGATAAAACAAGTACCTTCTTTCCACACAACCTCAGGGTGATGATCTTGCCATCCTGGGGAGTTCTCCAACATGTCCAACAGAGATGGACAAAGGTAGCCTTTGTCTCAAGTCTGTTTCTCAAGATTTCCATCTTTTTTAAAAGGATATTTCAAAAACAGTTTTTGTTTGTTTATACTTTAATCAGAGTATAGCTGATTTATGATGTTGTGTTGTTTTCAGGTGTACACAAAGGCAATCAGTTACATATATATATACATATGTCCACCCTTTGAAAAGAGTCTTTTCTCCTATAGGCCACTGTTGGTCAGTCACTAAGTCATTTCCAACTTTTGCAACCCCATGGACGATATAGCCTGACAGGCTCCTCTGCCCTGGGATTTCCCAGGCAAGAATACTGGAGTGGGTTTCTATTTCTCTCTCCAGGGGATCTTCCCAGCCCAGGGATTGAACCCATGTCTCCTGCATTGGCAGGGGGAATCTTTACCCCTGAGGCACCAGAAAAGCCCTATCTGCTATTACAGAGTATTGAGTAGAGTTCCTTATGCTATACAGCAGATTCTTCTAGTTATCTACTTTATATGTAGTATTAATAGTGTGTGTATGTCAAGGATTTCCATTTTGATGCCACAAGCACCACAGCCTCTTTATATTTGTTACCCAAGGGGCCTTGGGCCACCATACCAGGAGGATTCCTAGGAACTTTGCCTGTTATTTTCAGCACTGAAAATGATCACTGTTGTATATACACACATGAGAAGTTTTTCTATAGAGGATAAATTGTCTCTAAATGTTTTCCCAAAAATGTATTGATATATTGCTTATATGTTTATGATATCTCTCATCTCATTTAGTATAATTGGTTTCTTTCCTGTTTCCTGCATTAAGTTATAAAATCCTTACTGTCAGAGACCTTCTCTACTCTTTTTTTTTTTTTTTTTTGTTTTTTTTTTTTAAAAGATTTTTTTTTTTTTTTTATTAGTTGGAGGCTAATTACTTCACAACATTTCAGTGGGTTTTGTCATACATTGATATGAATCAGCCATAGAGTTACACGTATTCCCCATCCCGATCCCCCCTCCCACCTCCCTCTCCACCCGATTCCTCTGGGTCTTCCCAGCGCACCAGGCCCAAGCACTTGTCTCATGCATCCCACCTGGGCTGGTGATCTGTTTCACCATAGATAGTATACATGCTGTTCTTTTGAAACATCCCACCCTCACCTTCTCCCAGAGTTCAAAAGTCTGTTCTGTACTTCTGTGTCTCTTTTTCTGTTTTGCATATAGGGTTATCGTTACCATCTTTCTAAATTCCATATATATGTGTTAGTATGCTGTAATGTTCTTTATCTTTCTGGCTTACTTCACTCTGTATAATGGGCTCCAGTTTCGTCCATCTCATTAGAACTGATTCAAATGAATTCTTTTTAATGGCTAAGTAATATTCCGTGGTGTATATGTACCACAGCTTCCTTATCCATTCATTTGCTGATGGGCATCTAGGTTGCTTCCATGTCCTGGCTATTATAAACAGTGCTGCGATGAACATTGGGGTGCATGTGTCTCTTTCAGCTGCAAGGGACTTTAATTGAACCTACTGAACCGTGTATCTGAAAGAACACGGGATGGAGAATCACATCTGGGTGTTGCTCCTAACTCTGTTAATAACTTGCCTCTGATCTCAGAAAAGTCTCACCCCTTGTCTGGATCTCAGTTTTCCTTATCTTTAAAACATCTTTACAGTAAAGGAACCGAATGGATCGAATGTCCCTTACAGTCCCTTCAAGCTCTAACATTTGATACTCACAACTGATCTCTCACCAGGAATCATGATGGCAAAACAGAAAAAATGCTTGCTACCTTAATGTAGATTGTCACCACAATGTACATTTTAATTAGTAAAAATGAGTTTCATTTAACTTTTCTTATTTGCGCTTGTATATTTCCTGAATTCACATCAGCTACACAGAAATTATTCCTCAGAGCGGGCTTTTACAAATGGCTTTGCAAAGGGTATCACTTATCAGTTGACTTTCATTATTTTCTTTTTCAAATGCTGCCTTTTCTTGACCTTCCCCTTAATTCCAGCAGTTTCTATACTCTTACCTTGGCTAGTTATTCTACAATCACTTCAGAGTATTACAACTATCACTAAGATTAAGTACACGCAGTACTACTAGCAGTACTTTTTAACAATAATTGAGATAATAAATATTTATATAATGCTTTACACTTCATCACAGTCTTTCACACATATCTCATTTGAATCTTAGAAGTATGTTAGAGGGATATAGTAGATAATACTACTTTCTTGATTTTACTGCCTAAAACCCTCAGCTAGAGAGGTTGGATAGATCACCCAAGCTGCAAAGTTAATAACAAGCGTCACTGCAGCAAGTAGTAGTAGTGTTAGTCGCTCAGTCGTGTCTGACTCTCTGCGACCCCAGCCCACCAGGCTCCTCCATCCATGGGACTTTCCAGGCAAGAATACTGGAGTGGGTTGCCATTTTCTTCTCCAGGGGATCTTCCCGGCCCAGGGACTGAAGCTGGGTCTCCCTCATTGCAGGCATACTCTTTACTGCCTGAGCCACCAGGGAAGCCTAGGAGTTACTCCTTCCCTATCAGTGGCAGTTAAACAGAGCTGGATCATTAAAGAAAATTCACGGGACCCAAATGACAAAGCTTAAGCGGACGAAAGACACAGTGGGACTACAGGATCGACAGTACAACCTCAGGATCTCACAGAAGGGGGCCTGGGGAGGCCAGGTGCAGGCTCTCACTGTCCTCACACTCTCAGGGCTGCGGCCGGATGAGCTTTCTCTCTCTAGTGACAAAAGCACAGAACAACTTTGAAAAACCTCAGTTGAGGCTATTTTTCATTTTGCTAATCACTTGGACATAATCCTGCTATGTACTAGCTCAACACCAGAGCCAGAATTCTGAGGAGCTCAGTAAAACTAGGTGCAAATACACACACACACACTTTTCTCCACATTCAGATTACATACATTAAATGTGTATCGTTTTTAATGTCAATCATACCTCAATAAAATGGTTTAAAAATTTTTTTAAAAAGACTAATGCCATTATTAAGCATTATTAAGCAGTACCTACAGCTGCCACTAGGCAGTACCAGCAAGCCAAACATGTATGCAGGGGCAGAAACAAAATGAAAAGAAACAAGAAAAGGATGAATGGATACAAACAAAATTAGTTAAATATTTCCTAATTGTTTATAAGAGCCATATATGAGAAAATCAGTCTGGTAGGGGAGGAGGAAATATGTGTCCTCTGATTTCACATTATGATATATCCCCACACATCCTCCTAAGTTAAACTTGTAAAGCTCTCAATTCAATGTCTCAATATCCCTGAAGGAGAAATATCACATATGCAGTCATCAGGCAAAAGATAGACATTAAAAATGAGAGCAGATGAAATCACCAGTATACATTTCTAACTACAAGTCACTGTTCTATTGATTCTACCACTGTACAAACTTTAACTTGGGCCTCACTCCAACTCTATCACATTTATGTAAGTCAAGCTTAAAAAGCAGATATTATTTACCACTCCTTCCCTTGTTTAGTGAAGGAGGTTGAGACTCAAAGAATGAAATTGCCCGCAATCATAGCACTAGCAGAGCTGGAATTCAAATCCTGGTCTAACTTCAAAGCTTTCTCTCTTTAAACCATAAAATCGAGAGACAGTGTTCCTGAATCATTACTAAATTTATGTAAGATTTCCTTGGAGAAGGAGGAAAAGAAAATTATAAACAGTGATTATTATGTTTATCTATTCCTTTGAGCGGTCAGGAACCCTTCTAACACATTTACAACCACCATCTAGGGAACTGTTGTTGGTTGCCTCCTGGCATCATTTTTCTCCCCCTTTTCCTGGAACAAGATTCATATTTTTCTTTGAGGAACTGCCTCTCCTAGAGTCTTCACATGGTGGTTGGTGTGGGTTTGACACCACCCTCAGGCTTTGGAAGTGACCCTTATGTCTGTCATCCCACCCCTTTTGCCCAGGGATTGTTCAGAGTGTACTCATGAGCTAATTCTGGCCTTTGAGATATAGGAGACATTGGAGACATTTGCTGAGGGCTTCTTGGAAAGAAGGTTCTTCCTCCTTCCATGGGAATTACCAGAAGAGAACTCTCTTCTTTTAGATAGTGGGATATGAGAGTGTAAGGTCTAGAACTGCCATGACCATTGTTGCTTCCCTGAAGAAAGACAGTCTGAGGGCATAACTGATGCAAGAAGGAAGACACAGCAAGAGATTTGTAAAGAAATGCAGCTAGAGGCCCAATGAAATTGTGAGTAGCTGGATCAAACCACACCTGAAGCTAGGCCTACTTCAAAACTATTTCCCTTAAACTATCTTGAGTTTTCTATTATTCACAATCAAAGGCATCTTAAATGATATAAGCACTAGCATTTATCCCTGTTTCAAGAAAAAGAAAATGAGAACTTTAAAAAATTGCCCAATATTATACCATTTGTAAGAAAATTTGAGCTTTCTGGCCCCCAAACCTCGGGGCGGCAGGGGGTGGGGGGGGCATGCAGGGAGTTCCCCAATGGTTCAGCAGGTAAAGAATCCTCCTGCAACACAAGAGACATGGATTCAATCCCTGGGCCAGGAAGATGCCCTGGAGAAGGAAATAGCAACCCACTCCAGGATTCTTGCCTGGAAAACCCCATGGACAGAGGAGTTTGGCAGGCTACAGTCCAAAGGGTCACAAAGGGTCAAACACAACTAAGCATGCAGACATGGCCCCCAAGTCTTAGCTATTGATTACAAACAACAACTTTCACATGCCAACATCCCAAAGAAGGGGAATGCCTCTTTCCCTTTGGCTTTAGCTAGGAGCTGCTTTTTTCTCTTTTATACTCACATTTTCTATGGAACTCTTTAAAGAGCCTCTTCTGATCACATATTCACTGGACTAAGATGTTACTAGATTGACGATGTGAACTCCCAGGTGCAAATAAGATTTTTCTATTTGATTTCAAAAGTGAACTATTAGAATGACTTCAAGTCCAGGAATCAATTATGTGTCTTCACTATGGATTTCTGATTATTTCCTATGCTTAGACACAGTCATTTCTGGATCTCTGGTGATATCACAGAGTATTTGTCTAGTCATTGACATTGCCAGGCAAAGCAGAGTCAAAGGAAACATTGTGACAGTGGCTGTGTAAATATATGGCTCATAGCAAACTTCCCAAGAGGGTAAGAGGGTGATCATAAACAAACCTACAGCATTATTGAAACACCTGCATGATACCAGTTTAGAATTCCTGTCTCCACTCACATTCTACTTAGAAAAGATTCCCAAATGTCCCCACCCCCAACTATGCTCAAATTGCTTTCTGTCCACTTAACCAAACCTATAAAATTACCCTTTGTGACAGTACAAAACAAGAAAAGCCTATGGAAGTGAAGTTCATCAAAACACTTTCCAGAGGGATCCACCACAAAGACTTTTTGGAAGTATCTTCTCGCAAAGTAAAATAACAATAAGAGGTCACATACACCTCTTGGAAGCTAAACTCTTTATTCTCGGTGGTGGAAATATTCTGTCGCACTTTTTTTTTCACTATCAATCTGACATTTTCTTTCTTTAAACATCTCCACCTCTATAGCTCCCTCCCTGTACATGGCCTCCGCAGTTAATAGAATTTGAAAGGTATACCCCAACGACTGGGCTTTTGATGTGGGTTTTGCTGCATGGTTTTCTTATTGACTGTTCAAAATAATTTCAGCAATTTTTTTTTTCGATCATGATATTTGGTTTTCTGCTTGTACTTTAGAATCGGTCTCCCCAAGAGGGGCAAAACAAGATGAGTCTCTGCACTTTTCCACCCACATGACAGCCAGTCACAGGGAGAGAGAAGAGGGGGCGAGGATAGGAAACCCTGAAGAGGCAAGAGTGGAGGAAGATGCAAGATAAGGCTCTAAATGACACCAACACAGATTCTCCAGGAGGGATAGAAATAATACCTCTTAGGGGTTTTCATATGTCTCTATAGAGCAAATCCAAAAGTCTACAGATTAGTAACTGAACCCTCACTGGTCGTTCAATCACTAACTGGTGTCTGACTTTGCAATCCCATGGACTGCAGCATGCCAGGCTTCCTTGTCCTTCACTATCTCCCAGAGCTTGCTCAAACTCATGTCCTCCAAGTCATTGGTGCTCTCCCACCATCTCATCCTCTGTTGCCCCCTTCTCCTCCTGTCCTCAATCTTTCCCATCACCAGGGTCTTTCCCAGTGAGTCGACTCTTTGAATCAGGTGGCCAAAGTATTGGAGCTTCAGCTTAAGCATCAGTCCTTCCAATGAATATTCAGAGTTGATTTCCTTTAGGATTGACTGGTTTGATCTCCTTACTATCCAAGGGACTCTCAAGTCTTCTCTAGCACCACAGTTTAAAAGCATCAACTTTCACATCCATACATGACTAATGGAAAAACCATAGCTTTACTACTGAGTGATATAAGAACAGTTATTACAGTCTACTAAGTTCAACTGTTGAATGATGGACAAGTCAGTTGACTTTGTTACTTTCATGACAAACACTGGATTGAGAACATGTCTGCCACATGACCATCAGGACTGCTCTGATTCCACCTCTTTCCAGAGCCCTACTCTGCTGAAGGAGCAACTGGATTGCATTTTAGACCCACTGGCCAGGTGTCTCACTGGAGGCACATAGAAGAGTCCATCAGGAGAGGTCACTGCTGAGCCCCTGAGCCCCTAGATGAGCTGTGAAGAGGTGGTTCATGGACACAGACCTCAAGTAGAAGAGCAAGATAATTGTAGACTCCGTCTTAGAATCAGTGTCAGTGCTATGAGCAACTTTGGAAGTCACTTAGTACAAAACCCCTATTTTCAAGTTAAAGAAATGAAGACCCAGAGGTTAAAGTAACATGCCTAAGGTCACAACTCTAACATGTTCAAGAGCAAGACTAGAACCTAAATCTACCTTTTCCCCCCACCATGCCTTGCTTCTTTTTATCAGTTTTTTCAACTATAAATCAGATTATAAGACTGAATTTCCTAAAATATAATCTGAAGGTTTGGTAGAGAACTTAAGGTCAACTGATCAAACCTTCCTTGCTGAAGTCTTTTCTATAATATAACTCTTAATTGCTGTCCTGTTTGTGCTTGTATACCCTCAGTGTTGGAGAACTTACTACACCTCAAAGCAAAATGTCCTGTATACGGAGAATTGGTTAAAAAAAAAAGTTTTCTTGGACTTTCCTGGTGGTACAGTGGATAAGAATCTGCCTGCCAATGCAGGGGACACAGATTTGGTCCCTAATCTGGGAAGAATCTACATGCTGTGGAGCAACTAAGCCCATGGACCACAGCTACTGAGCCTGTGCTCTTAGAGCCCGTGAACCACAGATATTGAGCCTGTGTGCTGCAGCTACTGAAGCTTGCGTGCCCGAGAGCCTGTGCTCAGTGACAAAAGATGCCGCCACAATGAGAAACCCTCATATCCCAATGAAGGGTAGCCCCCTGGTCGCAATTAGAGAAAGCCCATGCAAAGCAATGAAGACCCAGCACTGCCAAAAATGAATAAATTTTTTAAAAAATTTCTTCCTTACACTGAAGAGAAATCTGACTCCTTGCAACTCCTCCCCACCTCCCCAACCACAGCAAGGCCCCATGGGCCTTAGTTTTTTTGTCTGGAGTCACATAAGGGGCAAAATTAAAACTTCTTACATCATAGTCCTTTAGTTACTTGAAGATGCCTATGATGTCTATTACTCTTCTCCAGGATATACACCCTAGTTCTTCTAAACTCTCTACTCAAGGGTTCCAAATCTCTTCACGTGTCCTGATCATTTTACATTGGACATGCCGGTTTGTCCAGGACACTCCCACAGGGGACTTACTGAAACAAACGTGAGCTCCAAGTACAATCTAGTACCGAAAGGAGAAGATCACTTCCCTTGTTCTGGTCAACAGAGCAGTCCCTGGGACCACATTTAGGTCAGCAATCTACAAATGCTCTTTCTAACTTCCCTCTACAGCCTTCTCCCTAAAAAGGGTAAAATATCTAAATGTTATCATTCACTGAACTAAAATCCAGCTGTCCTTCATAAGCTTTCAATTCTAGACCAACCAAATCCAGATCAGCAGAGCAGAAATGGCAGTCTACAATTATAAGAAAAAAGGGGAAGCCAGTCAACAGCCAGTTAAGACAGACTCTTGTCAGTTTTGCATGGTTAAAAGTTGCTCCTATTAGGCAATTGATAAATGAAGGAATTTATCAAAGAAACCTTGGGCATCATGAAATAAAAGCAGCAACTAGGAGTGATATTAGCAACTTCTAGGATTTATTTATATATATATATATATATATATATATATATATATATATATATATGAACCCATACCTATCTATGCTGCATTATTGAGGTGGAAGTCTGTGTAAGAGGATGGTAGGCTTCTCAAAGTCTCTTTCAGCCAGTTTACAAATGTTAAATCACTAAGTCACACTTCAAGACACTATATTTTGAAGCGACACTATAACATTAAGTTCCCCCAAATGACAAAAATTTACAGGATAATGTGAAATTGACTAATTCTTAGGACAAGGAGTCTAACCTGTAAAAACATGAAAGCAGACCATTCAGATGATTGACAGAAAGAAGGTATCATTCTGAAATAGACGATTTCTCCAGTACTTAGGCCACTTAGGCCTCATCCCCTTAAATCCCAATGGTCCCAAGAAAACAGTCAGTGTCTGAGTTAAATGCTCTATTGGGAGTTTTTAAATTGTTGAAGTGTCAAATGAAATGATCTTCATGTGACAAATTCATACCATATGTCTAAAAGATAACCTGAATGGTGGTGAAAAAATTCAGCCCTGTGTGTTTTTAAATGCTCACTTTGTAGGTAAAAGAAGACCAAAGAGAAACTCTAAAGTCATCATTATTTTCACTTCAAATATAAAAGTTTCAAAGTCTACCGTTGTGTTTTTAAATTTTTTATTTATTTCTAGGGGGAGGTTTGTAGTTTACTTCTAGCCCATTAATTTCATTGTATGTTCAAGGAGAGTCATATCTATTATGTTTTACTTTCATATTTATGTTTAAGGAAGTTTCATTTCTGATCATGGTGTGTAGAATACGACTAGCTGCTGCTAAGTCGCTTCAGCCGTGTCCGACTCTGCGGGACACCATAGACTGCAGCCCACCAGGCTCCGCCGTCCCTGGGATTATCCAGGCAAGAACACTGGAGTGGGTTGCCATTTCCTTCTCCAATGAATGAAAGTGAAGTCGCTCAGTCGTGTCCGACTCTTCGCGACCCCATGAACTGCAGCCCCACCAGGCTCCTCCGTCCATGGGATTTTCCAGGCAAGAGTACTGGAGTGGGGTGCCATTGCCTTCTCTGAATACCACTAGAGAGACAACTGAATAGGGAAGGACCTTCATGTGTACTTTGGTGTGACCTGGGAATTAATGGAAGTATCATGAACTAAAAAATAGCATGGAAAAGTGCGCTAGAATATATCTAGGTAAGTGAGATAGGTTTGGACTGCCTAACCCCAGCTTTACAGAATGTCCTCATAAGATGGAAAAATGGATTTTTACAATGGCCAAAGTAATTTTTGCTGACAAAAAAAAGGTAATATCATAGAGAACTTGCTTTTGAAAGTCAATATAACTTATTTGGAAATTGCTTTTATAGTTCTTTTTCTCTGGATAATATAAATTTATTTGAATATATAGATTCTGGCTCTACTTCCTGTCATCTAAGAATGATCAGCATATACTCATGGGTAAAAATCCTCCCCCCGCCCTCACAACACACTTCCATACTTAGGACCAGCAGGAGAGCTTACTTCTACCCCTTCTCTATTTTATATACTAAAGAGAAGGGCATGAGGTTCCTGCAAATTAACTTAAGAGTGCTGCCTATCATACTTCCTTGCTAATAATGGCCCAAAAGGAAGAAAACAGCTGTTGCTTGGCCATATGTCAAAATTTCTGAATTCCAGAGCAGTAAGTATACCTGTGAGTGAAAGAGCATATTTTCTTTCCTGCCTAACAAGTGGGGGAGGGGGGCAGAGGGGGATAGAATTAGATTTACTTTGCCTTAGCAAGAGTCAAGCATATTTTGCTCTCTCATCATAATCAGTAGTTCTCCAACTTTAAGGGCTCTGGAACCACTTGGAAAGCTAGTGAAAACGCACAGGAATATTTGACTGAGTAGGCTGTGAGAGAGGCCTAGAAGACTGTACTTGAAACAAAATACTACAGGTGGTCCTTGGTCCACACTTTAAGATAACCCATTCTAGAAACCCCACCACTCAATAGGTATACACTAAAGAGCTCCAACTGGTCCATGAATGATGGCTTGTTAGTGAAATGTTTGGCACAAATAGAGATTACTTTCCTTTGTCTCCTCCCACTCCTCCTTCTCACCACCCTTTCTGCTTTCCCCTTCGTTTCCTTCTGCTCTGTCTTTGCATTCTCAGCTGTGAATCATGGAAAAGCAGAAGAAAAATGAAGAAGAGGAAAGGGTAAGCAGAAGGGAAGGCCTCACTCCTCTTGACTTTCTGAGTACCAGACTGTCATTTGTTGGTATCCTCCTTAAAAAAGAATTTTGCTTAAGTCTGGTACTGCTACAATTTTCTTATCTTTCAGTTCCATGATTTCTCCTTTCTTTCTCTTTGGCTAAAAGCTTTGGAATATCCATAAGCCAATAAATTGAGAGGAGAAAGGAAATTCCATCTAATACATTTATTACTTGTTAGCAGCTTGGAGAAAGATTTACTTAAAGAACTGAAGCTAGAGAATAAAAATATCAAGAAAAAGATTTATTCACTCATTCTTTCATTTATTCTTAACATCCATATTTTTTTTTTTTTTGCCAGGGCATAAGAAAATTAAATAGTTTTCATTATTGTTAAAGGATTGTTCAAGAAATAATTAAAAATAAAGAAATCAAATCAAGTAGAAGACTAAGAAATGTTTTCATAGCATCAACTTTGTTTCTCATAATCTAAAGCTGATGGATCTCCCTTCATTTATAAAGAACATCTTTACTTAATTCACTCAAGGAATCTTGGATCAACTCATTAAGCTCCTGACCAAAACAAATGAAGATGAGTTACTTTACCTATCTTCAGTTCCTCTAAAGCAGCAATTCCCAACCTTGCTTGACACCAGGCGCCAGTTTTACGGATGATCATTTTTCCACGGATAGAGGGGGATGGTTTCAGGATGATTTGAATGCGTTACATTTATTATGCACTTTATTTCTAACCCAATGCCACTGCTGATTTGACAGGAAGTACCTGTCCCCAGCGTGAAGGTTAGGGACCCCAGCTCTAAATCACTGGTCATTAACATGGTATTCATAGATCCCAAGGAGCCCATTGATAGAATAGAGAGGATTCCTGAACCAGAATGGGGAAAACAAAAATGCATCTTGATTTTTCATTAACTTTGAACTGGTATTTAACACATCTTTTATGATTGTAGGAAATAAATCACAGTAATATCAGCCATATCTGTAACTATCAGAGATCACTGATATCTTCCTTAACACATTAACAGTTGTACAAACATTGAAACAGTGTTTACATTTATCCCTATGTTAACCTACAATACTTAGCATATTAAATAAGATATCAGCATGTCTGCAAATAATTAATATATCACAAATTTTCAAATATATCAATATCCTTACTTCAATACAACTGATTTCATTGTAATTCTATGTTCTTTGTTTCATATCTATAAAATGGTGTTTTAAAAAGAGGTCCATAGCATAAGAAAGTTAAAGAACTCCAGCAATAAATTCTCACGATTCTGTGTCAAATAATGTTTAAACAAGACATATTAGCTTAGGACTCCATACAAACTCCTTAAGTGAGCACAATATTATGCCTTTGAATTTTGAAGGATCATGAATGTGAGAGAAAATTACTCATAGGATATTTCTGCAGACATGTCCACTTCTTTATTAGCCTTTATAATAAGACTAAGTTAATTTCTCTTGGGAATTCAATACCAAAAAAAAACAACCTCCAAATGGATTTTTATGATTCCCTTTATCAAATAACAAGGACTAAGTCTGTTTTTTTAGTTGTTTTCCTAAGGCTACTAAGATCAGAGCTAAGTCTAGTACCTGATTTTCTGACAGCATGATATCAGTTTTGATGTAAAACTGCCTGTCTTCCCTTAAAATAGTTTGTTAAACCATTTTAGCTGGCCTATGCTATAATTTGGAAAAGACCCTGATGCTGGGAAGACTGAAGGCAGGATAAGGGGACAACAGAGGATGAGATGATTCGATGGCATCACCGACTCAATGGACATGAGTTTGAGCATGCTGCAGGAGTTGGTGATGGACAGGGAGGCCTGGCATGCTGCAGTCCATGGGGTCGCAGAGAGTAGGACATGACTTGGGGACTGAACCAACAACAAATGCTGTAACTTTTAACAACTTAGAGTTGTTAAAACTTTAATTATAAGTTGACATAAAACATTTTTTGAAGTAGGAAAGGTGAGAAAGATGAACAAGTTTTTGTTAATGGTTTTGAAGAAATATTTTAAGTCCTTCCATCTAGATATTTTCCGAGAGCTTTCTTATCCTGGGGAAAAGATTTTTTTTTTTAATATGGTCTTTACTTCCCCCATTTACTTTCTAGACACTTTGAGTCAGTGCTCATGAGCTCTGCAACCCCTAATCATCTGCCAGAAACAGAGGAGCTTCTGCATGGGATGATATAAGTTGTTATGTTACAGGGCCTTAATAGGCCATGCCCACCACAGAAAAATTCCACCAGTCTTGATAGAAATAAACTGCCCCCAAGACATTCCAGTGATTCAGTTCTCCCACTTTAATGAGCTGTTATGCAAATATTCATGAACTGCAGAAGGACTTTGCCTTACGCAGAGTTACACAGGAAACCAGCATCATGATTTTTTAAATCAATGTAATTGCCACCCACCCACTACACTATTTCTCCTTCTCCCAGCCTCACTCCCATCCTCCCCACAGCCCAGGTTCACTCACCTGTTCATAGAACACCCCCAGGACTTTGCAAGCTTCCAGAAAAAAAAAAAAAATATATATATATATATATACACACACACATATCAAAGGAATAAAGGTTCTGAGACAGAAGTGTAAACCCATGTGGGTCATTTCAAATCAGGAATGAGACTCCTTGAGACTTCACTCTAAATGAGGCACCCATTGTCTCCACCCACTAAATGTCAACTTTGGCCTGACTCACTGAATTGAGAGGAAGTAATGAGTTTTCTTAGTGAGTTCCTGGTAAAGAATAAAGACAGCTCCAGATGGGAGGTAGATGGGTCCCCCCAGGGAAAGCACTCCCTGTGGACAGAAACTCCAAAATATACACAGCAAGACAAGAAAGGAAGTTGGGCCCTGCCCAGATAAAAGATAAGAGACTATATAATTCTCAGTCAAGGAAACCTTCTAGGCTAGAAAACTCTTTGGAGGTCAGAGAGGAAGTGATGCTTAATCTACCCATAGGCCTCTTTGCCAGAATCCATCTTGACTGAGAGCTGTGCACACACGCATACTCATGGGAGGACCCTGAGATAAACCACACACGGACTCAGAGCCAAGCAAAGCGAGATGACTGGCCAAAGAAAATCTGGAACAAATACCCAGACAAATACCCAAAACAAAGTGATTTAAACTGCCATGAGGCCATGACCCCAAGTTTGCTCATGTATCTAGCCACACATACTGTACTATTTTTCCTCCTAATAAACAGCTTACTTATTTCATTACTTTCTGTCTTTGTAGGAATTCTTTTCTGCAAAGCTGAAAGGCCAGGGTCTTGCCCTGAGCACTGGCCTAGTGGTCATGACTAGGTGCTCTCACTGCCATGACCTGACCTTGAACTCTGGCCAGGAACCAAATCCCTGCTTCAAGCCACTGCAAGCCGAGGCCACCAAGACCAAGCTGACCACTGTAACCTCAGTTCTGCCCTGGACCCTCTGAAGACTCTAGACATTAACTTTAGCCATCAGTTTCCCCACATAACTGAGCTCTCCTTAGAGAGTACTCTTGACCTCTTCAGATTAAAACCCATATCCATAACCCACAGTAGAGCTTGACATATGGAAGCAAAGGGCAGGAAAGGTTTTCTGTTTATGGAGTAGTGGTCAATTGAAAAAAAAAAAAGAGAGAGAAAAAAGGGCAAAACAAATCAAAATACTAAGGCTGAAGCTTAATTTCAAAATTGTTCTTGCATAGTATCCTTAAAGTCTATCATAATGATTTGAGTTGTACCTTAAGAGTTATAATTTTCTATAAAAATGCCATCCTTAAATGACTGACAGATGCCTCTCAGGCATTCAGAACACTGAGAAGAACATTAAATCCTTCAACAAAGAGAGTAAATAGCTACTGCGTTGTCAGGCCCTGAAATAGAAATCAGGTATGTTTTAGTTCAATAAAACAAACGTGGACAACATATTGGTCATTTTTTAGAAGTTTAAATATACATCTACCCTATGACTCAGTAATTCCACTTCTAGGTGCTTGTCCAAGAGAAACAAATACATATGAGCATAAAAATACTTGGACAAGAATGTTCATAACAGCCTTATTCCAAAATCTGGGAACCACCCAAGTGCCATCAACAAGACAATGGAGAATCAACTTTTAGGGTATTCATACAATGGAATTGTAGTCAGCAGTACAAGGAGTTAACTGATATCTACAGCAACTTGAATGAATCTCTTAGAGATTGTGTTGAAAGAAAGCCAAAAATAGGCAAAAGTAAAGTAATGTAAATCAGTAAATGGTGACCTTTGGTGAAGAACTAAGGAGAGGAGCATGAGGAAAACTTTCATGGATAATGAAAAAATACTATATCACTATGAGTGGTGGTTACATGGGTGTACATAATTGTCAAAATCATACTGAACATTTAAAATTTTTCCTCCTTGTTTTATGTAAATAAATCTATAAAGAATTATTTCTTCTAGAACATCTGCCTATCTCAAAATAAAAGGAAATGAAAAAGAACAGGCATAGTCTTTGTGGTACAACAGGGAAAGACTGATACACAAGAAAATAAGCAAATCGATAATTACATGAACAGAATGCAGTAATAGAAAATAATAGAGGAACCTCATTAGCGTGGTTATGGAAGGCTTTTCTGAGAAGATAGCCTAAAGAGCCAAAAGATGAAAAGAAATAGCCTTGTAAAGAGCCACAGAGCAGCATTTCAAGTGGAAGAAATGGTGTGTGCAAAGGCCCTGAGGTAAGAGAGGGTGATGGTTGCAGCAACTGAAGGGGCCAGTGTGGCTGGCCCTTAGTGGACATCAGGGAAGCTAGCGTGAGATGAGGCTGGGGAGTAGGCAGGCACCAGAAAACATTGATTAGAAAGGCCATGAACAAAAGTTTGGACTTTAAATTTCAGAGTTCTGGGAAGTTATTGAAGGATTTAATACAGGTGAACATTGCTGAGTCATGTCCGATTCTTGCTACCCCATGGACTGTAGCCTGCCAGTCTCCTCTTGAAAAGGAAAAGTTAAAATTTTACATAACCTCCTGCTCATTCTGCCTCTGTAAATCAGCTTGCTTCTTACAAAGTCTGGGTCGTGTATGTCATACAGTCTCAGAAAGCGGGGACTCACAATACTAGGAACTATAGTTTATCTCACTCACCCTTGTCCTGCTCTTTGCAATCACCCAGCTCCTGCAAACCCGCTTAATCATGCCTGTCCATGTATAAAAACTCTATAACCCCTTTGTTCAGGGCTCGGAGACTGGAGTGTTAACTCCTCTGGGCCCGCCAGCGTAATAAACCTGAGTTCTCCAACTCTCCAAGTGTGGTGCTTGGTTTCTGGGGTACTGGTTTCTGCAACACTCTCTCCAAGGGATTTCCTAGGCAAGAATACTGGAGTGGGTTGTCATTTAATTCTCCAGGGGATCGTCCCAACTCAGGGATCGAACCCGCGTCTCCTGCATTACCAGGTGAATTCTTTATCACTGGATCATCAGGGAAGCCCAATACAGGTGAAAAGTTTATTTTTTTTAAATATCACTCTGGTTGCTGGACTGAAAATGGAGGAACACATGAACTATGTAAACCAATTTCTCTCTTAAAAGCTATTAAGCTTTTTCAGAATGAATTTAGTTTTTCAACTACATAAAGCTATTTTATTCTATCATATTAGTCTTCAGGGCTTGGGTGTCAAGCTCTCTACTCCATGAAACCGATTTGTGTTTTTCTCATTATTCCATTTTATCCTTCAGCCCAAAGAGAAAAGTATTCAAATATTCTTGACTACAGAATGAAGCTTGTCTGTTAGGAAAATGCAGACTCAACTGTTGCTAGAGCAACTTTAAAAGAAGAAGTTATCCCAATCAGCCAGTCCCAGCTGCTGAATCAATGAGTGTGCATGTGGGGAGAGGCATGGACTTCAAAGCCAGATTACACTCTCAAGTATTCTGCGGCTATCTTTTTTTTAAGCCTAGGTTAGCAGAAAAGGAAAAAACAATGCTCTCATCTCTTCTCCCCCGCACCTCATCCTCCAACCTCATCAAGAGGACACAGCCCAATCTACAAAACTAACATGGAAAACAGCCATCAGACCTGCAGCTAAGAAGCCCCAGAGACACAGTTATTTTATTCACCAAGGACTCTGCAAACAAGCTCAGGTTTTCTGACGATGCACTACTTGGAACAATGAATAAGATTCCACCCCTGTGGGGTTGCCTGACTAAACAAAAAGTAAAAGTTGACAAATAGAGGGAAAGAGTGACGCGCTCAGGTAGCTTCTATCTGCAGTGGAAATCAATGCTCAGCAAACCGTGAGGTGGGAAAATACTACCTAATGGGAGCGATCAAAAGAAAAAGCTTCAGCTGTTCAGCTTGTTTTCAGCCTGCCAGCTGAAGCAGGTGTCTTCTCTCAAAAATCCGCAGAGCAGGGAATACCCATGGTGACCCCCGCCTCTTCCTCCCACTCGGAGAGAGAATTCTGACTTGAGAAGAAACAGATTTCTCCAGTATCTTTAAAGCACTGAAATTTTTAAAAAAAATGAAACACACACAGGTGAAAAGAACAATGAGGCAGTCTAATCGAGTTACAAGCAGGGAAAAAAAAAAAAAAACAGGCAAGTCAGGGAAAATGAGCTCTAATTATAAGCACATTTGGAACCTGATGCCAGAACCTGATTCTGGCCAGGAATAAATTTTTTTCAGTAAGCCACCAACCAAGGATCTTCATTTTCTCAATTATGATATTGTCCAAGCGTAAGTTATTCAATGTGAATTAAGTCCTAGACACAGTATATGCCAGTAGTTTTACCTCTAAAACCAACTGAATTATTTACTATTGAGATCTGTGGTCTCCCCTCCCTGCTTTCTCACTTCATATGCAATTCTTTTTAAATTTAAATATTGTATCTCTGTTAACTCTTGGTTCCAACAGACTCTTGGAAAAGCCTTAAGGCTCTTCTAACTTAAAATATGAAATTTAAAGTCAGTATGCTGCTGTTGGGATGGCTCAGTGGTAGAGAATCTGCTTGCCGATGCAGGATACTCGGGTTCAATCCCTGAGTCAAGAAGCTCCCGGGAGATGGAAATGGCAACTCACTCCAGGATTTTTGCCTGGAGAATCCCATGGACAGAGGAGCCTGGCACACTACAGTCCATAGCTTGCAAAGAGTGAGACATGGCTTAGCAACTAAACAACAATAAACTTAAAACATGATGTTTAAACTCGGTATACTTAAATTCAAAGTATTTTGAATTTACCTAAGGGAAAAACATGTTAAGTACTGCTTGTTTTGATTTAGAACAAAAGCACCTCCATAAGATTTTAAAATGAACATGAGATAATATTTTAAAAGTTACTAGAGCAGCCAAGGATTCAGGAAGCCTCCATACCTCTTTCAGGAAAGGTGAAGCCAGCCGTGTTGGAGGTGGTCATGGAGAGGACAGGGCCATCAGCTGATCCAGGAGCTAGATCCGGACACTCTGAACCTCCTTACTTGCTTCGCTGATCCTTGAAGCTTATATCGGCCCACCATTCCCACAGCTGAAACCGTTTTCAAGGATGCAGCCTTGGGAGGGTTAGGTGTTATTGAGACCATCTGGATTAAATATGTGACTGAACGTCATTGAGGCCTCAAAAACTTTTTTAAAAATATATTCTTAAATATATATATTCTTGTATTTGTGATAGTTTTGTTAATTTGCTTTGTTCTTTTTTAATTGGAGGATAATTGCTTTACAATGTTGTGTTGGTTTCTGCCATACAACAACACAAATCAACCATAAAATATATATGGGGTTTCCTGAGTGGCCCAGTGGTAAAGAATCCACCTGCCAATGCAGGAGACGCAGGTTTAATCCCTGAGTCAGCCAGATTCCCTGGAGGAGGAAATGGCAACCCACTCCAGGATTCTATCCTGAAGAATCCCATGAACAGAGGAATCTGGCGATGTCAGTGATACTCTCTCAATTCGTCCCACCCTCTCCTTCCCCCACTGTGTCCACAAGTCCGTTCTCTAAATCTGTGTCTTATAAACTTTTATAGCACATGGCAGGAGGTACAGAGAGCTAATCAAATTGTAGCATCCAAGACAAGCCTTGCAAGTTCCCTTGTTTGTTAAACCTACTACCTACCAGGGTGGAATGGCCTGCTGGTTTCCTCAGCCTCTCCTTTTCCAACATATAGGTGGTCTGTTCAAGAACTAACAGTTAATTTCTAGCTCTCCATGTAAAGAGGAGTTACTCAAAAGTGCTTGAATTTGAATCCTTGGGAAGTAAGAACTGGAACAGCCTGAATGGCGATTTTACTGTCATACTCATTTTCCTTCACTTTTTAAAATTTAGTTTTTTTATTGAGGTATAACTGGCATAATATTATATTAGTTTTAGGTAGCCCACAAAATGATTTGATGTATATATTGTGAAATGATCTCCATGAATTATTTATTTTATAACTGGAAATTTGGACCTTTTGACCCCTGTCACCCATTTCATCTGTTCCCCGCCCCCTCACCACCCCCTCAAAACCATCAATCTGTTCCCTGTATCTATAAGCTTGGGTCTTTGGGGGAGGGTTGTGGTTCTCAGTGGGGGGAGGTGTTTTAAAAGAGGCCAGAGAAGCCCTCACTAAACTGAGAAGGTGGTGGAACACTTTTATTTAAAAGATAAAAAATAAGGACCACCACTGAGTGCTAGTTTTTGTGGAACCGTGCTGGGGGTCTTTGAAATCATTGCTGAACTAGCAGTACAGGAGGTGGGGAGCACCATGAACAATATTTGGGCTGCTTCTGCACTGAAGTCCTAAGCCTGGGTTCCTTATAAAGGGTGCCTGACTCTGGTCATTAACTTCTCAGCGTGGCTGAGCAGGAAGGCAGGCTCTGGGAAGTAACTGACAACCACACAGGGAAAACAACCCAAGCAGAAGCCAGCATGGTAGGAAGCAGAAGGGAAAGGTCCCCTAGGACCAATCTGGGCTGTAAAATCATGAGGCAGGAGGGCTGGTGCACTGGGATGACCCTGAGGGATGGGATGGGGAGGGAGGTGGGAGGGAGGGTCAGGATGGGGAACACATGTACACCCATGGCTGATTCATGTGAATGTATGGCATAAACCTCCACAATATTGTGAAGCAAATAGCCTCCAATTAAAAAAAAAAAATCAATACAAAGCCTGAAGTCTACCCTCACTGTGAACTTTCCAATATGTGAAAGAATCACATTGTATTTTCTAAGGACATCTGAGTCTGGGAATGCTGCAAACTTGCTGGCAAACCATCCTGATACAGACAGTCAGCATTAAGCAGAGGATTTTTTGGGGTTCCTCCTAGGTGTCAGACACCACCCCAGGCCCTGGGTCCACAGGGGTGAAAAGAAGAGGAACTCCCCCTTATGGAGTATATAGTCCAGTGCAGAAGATACTCTCTAGCTACACAAATACTGTTCAGAAAATTCTAGTGTGCAAATACTGGGGATCAGAGTCACTGATAACTAGGGGGTCTAACAGAGTCTGAGAAATCAGAGGAGGTTTTCCTAAAGAAAGTGATGTTTAAGCTGAGACCTGAAGAGCAAATGGGAGTTGTTCCAAGTCAAGACTGTATGTGTGGGAAGCTGACGGGGAGGGAGTAATGGTTGGTAATTTTCAGGTAAAGGGATGGCCTGGAGGCAGCAAGAAACTGCCATCTGTCATATTTAAGGAACTGATGACCATCAGGTACTGCTTGGAGTGGGCTTTCCTGGTGGCTCAGTGATAAAGGATCTGCCTGCCAAAGCAAGAGATGCAGGTTCCATCTCTGGGTCAGGAAGATCCCCTGGGGAAAGAAATGGCAACCCACTCCAATATTCTTACCTGGGAAATCCCATTGACAGAGGAGCCTGGTAGGCTACACTCCATGAGGTTGCAAAAGAGTCAGTAGGAACTTAGCAACTAAACAACAACAATTGCTTGGAGCAGAGAGCCTGGGAGATTCACTTGGGGCTGTAGGATAAAAGTGTAGTTACGTGGGTAGCTTGAGGCCAGAGCAGTAGGTAAGCCGTGTTACAAATCTGAAGCTAGGGCTTCCGTGGTGACTCAGTGGTAAGGAGTCTGCCTGCCAATGCAGGAGACAGGGTTCGATCCCTGGTCCGGGAGGATCCCACATGCCGTGGAGCAATTAGGCCCATGTGCCACAACTACTGAGCCTGCACTCCAGACCCAGGGAGGTGAAACTACCGAGCCTGTACGCCCTAGAACTGTGGTCTGCAATAAGAGAAGCCACTGCAATGAGAAGCCCGTGTACCACAACTAGAAAGTAGCCCCTACTTGCTGCAACTAGAAAAAAATCCGTGCAGCAACAAAGACCCAGCACAGCCAAAAATAAAAAGTATAAATTAAATAAGTAAATATATATATATATAAAAAATTAAATATATAAAAAAAGAATTTGAAGCTAAATTCTTAAGTCAGTAAAAAAAAAAACTATGGTAAAGGAGTGAGGGGCACAGTCAGGTATATGATTTTAAAAGAATATTTTAAGAGGGTGATGAATGGATGGATGGAGTTCAAGAGTGCAGCAGAAAGGCAGGCCAAAAAGGACCAGGAGGGGAAAGTATCTAAAGGGATGTAAAGCAGATAAATGGTGGACTTGATAATGGGTTGGATATAGGGGTGAAGAACTAGTCATCAGCAATGACCCCAACATCTCTGGCTTGGGCAAGAAGGGAGAAGGCAAGGCTGTTTACTGAAACTCAGGACAGGGAAAGTGGAGGAGGTGACAAGCAGGGGGAGGAGGTACACGAGAGACCAAAAAATTGACTCTCTTTGTAGAAGACTATGCTGGTCAATGATTCAAGTGGGCTCTGGGGACCTAATTTACAGTGGTGAATCCGGGTAGTTAGAAGAGTCAGACACAGAACTGAGCCCCCAAGATCAATACAGACACCCGACCCTTGTGGTTTTCCAGCTGACTCGGCGACTCAGCTGCCTGTGGGGGCCCACTGGGTGCTGCACGTCCTCTTTCCTGAAGATCATCGAGATGACCACAGCACAGGGACTCTGCCCTGCTGAGATGACTGGAAGTGATCTCCAGTGAGGTCAAAAACTAACACTGAACCTAAAAAAGGCTTCTGTCCCGCTGCCTGGGTTTCTCATGCTCAGTACAGGTTATGTCTCTCTGATAAAAGTCACATCATCTGGGCAATCATAGTTCATTCTGTTCCAAAGGGCATCACTGGCCTTTTCAGCATGTGATTGTTCATTGGCCCTGCTGTTCAGGTCCACACAGGAAAACAGAGCAGCCCTAGAAAATGCCTTGGGTGTGTCCACCGGCAACGATTAAATAACATGTGTATACTGTCAACTGGGAAAAATCTGTGTCACTTATATTTGCTGCTGTATATAGTTAATAACTACTGATTACTATATAGAAGATACAGGGACATGCAAGTGACCTGAATTATATTTTCCTTGAGAAACTCAAGGAAACTCAATATCAACTAAACTCAATATCTTGTAATAACCTATAATGGAAAAGAATCTGAGAAAGAATACATATGTATGTATACATATGGGTATATACATATATACATACATGCATATATGTATATATAACCAAATCACTTTGCCTCACACCTGAAACTAATACAATATTGTAAATCAATTATTCTTCAATTTAAAAAAAAGATTCATTTAAAAAAATCTTTTATTGTCCAATAGCTATAACCAAAGCATTATGAGACAGAGAAGGATGTCTGACTGATTGATTTCTCAAACACTACTCACTATTTTCCTCTTTCTGCATAATCTGTATTATCTCTGGCAATTATGGTAAAAAACAGCACCAGAGCTGTCAAGATGAATCATCCATCCCAATTGTCTAGCAGTTGAGAGAAGTTACCAAAATCAACTCTGATCTAAGCCAGTCTACTTAGAGCCCTTGTTCGTTATAAGGGTTTTTGAAACCTCAACCAAAAACTATCTTCAGACAAGACCACAGTACAACGCCAGGAAATGCATTTTCACTAGGGGTGGGGGGAGGGTAGAAGGGTTCACACAGAAGAACTTTCCTTTGTTCTGGAAGGAAAGGATCATTTGTTCACTCAGAATGAGAACTCAGACAGGTAGGCCAGCAGAAGGAGCAGTTAGGAACAGGAAGTTTGGTTTTGACAACTGGCTCATCGTGTATTAGAGAAGCAGAGGTTAGTTTCCTGAAGTGAAGTCCTGGAGGGTCACTGAAAGTGCACCTGGAAGGGGCCTGAAGAAATCATGAAGAGTGCCATCCAGGCAGGGAACGTGGCAGTGGAAGGGGCAGAGCCAAGGTCCTCTCTTTGCATGTTTTACTTTGGACATCTTGCCCATGTTCCCTTCCTTCAATGCCCACACACACTCATCCTCGTTCCTCAGACCCTCCCAGGGCACAAGCACTTTGCCTGTGAATTCCCTGTGTGGCTCTGAGCTGGGTGAGCCAGCAAGCTCCTCCTGTGTCCTTTCTCCTAACACAAGGGATCCAAGTTACAGAAGTGTAGAGAAGGTACATATATATTGCTTATGCCATGGCTACCTTAATTAATAGGGGCATTTATACATTGGATTGACCTACAAAAACCCTTTCTCTCCACACACAAGGAAGGCTGCAAGAAACAGCCCAGGCTCAAGGAGTATTCTCTTAGAAGTCTAGACAGGCTCTGACCCTGACTACCAGCCCAGGGCACCACCCTCTCTTTCTCTCTGCCCATCTTGGGTCTGTTCTCTCTACAAGTTCCGCTTACAGCAAGGAGGAGGTGGGGGATGGTTGGCTTTGACAGGATGAATAATTTCTTTATGTTTCTTCTTAGTGACGCCATTAAAGTTTCATTAAGGGGAAATATCACAACTACTGACTAAAAGGAGATCTTAAAAGGATTTGTTGGCCCCATCCGTTAATTTGTGCCCTAACCTCCCCCTAACCATGAAGCATCTGCTCAGCCTTAGCCAGAGAGGTGTCAATTTATCACTTCTTGAACACCAAGAATGTTACTGCCCCTTGCCTTTGGCCATATCTTTCCACCAGGTCCACTCCTGCCCATCCTTCAAGGAATGTGAGTCCAACTCTTGACTCATACCTTCTTTGGAAATGGCTGTTAACTTTTCATCCCATAATGATGTTCCCTTCCTGTAATTCAGAGCAAGGGTGATCTAAAACTTTTACTTTTCTTGGCCTTTAGCAAGCCTGGGACTGCCTTGGTTCCAAATCCTTTTGTGGCCATCTAACCTTTTATATGTAAATTCTGTCTCACCAACTTGGCTGTAAGCTAAAGACTTGAAGTGCAGCATCTAGCACAGCACTGACTGTTTAAGGGCACTTGGTAATATTTAAAAGTAAATGTTACTATGAGGAGATGATCAAATCCAGTCATTTCATTTTGCAAATAAAATATAAAATGAGGTAATTTTTCCAAAGTCACTGTGACAACCAGAAATTAATCTGAAGCCTACCCCCGCTTTACCAATCCATGTCTCTAAATTGCTGATTTCTACCCATGTACTCCATTACAAAGAATAAAGAATCTAGAATGCAGATAATAAAGAAAGCTGCCATTCAATCCAGTTAGAATCCTGTATCTATAAAAGGTTACTAGTTGAACATCATTTCCAAATGAATGGGGAGAAGAACAAGGTGCCATCATCCTGAATAACCAAGACAGTTTAGGGAAAAGGGCTGAGGAGCTGACCTCCGCCAGTCAGAATCAGCTCTCTTGGGTTGGCTGTGTCCTCTCATATAGTTACTCCATTTACAAGACTAAGGAATGACTTTCCCCCAAAACCATTTCTGTCATTTTTTATCAAATGTAAAAGTTTACAGGTGCTTTAACACTCCTTAGAGAAATGCAGAGGTGTGGGTAGGAAATTTTATTTTGGTGTTTGTAATGACATACTGAAAGCTCAGTAAAATGATGTGAGCATCACCTTGACTACCTGTTATTTTTATGCCAATAAAAAACTTCCAGTTTCCGTACAACTCTTCATCTTGCCTTATGGCATTGATTTCCACTCCTTTCTCAAATTTTCTCACATGAATGTGTCTTTTGATAATATGCTATACTTTATTACCAACGTCCTCAAGTGAGTCCCTGTATAAAGTTTCTAATTGTTCTTCTCTTATTCTTTTCTTAAACTCATTCCAACCAGACATTAGTCCTCATAACCCTGCCATACCTGCTCTCTTCAAAGTCCTCAGTGACCCCCACTTTGCTTGGCTCCCTTGACCAGTGCTCAGCAATTTACATCTCTCACCATGACGTAGTAGGTCATTCCTACTCCTTGATATATTTTTGTGTCACCTGCTTTCTAGGACTTCAAACTCTGGTTTCCTCCTACATCATGGGTCATCCCTTCTCCATCTCCTTTACTGGTTCCTTCTCTTCTTCCCAACCTCTTAATGCTGGAGTATCCATCCCAAGATTGAGCCCTTTGGTCCTCTGTTCTTCTCTGTCAACAATCACTTATCCGATGTCATAATTTTAAAGATCTCCTAAATGCCAGGCCTCCCAGATTTCTACACCCAGTGCAAACCTCTCTCCTGAACTCTAGAATCACACTTCCACAACTGCCCACTTCATATTTACACTTGGAATTCAACAGAAACAGAATCCTTCATCACCTCTCAAACCTGAACCCTTAATCTTTCCCCTGAGATGTCTCCACCTTAGTTTACTGTTACTCCATCCCTCCAATGTTCAGATCAAAAATTCTGAGGCTCTGTATTCCCAATGCCCTGATCCCTGGTCACGGGGATTATTGCCTTACCTCTTTTTTAAAATATTAATTTATTTATTTTAATTGGAGGCTAATTACTTTACAATATCGTACTGGTTTTTGCCATACATTGACATGAATCAGCCATGGGTGTACATGTGTCCCCCATCCCGAACCCCGCTCCCATCTCCCTTCACATCCCATCCCTCAGGGTTGTCCCAGTGCACTGGCTTTGTATGCCCTGTCTCATGCATCGAACTTGAACTTGTGATCTATTTCACATATGGTAATATACATGTTTCAATGCTATTCTCTCATATCATCCCACCCTCACCTTCTCCAACACAGTCCAAAAGTCTGTTCTTTATATCTGTGTCTCTTTTGCCATCTCACATATAGGATCATCATTACCATCTTTCTAAATTTCATATATAGGTGTTAAAATATTATATTGGTGTTTTTCTTTCTGACTTACTTCACTCTGTGTAATAGGTTCCAGTTTCGTTCACCTCATTAAAACTGATTCAAATTTGTTCTTTTTAATAGCTGAGTAATATTCCATTGTGTATATGTCCCACAGCTTTCTTATCCATTCGTCTGCTGATGGGCATCTAGGTTGTTTCTATGTCCCACCTATCGTAAACAGTGCTGCGATGAACATTGGGGTACATGTGTCTCTTTCAATTCTGGTTTCCTCGGTGTGTATGCCCAGCAGTGGGATTGCTAGGTTGTATGGCAGTTCTATTTCCAGTTTTTTGAGGAATATCTACACTGTTCTCCATAGTGGTTGTACAAATTTGCATTCCCACCAACAGTGTAAGAGGGTTCCCTTTTCTCCACATCCTCTCCAGCATTTATTGTTTGTAGACTTTTTGATAGCAGCCATTCTGACCAGTATGAGATAGTTCCTCACTGTGGTTTTGATTTGCATTTCTCTGATAATGAGTGATGTTGAGCATCTTTTCACGTGTTTGTTAGCCATCTGTATGTCTTCTTAGAGAAATGTCTGTTTAGTTCTTTGGCCCAATTTTTGATTGGGTTGTTTATTTTTCTGGTATTGAGCTGCATGAGCTGCTTGTATATTTTTGAGATTAATTTTTTGTCAGTTGCTTAGCTTGCTATTATTTTCCCCCTTTCTGAAGGCTGTCTTTTCACCTTTCTTATAGTTTCCTTCATTGTGGATTATTGCCATACCTCTTTACAGGTCTCTCTGGTTTTGCCCTTGCCCACCCATAGCCTTTTTTGAACTGTGGTGTTGGAGAAGACTCTTGAGAGTTGCTTGGACTGCAAGGAGATCCAACCAGTCCATCTTAAAGGAAATCAGTCCTGGACATTCATTGGAAGGACTGATGCTGAAGCTGAAACTCCAATAATTGGCCACCTAACGCGAAGAACTGACTCATTTGAAAAGACCCTGATGCTGGGAAAGATTGAGGGCGGGAGGAGAAAGGGACGACAGAGGATGAGATGGTTGGATGGCATCACCAACTCAATGGACATGAGTTTGAGCAAGCTTCTGGAGATAGTAAAGGACAGGGAGGCCTGGCATGCTGCAGTCCATGGGGTCACAAAGAGTCGGACACGACTGAGCAACTGAACTGAACCCATAGCCTATTCATGACACTGAAGCCATAGTGATACTTTCAAAATGCTAATCAGGTCATATCACCCTAAGATGAACAGTCTCTAACACTCCCTATTTCACTCAGAATAAAAACCAAAGTGTTTATGGAGTCCCACAAGGACCCACCTGAATAATTCTTCATCTACTCTCTTACCTCTCTGACCTCACTTCTTACAACTTTCTTCAATCCTTTACTTCACTCAGCACACAAAACAAGACTGGAGGCTGATTGTGGCTCAGATCATGAACTCCTTATTGCAAAATTCAGACTTAAATTGAAGAAAGTAGGGAAAACCACTAGACGATTCAAGTATGACCTAAATCAAATCCGTTATGATTATACAGTGGGAGTGACAAATAGATTCAAGGGATTACATCTTACAGACAGAATACCTGAAGAACAATGGATGGAGGTTGACGACATTGTACAGGAGGCAGTGATCAAGATCATCCCCAAAAAAAAGAAATGCAAAATGGCAAAATGGTTGTCTGAGGAGGCCTTACAAATAGCAGAGAAAAGAAGAGAAGCAAAAGGCAAAGGAGAAAATGAAATATATACCCATTTGAATGCAGATTTCCAAAGAACAGCAAGGAGAAATAAGAAAGCCTTCCTCAGTGATCAATGCAAAGAAATAGAGGAAAACAATAGAATGGGAAAGACTAGAGATCTTGTCAAGAAAATTAGAGATACCAAAAGAACATTTCATGCAAAGATGAGCACAATAAAGGACAGAAATGGTATGGACCTAACAGAAGCAGAAGATATTAAGAAGAGGTGGAAAGAATACACAGAAGAACTATACAAAAATGGTCTTCATGACCCAGATAACCATGATGTGTGATCACTCACCTAGATCCAGACATCCTGGAATGCAAAGTCAAGTGGGCCTTAGGAAGCATCACTACAAACAAAGCTAGTGGAGGTGATGGAATTCCAGCTGAGCTATTTCAAATCCTAAAAGATGATGCTGTGAAAGTGCTGCACTCAGTATGTCAGCAAATTTGGAAAACCCAGCATGGCCACAGGACTAGAAAAGATCAGTTTTCATTGCAATCCCAAAGAAAGGAAATGCCAAAGAATGTTCAAACTACCGCACAGTAGCACTCATCTCACATGCTAGCAAAGTAATGCTCAATAGTCTCCACACCAGACTTCAACAGTACGTGAACCATGAACTTCCAGATGTTCAAGCTGGATTTAGAAAAGGCAGAGGAACCAGAGATCAAATGGCTAACATCCATTGGATCATAGAAAAAGCAAAAGAAGTCCAGAAAAACATCTACTTTTGCTTTATTGACTATGCCAAAGCCTTTGACTGTGTGGATCACAACAAACTGTGGAAAGTTCTTAAAGAGATGGGAATACCAGACCACCTGACCAGCCTCCTGAGAAATCTGTAATGCAAGTCAAGAAACAGCAGTTAGAACTGGACATGGAACAACACACTGATTCTAAATAGGAAAAGGAGTACATCAAGGCTGTATATTGTCACCCTGCTTATTTAGCTTATATGCAGAGTGCATCATGCAAAATGCCAAGCTGGATGAAGCAGAAGCTGGAATCAAGATTGCAGGGAGAAATAGCAATAACCTCAGATATGCAGATGACACGACCCTTATGGCAGAAAGCAAAGAAGAACTAAAGAGCCTCCTGACGAAAGTAAAAGAGGAGAGTGAAAAAGTTGGCTTAAAACTCAACGTCCAGAAAACTAAGATCATGGCATCCTGTCCCATCACTTCATGGCAAATAGATGGGAAAACAGAGGAACTAGGGACAGACTTTATTTTGGGAGGGCTCCAAAATCACTGCAAATGGTGACTGCAGTCACGAAATTAAAAGGCACTTGCTCCTTAGAAGAAAAACTATGACCAACCTAGACAATGTATTAAAAAGCAGAGACATTACTTTACCAACAAAGGTCCATCTAGTCAAAGTTATGGTTTTTCCAGTAGTCATGTATGGATATGAGAGCTGGACTATAAAGAAAGCTGAGCGCTGAAGAATTGATGCTTTTGAACTGTGGTGTGGGGGAAGACTCTCGAGAGTCCTTTGGACTGCAAGGAGATTCAACCAGCCCATCATAGAGGAAATCAGTTCTAAATATTCATTGGAAGGACTGATGCTAAGTTGAAACGCCAATACTTTGGCCCTGTAATGTGAAGAACTGACTCACTGGAAAAGACCCTGATGTTGGGAAAGATTGAAGGCAGGAGAAGAAGGGGACGACAGGGGATGAGATGTTTGGATGGCATCACTGACACGATAGATATGAGTTTGAGTGAGTAGGCTCCAGGAGTTGGTGATAGACAGAGAAGCCTGGTGTGCTGCAGTGCATGGGGTCACAAAGAGTTGGATATGACTGAGCGACTGAACTGAACTGAACTGAACTGAGACCCACTGACCTCATTGCTCTCCCTGGAATATTCCAGCCACTCTACTGCTTCGGGTCCTTTACACCAGCTGTCACCTCTGCCTGGCAACAGGCTTGCCTGGGAAATCTGCCTGGTTTCCTCCCTTACTCCTGTCAAGTCTCTCCCCAAATATTACTTTTCCAATGAGACTTACTGTGACCATGTTATTTAATATTATAACATGCTTCCACTCATACTCCATAGTTCCCCTACCTCACTATACATCTCATTTTTCCCGAGCCATTATAACCTTATAGCATATAATATTTATTTAATTTACTATTTGTCTCCACCAACTGCAGTAAAAGCTCTGTGAGGATACAGGTCTTCTTTGTTCACCAATATATCTCAAGTCCCTGGAATGATGCTTCCACATATATGCTGAATGAGTGGATGAATGTGTTCAGCAGCCCCCTCCACTGCAGAGCAACAGGGAACTGTCTACTGCATACCACCTCAAATGAGGAAATTCAAACCCAAAAAGGACTTGACTGTTAATCAAAGTAGAAGTTCAAGTCTTAGGATTTCATTTTCTTTTTCCTTCTCTCACATAGGTCACCTGTCACTTTTTATGTGGATAACCGTACAGGAAAGAACTTTCAATTTCCTGCAATATGGGTTCTACTCACTCGCCTCAGAACTGGAAAGAAATGGAAGACTGAGATGATGAATTCTTATCGATGTCCAAGCAAGGACAAATTCTCTACCTTCAATAATCATCAAGCTCTAATTCTGTGTTAGGAATGGGAACCATGCTAAAGAAGGAAGGAAAGGATGCTGATCTCCTGGAGATTAAATTCCAGTGTAATTACCTATCCCACCAAGGTCTGTGTCTGGGTGCCAGTTACTAGAACTCACCTGCCTTGTTGGGGACAGAAGAAAAGCCCAGGTATTCTATGTTACATTCACCCTTAGAAGATGCGGCTCACGGTGTGATCCCCAGCTAGTGGCATGGGCTCACCTGGAAGCCTGTTAGGAATGCAGACTCACAGACCCTACCTCAGGCCTATGAATCAGAGACTGTATTTGAATAAGATTCCCAGGCCATTCTTATGAACATAAATGTTCCTATGCACTGCCTTGGAGCCCTCCACTCACCTAAACGCATTGCTATCACGTGACTTGTAGTCAACAGAAATTTGAGGAAGAGAAAGGAGAGAATCCAGCTCATATTCCCTTTTGCTATTAAACAACGACTATCATTTGATGCCATAGATGATAATAGGAATTGCAATAGAAGGCTCTAGATTAATGTCCTTGATCATTTAAAAATTCATAGAAAACAAAACTGATCTGAAATAGATATACGATAATCATTTGCTAAACACTTTGAGCTTTCAAACACATTCAAGAGGCAGTATTTAAAGGCCTTAATACATTTGAGTCTAGGTTCTGAAGTCAAACATCCTGATTTCTAAACTGTCACTCTATCATTAGCTGTGGTTCCTGGGTCAATTTGTTTGGCCTCTCTAAGTTTCCGTTTCCTCTTTTATAAATTAGAAATAATAATAGTACTTACCTTATATGATTTTTATGAGGACTAGATAAGGTAATTGTGTATAAAGAAGTAAGCATCCAACAAACACACAAACCTTCCATTAGAAGATAAATAATTTCTAGAGATCTAATGTGAAGCATGATAACTGTACTTAATAATGTGTCTACCTCTGGAATGAGTAGATTTAGTGTTCTCAGCACAAGAAAAGGTAAAGAAAGGAAAAAAGAAAGAAGCATAATGCTAAACATATAATAAGAATTCAATAAATTTTAGCTTATATTATTATTACTATTTTGTTTCAATCAACATTTCATTTATTTGAAAAATATTTTAGGAATGTAATGTAATGTGTCAGTCATGTCTGACTGTTTGTGACCCCATGGACTATAGCCTGCCAGGCTCCTCTGTCAAGAATACTAAAGTGGGTTGCCACTTCCTTCTCCAGGGGATCTTCCCAACCCAGGGACTGAACCCTGGGTTCTCTTGCATTGGCAGGTGGATTCTTTACCACTGAGCCACCTGGGAAGCCATATTTTAGGAATAGGGTACAAAAATGGAGACCATCAGAATAAAGTATGAGGAATCTACTTAGATTAGCTGATAAATCAAGACCTCTCTGGGGAAAGAAGGTTGGCATGGAAACCTGGAGGATAAGAAATAGCCAGTCATGATGAGTCATGGAGTCATGCTGGGGAAGGGAAGAGCAGTTCAAGATAGATACAGATCACACAGGGCTTCAGAGTCTAGAAGAGGAGAATGGAATTTATCCATCATCATGGAAAGCTACTGAATCCTTTCAGACAAAGGAGTGAATTGGACAAACATGAATGTATATTGGGATGCCGCTGGGGACAAAGGTCTGGGAAAAGTCCCTGGGACATATGAAGATGAATCAAATGTGGGGTCAGCTTCTAAGGAACTGTCATTCTAATAGTCTGGCTTGAGACTTAATGCCAAAGTGGCACAGTTCTCCTCCCATGTCCTCCCACCCTTCCTCTGCACCTCCTCGCTGAACATGTTCAGGAACCAGCTCACCCATCAGCTCCTTTCTGGAACTGGTACTGACCTCTGTGACCTGAATCCCTGGCTCTTCGTCTGATCTCTCAGAGAAGCTGGCACACACCTGTGGAATAGAGCCTCGATCTCCTGTGGCTGTAATTAGTTGCATATTTCCTATACTTGTTTATGGCTAAATCTATGTTTTCCATTTTTGTAGTCTCACTACCGATTACAACGCTGGCAGATGGCACATGGTCAGTTCTCAATAGATGTTATTGTGAATAAAAGAACTAACATGTGTTTGCCATTTCTTTATGGCCAAAAAAGTGTGGGCCAAATTCAATTTCTATGTTTCAGTGACAAACCAGAGACCTCCTGACTAGGGGTTTTCTCGAAGAGAATTATCTCTTCTAGTGACAGCCCCCCTGAAAGAGGAAAATCAATTTAAACGCATTTTACTAATAAGTGGATGTGTATTTTACACACCTTGTGGTTTCCTTTTTTTAAATTCAGCCCAGAATTATTACCGTAGAAACCATAGAGGAACATATCCACCACCAGCGTCTTGGTCTATTTTTTTAGTTTTTCCTCCCCATGGCCCTTTGTTGTGCTTCTCATCTCACAGAAGGGGAAACAGCAGCACAGGAAGGGCAGGCCACACAATGAGTCAGTGATCAAACAAGCTCTTCCTGTGAGCAGGGTGCTCTGGAGGTGTCTCCGAGGTGGCCACACTCATCTCTGACCTTGCCTTCCCCTCTCTGTGCCGCTTTCTCTCCTGTCTCCTCCAGGCATAACTTCCACTCTTCCCTCATTCTGTTAGTCCAGCCCTGTATCTCCGGTCAGCCCCAGAAAACCCAGCCACGCCCACCCCAGACTCCTCACCTGGACAAACCCTGCTATGCTGGCCCCCTACCCTGCCTCAGAGTGGCTCACATCCTCCCTCATGCCATTCCCTCCCTGCCACCCCTTCTCCTACCTGGTCACAAATGCTAGTTGAATCTTCAAGCTGTGCCCCTCTTTCCCTTGAAGTCCTGCTATTGGAAACAAATATAGAACCTCAAGTTGACAAAGAAATCAAAGAGTCATCCAATCCCACCTAATATAGTACCTTACAAAGTAATAGCAGCTAATCTGGACTTCCCTTGTGGTACAGTGGATGGGGGCCCACCTGCCAACACAGGAGACAAGGGTGTGATCTGTGGTCTGGGATGATTCCACATGCCACCAAGCCTGAGAGCCCCAACTACTGAAGCCCATGTGCCCTAGAGCCCACACACCACAACTACTGAGGCCACATGCTGCAACTACTGAAGACTGCGCCTAGAGCCTGTGCTCCACAAAAGTCACCACAATGAGAAGCCCTTAATGAAGAGTAGCCCCTACTCACTGCAACTACAGAAAGACTGGCCAGAGCAATGAAGACCCAGTGTCGCCAAAAATAAATAAATAATATTTTAAAAAATAGCAGCTAATCTGAAAAGCAGTTTGTCTTCCTGGGCAGTTAATGGAAAAGAAAAAAAGGTCAGCACTGAGAGGAGCCAAAATTAAGTACCCTTTCAAGAATCAGAGTAAGCTGATTGCCACATCTGCTTAGTCATTCACTGGGAGAGTTAGAACTCATGTCTACCAAAACTGTTCTTGGATCCAAGAAGATGGGAGAAAAGAAGTCTGTTACATGAATATTCATCCTTGCTTTAGAAGATCCAAGTGTGGACAAAAAGAAACTTATATAAAGTAGTATACAAAATGAGGAAAATACAGTTAGTTATCAAAGTGAGCATTTCTTTAGAATGTGAAGAAAAATTGTAATGAATTCAGTTAAGTTCAGTTTAGTCACTCAGTCATGTCCAACTCTTTGCAACCCCATGGACTGTAGCACACCAGAATTCCCTGTCCCTCACCAACTCCCGGAGCATGCTCAAACTCATGTCCATCGAGTCAGTGATGCCATCCAACCATGTCATCTGTTGTCCCCTTCTGCTCTTGCCTTCAATCTTTCCCAGCATCAGGGTCTTTTCAAATGAGTCAGTTCTTCACATCAGGTGGCCAAAGTATTGGAACTTCAAGTTCAGCATCAGTCCTTCCAATGAATATTCAGGACTGATTTCCTTTAGGATTGACTGGTTGGATCTCCTTGCAGTCCAAGAGACTCTCAAGACTCTTCTCCAACACCACAGTTTAAAGGCATCAATTCTTTGGCGCTCAGCTTTCTTTATAGTCCAACTCTCACATCCATACATGACCACTGGAAAAACCATAGCTTTGACTAGATGGACCTTTGTTGGTAAAATGATGTTTCTGTTTTTTAATATGCTGTCTAGGTTGGTCATAGCTTTTCTTCCAAGGAGCAAGCATCTTTTAACTTCATGGCTGCAGTCACCATCTGCAATGATGTTGGAGCCCAAGAAAATAAAGTCTGTCACTGTTTCCATTGTTTCCCCATCTATTTGCCATGAAGTGATGGGACTGGATGCCATGATTTTCATTTTTTGAATGTTGAGTTTTAAGCTAGCTTTTTCACTCTCCTCTTTCACCTTCATCAAAAGGGTCTTAAGTTCTTCTTCGCTTTCTGCCATAAGGGTGGGTCATCTGTGTATCTGAGGTTATTGCTATTTCTCCCTGCAATCTTGATTCCAGCTTCTGCTTCATCCAGCCCAGTGTTTCTCATGATGTACTCTGCATATAAGTTAAACAAGCAAGGTGACAATACACAGTCTTGATGTACTCCTTCCTTTCCCAGTTTGGAACCCGTCCATTGTTTCATGTCCAATTCAAACTGTTGCTTCTTGACCTGCATGCAGATTTCTCATGAGGCAGGTAAGATGGTCTGGTATTTCCATCTCTTTAAGAATTTTCCAGTTTGTTGTGATCCACACAGTCAAAGGTTTTAGTATAGTCAATGAAGCAGAAGTAGGTGTTCTTCTGGAATTTTCTTGTCTTTTCGATGATCCAATGGGTGTTGGCAATTTGATCTCTGGTTCCTCTGCCTTTTCTAAATCCAACTTGAACATCAGGAAGTTCTTGGTTCATGTACTGTTGAAGCCTGACTTGGAGAATTTTGAGCATTACTCTGCTAGCATGTGAGATGAGTGCTACTGTGCAGTAGTTTGACTATTCTTTGGCATTGCCTGTCTTTGAGATTGGGATGAAAACTGATCTTTTCCAGTCCTGTGGCCACTGCTGAGTTTTCCAGATTTGCTGGCATATTGAGTGTAGCACTTTCACAGCATCATTTTTTAGGATTTGAAATAATTCAGCTGGAATTCCAACACCTCCACTAGCTTTGTTCGTAGTGATGGCCCACTTGAATTTGCACTCCAGGATGTCTGGCTCTAGGTGAGGGATCATACCATTGTGGTTATCTGGGTTATTAAGATCTTTTTTGTATAGTTCTTCTGTGTATTGTTGCCACCTCTTCTTGATATCTTCTGCTTCTGTTAAGTCCATACCATTTCTATTCTTTATTGTGCTCATCTTTGCATGAAATGTTCCCTTGGTAACTCTAATTTTCTTGAAGAGATCTCTAGTCTTTCCCATTCTATTGTTTCCATCTATTTCTTTGCATTGATCACTGAGGAAAACTTTCTCATCTCTCCTTGCTGTTCTTTGGAACTCTGCATTCAAATGGGTTTATCTTCCCTTTTTTCCTTTGCGTTTTGCTTCTCTTCTTTTCTCAGCTATTTGTTAGGCCTCCTCGGACCATCATTTTGCCTTTTGGCATTTCTTTTTCTTCGGAATGGTTTTGATCACCACCTCCTGTACAATGTTATGAATGACCATCCATAGTTCTTCAGGCACTCTGTCTATCAGATCTAATCCCTTGAATCTATTTGTCACTTCCACTGTATAATCATAAGGATTTGATTTAGGTCATACCTGAAAGGTCTAGTGGTTTTCCCTACTTTCTTCAATTTAAGCCTGAATTTGGCAATAAGGAGTTCATGATCTGAGTCACAGTCAGCTCCTGGTCTTGTTTTTGCTGACTGTATAGAGCTTCTTCATCTTTGGCTGCAAAGAATATAATCAATCTGATTTTGATATTGACCATCTGGTGATGTCCATGTGTAGAGTCTTCTCTTATGTTGTTGGAAGAGGGTGTTTTCTATGACCAGTACGTTCTCTTGGCAAAACTCTATTAGCTTTTGCCCTACTTCATTTTGTACTCCAAGGCCAAATTTGCCTGTTACTCCAGGTATCTCTTGACTTCCTACTTTTGCATTCCAGTCCCCTATTATGAAAAGGGCATCTTTTTTGGTGTTCTAGAAGTTCTTGTAGGTCTTCATAGAACAAATTACACATTTTTTAAAAGGTGATAAAAGTCACAAAATCCTAAGTATTCCAATGTCAGAGCAGTGAGGATCCCTGGAGTTTTTTCTACCAGGGCAGATAAATCTGACTTTAATCCTGGAGTTCTTTTTCTTCTTTGTTTCCTGCCTATATTTTTTTGAAAATTTGTCTGTCTTCCTCTCACCCATTTCCTCATCAATGAATTTCCCCCTAATTGCTGACACTGTTTTTCAGTCTACACAACTCCACTGAAATCATCTCTCAAAGGTTCCCAGTGCCTCCTCATCACCTAATCAGATGGCTTTTACCCAGCCTTTGTGCTACTGGTCTCTTTTTCATGGCAGACACTCATAACTGAAAACAAGTCCTCCTAAAAACAAGTTATCTTACTGAGTTTGTGATTCAGCTTTCTATCCAGTACTTTTTTCCCTTTCTTATCCCCTGACGTCAATTCTGTGCTGAGCACTAATCAACCAGAATTGGATGATTAAGATTGCAGTTGTCCCTAAATATTGTTAATGGACTAAAGTTGCTATTGTTACATTTCAATATTAATGTACAAACTAAAGTTGCTTCTCCAGGACAAGATAGGCTCACAGACCCCTAAGCCATGGACCACCTGGCTAGAGAATCATAAACTGGACACATCTTGACTCCTAAAACCATGATTAAGAAATGTCACAGGATGATGATTTATCCCAGTTTTTTTGTTCTTCCCCTTAAAAATATCCCTAACTCAAAGACCAAGGTGGAATGGATCTGAGTCCTGTCTCCCATTCCTTTGCTTAACTCCCTGCAAATAAATCCTTACTTTGCTGCAAACACTTGCTACCAGAGTTTGGCTTTCTGCCTTGTGGGCACACAAGCCCTTGCTCAGTTACATAACCATACCTACCTTCTCAGAAGTCTATCAGTCTTGGCATGCACAAGGCTATATTGTCACAAACTCCCTACCATATCTGTTCATCTTTTTTTTTTTTTTCTTCTTGGTTTCACTTTCTCCTTCCATGCACCAAATTGGGTATAACCCAAGGCTCAATCTTCAATTCTCAGTCCCTTCTTTTGGCAATCCATGAGTTTCCCCATCACCTCACAAAGCTTCAAATGTACGAGTAATGACCAAATCTGTAACTCTGGCCCTGCCACCTCTTCTATATGTCAGCCCTGCCAGTTGGACATCTCCATAGGAAAATCTTGCTGAACCTCATACTCCATGTGTTCGAAGCCTAATGATATGCACTTCAGAACTGGATTCTGTGTTCCAAAAACTCACTAGATTCTGAAATTCAATGTTTCTAAAATTAAATGCATAATCTTCCCTCATAACTAGCTATTTATCAGAACTTCCCCTTTCTGTTTAAGATCTGAACTAAGTAGATGAGTGTCGAGTCATAATCTCAGATGAGAAAATGACACTATCTTTCTCCTATCCTGTCTACATAAAGCAATTCGTTCTGGTTTGTTCCTCATGAGAACAGGAAGTTGCTCTGAAGAGTTGGTTGGGAGAAAGCATTTGCAACCCACTTCATGAACTTTTGTTTACATGCAATTCTGTGGCTGTCTCCACCTAGATTTAGAGCAGAGGCTCCAGGCCCCATTAGAATGAAAGCATGTTTTGTGGTCAATGATGCTATTGTGATTCTGGTAGCTAACAGGAACATTTAACAGCATTTAAAAGATGAAAATTGTGTTATCAATACTATTTTTAAAAACAAACAAAACTAAGATGCAAAAAACTTTCCTTTACACTTGTAGAATTGGGGTGTAAGAGCAAAAACAGCTCTTAACCCTCTTCTTAGTACCTCAAGGAACTAGAAAATGTCCTTACAAAAAGGAGCAGAATGGCAGTTCAGGGGGGGAGCATTCAATGAGAAGAGAGAGGAAAGTGAGAGAGGAGAGGGAGTGGGAGTGAGGAGAGGAGAGGGAGTGAGGAAGAGAAAGAAGAGGAAAAGAGAGAGCACTAAAGTAAAATAGGAGCCCCCAACCTTTGCAGAATAAAATTGATTCTTCAGTGCCCTAAAACAAAAAACAAAATTTTCTCAACTGAATATTGAGGAAAGAGAAATTGACTAATCAGTTTCAAAGACTGACATACTGAGTGACTTCTAATGGAAACTGACCTGGAAGTCTGGAGAGATGTCTTGTTAAGGAGGCAAAATTCAGCCAAGCAAAGAAGCTGGGATGTAAAATGAAGAGAAGCAAGAGCAATTTCCCTTTTAAAATCATAGTATTATGACCAACCCTGGGACTTCCCAGATGGTCCAGTGGTTAAGAATCTGCCTACCAATGCAGAGGACATAGGTTTGTTTCCGGGTCCAGGAAGATCCCACATGCTGTGTCACAACTACTGAGCCCACACTCTAGAGCCTGTGCTCTGCAACAAGAGAAGCCACCACACTAAGAAGCCCACACACCACAGCTAGAGAGTAGCCCCCACTCACTGCAACCAGAGAACCTATGCACAGCAACAAAGATGCCGTGCGGCCAAAAATACAGATTGGTATTTTATCTTATCTGGGTAATCCAGAGTCCATGTATATATCACAGCTGTAAGTGACTGGGTAGAATACACAGGTAATTCTTATAGTAATACATACATACACACACACACACACACACATTTATACCTAAAGTGGATAATACAATCACAGAGGAAAATACCTTCAGCATTCAGAACTGAGCATGTCCAAATGACAAATGGCCGCTTTATCAATGTTCCCTAGGTTCTGACTTTGGTTCTTCTCTTACATTATTCTTTTTCCCTTTGTGATCCTCTCTTAATTTTGAGACCTGCATATCCAGATCCATATTGTGCATTTTCACGTGTGTCCTTCAGGGTTTTTGTTTCCATCTTATTGCCACATAATAAACTACCACACATTCAATGATAAAGAAACACTGATTCTCACGCTCATGAATCTGCAGTTGATTGCAGTTCAGCTCATCTAGAATGAGCTTGGCTAGGCAGTTCTGCTCCAAAGTGTGGGTTAAGCTCAGATTTGCTCTGTATGTGTTTTGTTCTGGGACCCAAAATGAAAGAGCTTTTTATTTTCATGGTAGGTGGTAGAAGTTCCTTCCCTGAGCACAAATAAACAATGCCTCTATGGCTTAGGCTTTGAAAGGGCAGCTATCATTTTTATCCGCATTCTATCAGTTAAAGCAAGCCATGCACCCAAGAACACCATCAAAGGCTCAAAGAAGAGCAGTTTTCTCATAGAGGCTGAGAAAAGGAAGTGAATGATATTTAATCTGCTAAACTTCTCAAACTCAATAACTCCAAGTCTTTCATCCTTGTTGTTCTCTTTTATTTAATGTCTGGCACCATTATATACCCAGTTAGAAAACCAATAGTCATTATAACTTCTGCCTACCTTCAGCAACTGTTTATCAAATCTTATTGATTCTCATTTTTAAATTTTTAATTTATCTGTACTTAATCTAGGCCTGCAGTGAAAACTATAATGATTTTCTGACTATGCCAACTGTATCATTCTAGAGCTGGTTGTTCTATTATCCTAAAATTAGAGAAAGCAAGTAAACCTAGGTGATCATTAAAAGCTCTTTTTTATAGTACTCCATCTAATAATGTGGAAGAAATTATTGAATTTATAAACCCTAATCAACAACTGACTCAAGGAAAAATCATCTGCAGTTGAAACCATTAGATCAGGCATTCTCAACCTCAGCACTACTAACTTTTCTCATCATCAGAATTCTTACTGTCTTTTTCTAATTTCACATCCCTTGGACTGCAAGGAGATCCAACCAGTCCATCCTAAAGGAAATCAGTCCTGAATATTCATTGGAAGGACTGATGTTGAAGCTGAAACTCCAATACTTGGGCCACCTGATGCAAAGGGCTGACTCATTTGAAAAGACCCTGATGCTGGGAAAAACTGAAGGCGGGAGGAGAAGGGGACAACAGAGGATGAGATGGTTGAATAGCATCACCGACTCAAGGGACATAACTCCTGGAGTTGGTGATGGACAGGGAGGCCTGGCGAGCTGCAGTTCATGGGGTCGCAAAGAGTCGGACACGACTGAGCGACTGAACTGAACTGAACTTCTCAAATGCTTGCGATACTGCACCTGTCAGTATATCCTCTTCACTTGTATCCCATCTCGGTTCCCAACAAAAGTTGTGTTGTGTTTTTTTAAACTGAAGAAGGCAATGGCAACCCACTCCAGTACTCTTGCCTGGAAAATCCCATGGACGGAGGAGCCTGGTAGGCTGCAGTCCATGGGGTCGCGAAGAGTTGGACACTACTGAGTGACTTCACTTTCGCTTTTTACTTCCGTGCATTGGGGAAGGAAATGGCAATCCACTCTAGTGCTCTTGCCTGGAGAATCCCAGCGACGGGGGAGCCTGGTGGGCTGTCGTCTGTGGGGTCGCACAGAGTCGGACACGACGGAAGCAACTTAGCAGCAGCAGCAGCAGCATAGTTGCTTTACAATGTTGTGCTAGTTTCCGCTGTACAATGAAGTGAATCAGCTCTATGTGTGTATGTGTGTGTATATATATCCTTCCTTTTGGACCTCCCTTCCAACCCACCCCATCCCACTCCTTTAGGTCACCACAGAGCACTGAGCTGAGCTCCCTGTACTATGTGGTAGGTTCCCACTAACTTTCTGTTTTACGTATAGCAGGGCACATACATCAGTCCCACCTCCCGATTCATCCCATCTGTCCCCGTGTTCACACGTCCACTCCCTACATCTGTATCTCTATTTCTGCCCTGCAAATAGTTTCATCTGTACCGTTTTTCCCTAGATTCCAAATACATGTGTTAATATGCAATATTTGCTTTTCTCTTTCTTACTTCACTCTGTATGAAAAGTTTAAGCAATGTTGTACTACTCACCACCTGTCTCATCACTTCCCTGGTGGCTCAGATGGTAAAGAATCTGCCTGTGATGAGGGAGACCCAGGTTCGATCCCTCGGTCAGGAAAATCTCCTGGAGAAGGGAGTGGCAACCCACTCCAGTATTCTTGCCTGGAGAATCCTATGGACAGAGGAACCTGGTGGGCTACAGTTCATGGGGTCATGAAGAGTCGGACATGACTGATCAGCTTTCACTTTCACCACATACCAGCGTCTATCAGAACAGTAACAACAGGATTCTTATAGCCAGCTAGCTGACGGGCTATACAACTCTAAAATCCTATTTTGTCTGCCTTCTCAGATTGACTTTCTTAGGTTGGGTTCTCTGGGAATAGACACCAAAAGAGAGATTTGTGGAAGATCTCTTTAATTGTGTTTGCTCTCAGGAACACTGCATTTCTGGGAGAGAAATAAGCAGGACTAGACAAAGGGAGAAACTGAACTGCAAAGAAGTTGTGACAAAGACCACAACCTATCCTATGGGGAGCGCTGGGAGTAGAATGGCCCTTGAAAATTGTTTTTTTGTTTTTTTTTTAATATTTTTTCCAAGTTAAGTTTATCAAGGTGAGTTTACATTCAGTTAAATTCTCTTTTTAGTGTACAGTTCTATGAATTTTGACACACACACACACACTCATGTAACTGCCTCCACAGTAAAGATATAAAATGCTTCTATCATCCCCAAAAGTTCTCTCACATGACTTTGTGATCAGTCCCCACTCCCTCTTCGCCATGGCGACCACTGATTTGATTTTTGCCATTGTGGTTTTAGTCTCTTCTGAAATATTGTATGAATGGAATCATGCAGAATGTCGCCTTTCGAATCTGGTTGTTTTAAACTGTGGCGGTGGCATTGTGCCATCATGTCAGCCCATCCCTGATGCAGACACCTACAGGGAGGGTGTGAAACCTTGCAGAAGGCAGCTGCCTTCAGCTGAGGGCAATTTCCATCAGCTGTGAACCCTCCGTGGCCAACATTCTCCTTGCTTGAAAATGTGTGCCTCGGTCTTGAAGCAACGTGGGCAGTGCACCACACTACCCACTACAGATATAAGTGTGCTCTAAGGTTTGGACAGAGCCAGGTTCAACATGTTTCGGGGGTGTGGGTGAAGGGCATATTACATCAGAATAGTTGAGGCACATAATATCCGCTTGCCCCACCCTAACGTCCTTTTATCTCAGGCAGCGGTTCCCTACACAGTCAGTTTTGCCCCAACCGGGGAACATCTGACGCTGTCTGAAGATGTGTTTGGTTGATCTGAAGATGTGGCCACAACTGGGAGGGTGGGGGGTGGAGGTTGCTACTGGCCTCTGGTACGACGCTCCTAACCACCCAACAGCGCACAATACATTATCATCCCCAACGAAGATTTATTCTCATGCTCAAAATGTCGACAGCGCTAAGGAACGAGAAAGTCAAAGGGCCTCCTGGACAACATCAAAGACTAACCCTTGAAGCTGGAGGTTAGAACTCTAAAACAATCTGAGAATTGGGTCCCAGGCTTAACCTTAGTGTGCTCCAGACAAGTTTAAAATCTCAACTCTGACAAGTCCAATATGCCAGAGGAAGGACCCTGCTTCAAAAAGCATGGTACCTTGAGACTGGAAAACAGGACATTTAGGTCAATGCTCTAAAAATCCTTGAAACATCAGATTCCTTTGACCTTTCTGGGCCTGCAAAAGAGGCCCACTCCTCCATATTAAAAATTAACATTCCCCCTTATTTGAAGATGACACAGAGGCCTCTGCCTTACAAGAAAAAAAAAAAAAAACTTTCAAAGATTAAAATTTGCTTCCACCTCCTCCTCTTAGCCATTAGAGCAAACTAGAGTCTTCCACAACATGGCATATTATGGTGGGAAGACCAAACTCTACCACCATTACCTTTCAGCTGAGATGGTAAATCAAAACAATCTTGCATGCTAGGCAGGGGTATGACAGGAGTGGTAGTCCTCACCATATTTCCATTTAGTTCATGTCTGATTCATAAGGAAACCATGTGGATCCTAGAGGATGACAATGGGCTGCAACAAACTCCATCCATACTACCTCAACGTGCAGCTGTGGGGACAGACATGCTATTTTTAGTTACAGCGCATTGGCACTGTCTCAGCAACAAAGTGTTTATCATTGATCTGGCCAAAGAATTCTTTTCCATATTATCAAGACAACAGAGCAGAAATAGTTCATGTTCCATGGAAGGGACAATACTTTGCAGTTATAATTTTGCTCTAAGGTGATACTCTCTCCCTCTGTCATAATATAATCTAAAGGGACTTGGACCATCTGAACATATATTAGTATACTCTGCATATGGCACCATGTTAATCAGTTGCGATAAGCAAGAAATGGCAGGTATTTTGAAGGCCTTGGTAAGACACAAACACTCCAGAGGGTGGGAGATGCATCCCATGAAGATTTAGAGGCCTGTCTCACCAGTGAAAAACTGTAGGGGTCTAGCGGTCTGGGGATTATTTAAACAACTCCTTTACTAGGATCTTCATCTCTCCTTGCCCATATCCTTCCACTACAATTCATGCAGACCTCCAATCACCTCTGAATGACACCAAAAGCTACATATCCAAAATGAAACTCACAACCTTCCCCAGAGACCCTGGTCCTCTCCCATGTTGTATCTCTTGGTGAATGTCTCCACCACCCAACCCGTTAATCCTATATGCCCCAGCTTTATCTCTCTCTTTACCCCAAACCCAATAAATCACTGAATCCTAAGCATCTCTCAAATCAGGCTTATATTCTCCACTGCTATTACTCTAATTCAGGCCTTCCCCATCTCTTTCCTCGTCTGACACTGGAAACAAATACACGAATGGAAGGAAAATCAGTCTTGGAAACTTGCTGGTCTGCTGACCTGGGTTTTAATTTTCATTTTACCCACTCTCTGCCTATATGAACTTGAACAATTAAACTAACCTAAGACTTAGTTTCTTCATCTGTAAAAAGAGATAATAAATATCCAAATAATGTTCGTATGAAGATACAATGAAACTTATGTGTAAATTGCCTGACATAGAGGTCAGCATATTTTTCTAGAAGGGTAGACTTCATAGTGGAAAGCAGTCAAATTCCCTCCAAATTAAATTATAATAAATTTTATATAATTCCCATCAAAAGTTCAACAGGATTTGGCAGGTAAGTGAATGAGCGGGAGGGATGTACTGGAGGAGTTGATTATAAATTCCACACAAAGAGTAAGTATATAAAAGTTGCCAACAACAAAAAGTCATAAAGATGCAGTTATCAAAATAGAATGACTAGTCCAATAACAGACAAAAAGACTAAAGGAACAGAAGAGAGAGTTTGGAACAGTTAAAATATAAAATTCAACTGAGCAATTTTGCTTTCTATTTAGCTTTATCCAACAACTCATGAATTGAGATGCACACCATCTATTAAACAGGAGAGTCCTCCAAGGAGCTGTGTAAAATGGATGGCTTTTACAGAAATGGAACAGGACAAGGAGGTTATTAGCAAAAGAAAAGAAAGTTTCAGGCAAAGCTACCTCATCAGTGCTGACCAGAAATTTCCAGAAATTCCATTCCTGAGAGAAGTAGAAGCTGCAATTAAGTCTAGGTTTGCTGTTCTGGGGACAAGTGGTTCCATCTTAAGCCTGTTGACTTTTTTTCCTTTTTTTTTTTTTTAAACAGAAACAAACCCAAGTATAAGGGGAGCTTAGTCTAAGATTGTGTTGTCCTTTCAAATGAATGGGAAATTAAAGCGTGGTGTGACTTACGTTATCCATTATCTGATTTGAGAAATCTGTGTACTACTTCTCTCACACTATACAGAAGTAGATTTTTAAATATATTATGGAACTAAAGCACAATGAAAGCTTTCTATTAGAAGAAAATAGAGAAATATGTATTTGTAGGTATAAGGTGAGGGAAGTCTAAGTGTGACAAGAAGCCATAAAGAAAACAATAGATTTGCTTTTAAAAATTAAACATTTCTACATGGAAAAAGTTACCAGACAAATGACACAATGGGAAGACACCTTTGTAATACATGTAACTGACAAAGAAAGAGCTACATTCGTAACACACAAAGAGCTGCTGTAAACTACTAATAAAAATACAACAGCTTAATTTTAAAGAGTAAATTATATTAGGTAATTCACTGAAGAAGAACTACAAATGGCAAAAAAGCCAAAAATTAAAGAGTTTCAACTTCGAAAATACTTTAAAGCAAATTATGGAGAGCATTTTTTTGCCTGCTACTGTAAAAAGTTTTAGAAATGATAATATAAATAAAGCTTACACTATAGAGAAAAGGCATTCTCACCTGGTGTGGGTAGGAGTGAAAATTAGTACAACTTTTCACAGAGCAATTTGATAATACCCATTGAAAGTCATAACTATATAGCTTATACCTTCCAATTCAATTTTTCTATCCTAAAGAAATACTAGCAGAAGTACACAAACACATATATAAACATAGTCATTATGGCATTTTTTTTTTGAAACAGCTAAACTTTGGGAACAAATCAAATGTCGCTTCATAGAGAAATGACTCAAGATGTGCTGATGGTCTATGCACACAACCATTAAGAAGAAGGAGGTAGATGTGAAAATAAATAGCTAGTGGGAAGTTTCTGTATAACACAGGGAGCCCAGCCTGGTGTTCTGTGATGACTTGAAGGGATGGGATGGGGGAGAGATGGGAGGGAGGCACAGGGGTACGGACATATGTATACTTATGACTGATTCACTTGTTTTGTGGGGCAGAAACCAACCCAACATTGTAAAGCAATTATTCTCCAATTAAAAAAAAAAAACTTTATAGATGAGGGACTCCCCTGGCCATTCAGTGGTTAAGACTTTGCCTTCTAATGCAGTAGGGCGCAGGTTCACTCCATCTTCAGACAGATAAGATCCCATATGTCTCAGGTCAAAAAACCAAGACATAAAACAGAAGTAATATTATAACAAATAAAAGACTTTAAGAAATGAAAACAGAAAAAGAAAAGAAAGAGGTAGATCTATATGCTTGGAGAAAGAGATGTCCATATTGTTCTGTTCAATCATTTTTTCAACATAATATTATTGAGCACCAGAACAAAAGCAGACCTGGATCTAATTGGAAAAATACACAAAGGAAAAAAAAAGTCTAGGAAATCATTACAGTAGGTGCTGTAAAGGAAACAGAGTAGAAAATAGTAGGTGTAATCCTTGATTCATCTCTTTTCCATGCACCCAACACCCAATCAACAGACCTGAAAATTTTACTACTAAAACTAACAGATCAAAACTTTCCACTTCTCTCCAGTTCTCCTTTTATTATGCTTTTCAGGGGCTTCCACTAGAACCTACACCCCTCACCCCAGTTTAGAAAGCCCTGCATCATCTGGGCTCCTGTCTACTTCTTCAGCATTGTCTCTTGCCATCCCCAGACTCAGCCCTATGAGCTTTCATACTGTTCCTGCTATTAATACGTGCTGAGCCCACTCCTGTTTTGCAGCCATCACTTTTGACGGTGGTTTTCAACAAGGAGGAAGTTAGGAGCCATGCCAGGGAGAAGTTTGGAAATATTTGGGGGATATGTTTAGCTGTGTGAAAGGATTTCAATCTAAAATGGAACTGGAGGATATGCAGCGGTGGACCTCATGCATGTGCCCTCATAGGAATGGAATTCAAGAACCAAGAGACTGATTTCCTATAAACGTCTGGTTTATGAAAGACTGAGACTTATTACCTGACCAGTGAACATCTGCCAAGAATCTCTCTCCATCCTCAAGCCAAAAAACATGTTTCTTGGACTCTCCCTGAACTTCCCCTTCTTCACACTCCTTGCTTATAAATATAGCTCGCCCTAAATCCTCAACAGACTTGCCTATAACTTGCTACAGCACATGTGTAATTGCTAATTCCCAAATAGCAATTCCTCTACTGTTCTCAAATAAATCTAATTTCTAGTAACTTGAGCTTGCCTCAGTTTACCTCTTTGTTTAGGCTGACAGTTGTCAAGTAACTAGTGGACCTATTTGCATTTAAGCCCTTAAAAAATCTCAGCATATTCCTAGATGCATTATGGTCTCAAAAATACCAAGAGTAAGCCCAGAAAAAGTTGTTGTCTCTGCTTGCAATGCACTTTAACTTCATTTTTGCATTCCTGGCCCTTGTTATTTTAAATGGTACCTTCTCAGAAAGGCCTTCCCACTAACATAGTTTTCTAGTCTCTGTTTACCTTATCACCCTATGGTAATTCTCTGTATAGTGTTTATGGTATTTATTATTTACTTGTCTGTTTATTTTCTCCACCACTCATGCTCCCAACTAGGATGTAAGTTTAAAAGAAGTGAGAAACTTACCTGACTTGTTTGCTATTCTATCCTCTGAACAATACTTGGCACCTAGTAGTTGCTTAATGAATGTTTGTTGAATGAATGAATGAAGAACATTGGTAATATAGTGGGGCAATATGATCTTGCTTTGATTAAGATTTTTTTTTTTTTGGATAATAAAAGTCTGGTCTTGAACCCTAGTTCTCTAACCATGTGACCTTGGGAAAGCTACTTAACCTCTCTGAAACTAAATCTGTTTTTGGTCATTTGCAAAATGGATTTGTAGAGCTACTGTGGGGATTAGTAAACATAAATGTTGGGTGCTTTGCATAATCCTCACAAAAAGGAGTCAATAAGTTACAACTGATTACATACTTCATGGCTTACATACTTACATACTTCATACTTCATGGCTTAGCTTAGGGCAAGAATTAAGTTGTGTGATAAGTGCCCCACTATTTTTAAGTAAAGGGCTTGCCTGGTAGCTCAACTGATAAAGAATCCACTTGCAATGCAGGAGACCCCGGTTTGATTCCTGGTTGGGAAGATCCCCTGGAGAATGGATAGGCTACCCACTCCAGTATTCTTGGGCTTTCCTGGTGGCTCAGATGGTAAAGAATCTGCCTGCCATGTGTGAGACCTAGGTTTGATTTCTGGGTGGTGGAGGAGGGCATGGCAACCCACTCCAATATTCTTACCTGGAGAATCCCCATAGACAGAGGAGCCTGGTGCGCTATAGTCTACGGGATTGGAAAGAGTCAGCCATGACTGAATGGCTAAGCACAGGGACACGTTTTTGAGTAAAAGTTGGTTATTCTTACCCATCTTGTGAGCCATAAGATATGACAACGTGGGCTTAGAATTAGGGCAGAAAAAATGCATTCATCTTCCTCTCAAATGTACTTTCATCTACCTGAACACTGATTATACTCCTGCTCCCACTCTCAGAACAGAGCAATCTTTTCATGTTCTTCTGGAAAGTTAGAAAAGTCACTTTGCCACCCAAAAGACATATGAACCATCTTAGCCCCTTGCATGGTGTTCTTCTCTTTGCCACCCTCCTGATCCCTGCAGAAGCCTCCAGAATTTCTTAGAAGCCAGAACACAACCCACCAAATGATGCAAAGAGGATGCTGAGGTTTAAACTATCTTCCCTTGTAGTTCACACTTTAAGAGTTCTGTTTGACACCTTTGGGTCTCTTTCTCATCATCTGAGTCAAAGCTGTTTTCTTTTCTCAATGAAGACATGGGTGAGAATAAGACACATTTCATGTTATTGGAATCCCCAGTTTCTTTAATCTACAGTCTTCAATCTGTTACAAAGATCTAGATTCTTAGTTCATTTACTTAAGACCAGAGAACTTTGTAGCTTCCTGAATCTTTCACCTGCCTTCTCTTTCAATCAGGAGCGACTTAGAGAATCTTCCTCTCCAGAAAATGTGTACCAAGTTCCTTTCCAGAGACTGGAAGTGGTGCAGGGGTGGTAGTCTTATGGTGAGGTATACAAAAAGACTGAGACCTAAACCAAGTGAAACTAAAAGATCCTTGCCCAGAGAAAGGATATCAACAGATGCCTCTACAGCTCTCTAGTCTCCTTTGCAAAGGTTCTTGTCTTGCATGTGGTGTCTTACATGAGTGGACACTTTCAGAGTTCAATAACATCAAGAGTGCCTCTTGGTAACTCACTTTGTCGCTTTGTTCACTCATGGAAAGCCAAGGCTAGGACAAAAGCAGTAAGAAGTTCTATCCCTTTCATGATGAGTGGCTGAAGAAGGTAGATTCCTTAGCAGTTCATGTCTCCTAAGACAGCCCTGAGTTAAGCAGAGGGTTTTAGCTATAGATAAGATAGCAAAGAGCTTAAAGTGTTATATATCACCAGTCAAAAGTGAGTTAAATAGAATTAAATCACTCTATTTAATCATATGTCAGGCTTGAAAAATAGGCATCCAAATGGATCACCCTAGGCTGTGAATATAATGCACACAGAAAACATTCAATATATTCAACTAACTTAGTAGAGAATCTGATACATGCCAACTGCTTTTATGTGTATTACCTCATATATTTTTTAAAACAATAAAAGCAAGAGGCATGTGAGAAAGTGTTTTTAAGCCATAAAGACATAAAATATTATTGCTTTAGCTCAGAATGAGATTTACCCAGATGTTGTTCCTAAATAGTATTTTTATGTTTGATGGGATTCATACATGATAGGATTATGGATAATTGATTTTATAAGCAAGTAAGAAAGTTTTAAAGTGACTTTATCAAGAAAGTTGGGGCTTCCCTGGTGGCTCAGATGGTAAAGAATCTGCCTACAATACTGGAGACCTGGGTTCAATCCCTCAGTTGGGAGGACCCCCTGGAGGAGAGCATGGTAACCCACTCCAGTATTCTTGCCTGGAGAATCCCCCTGGACAAAGGAGCCTGGCAGGCTATAGTCCATAGGGTCACAAAGAGTTGGACATGACTGAGCAACTAAGCATGCATACATATCAAGAAAGTTGCTGAGGAATATAGCAGTTCCAATGACTTACCTCAGGAGTGATTTTCCAAGTCACAATGTAGCCTTGTTCCATTTGGCATTAACACTATTCCTATAAGGTCATAAGAATAGAAATTGGCATTCTTATTTAAGGTCCCACATATAGAAGAGGCTGATCCCAAACCCAGGCCTTCTGACCCCAAGCTCAATCTCTTTCCCTGTTATCTTATTAAAACCAGGATGTTATGTGCTGGCAGAGGGGCAGTAGGGGCAAATAATATAGAACACAGTAGAGATAAGAAAGAAAAGAAGAATCAAAGAGCAAGTCTCAGCACTGAAACTCTGTGAACCATATCAACAGTTACATCAGAATTATATCAAAGTCAACAGTATTACATCAATATAATGTATGTTATATATAACAATATGATATAATGAAGAATATTGGTACTAGGCAAAGTGAGACTCATTGAAATGCAAGGAGATAATGAATCACTGAAAATTAATGAGATGAGGCTCATGTTGAGTGTCATTTTATGATACAGTTTTAAGAAATCTCTTTGCATGTGGAAAGAACTTAAGACATAGGGTGAGATAATTACAGTTAAGTCCCACCTCCACCATTTCGTAGCCACGTCACCTTTAGCAAGGCTCACAACTTTCCAGGATTTCAGTTGTTTTCGTGTATAAAATGAGGATAACAGTCTACCTTACAGGGTTTAGTGAAAAACAAACAAGATAAGGTACATGAGAGAGCTTGACAAGCCATAAAATTCTACTGGAGTATTAAGCAGCAAAGACCTATGACCAGTGTGTAGAGGACTTCAATCTAAGAAATAACTTTCTAAAATGTAGTGTAGTCCAGTACAGAAATGGGTTTCCTCACAGTTCAGTGAGTCCTCTCTTCTGGAACTTTTCAAATAGAGGATATGTTTGGAAACAGGTTCCACTTATTGGAAATATGGCAAAGGGGACTTCTACATTAAAAGAAAGTTTGCCTTATTTCTAAGATTACTTATTAACTTAAGATCTGCAATGAGTAATTTTTGGCAACTGGGGCAATTTCAGGTTTATACATGGCAATCTTAATATATACTGTATTTCTTCCTTCTTAAGGCCATTATAAAGAACTTATATTTATGAGAACTCAAGCAGAACCTAAAGGCTGGTTGTTTTTTATGCCTTCGGCTATCAGTGAAGAGCTAGTCCTTGTTGGTACAAACCCAAGGATGTGTAACAGGAAACAAGAGTTTTCTTTTTTAAAAAAATTGTCTATTTTTATCTTTGGTTGTGCTGGGTCTTCATTGCTGCATAGGCATTTCTTGGGTCTACTCTCTGGTTGCAGTATGCAGGCTTCTCATTACAGTGGCTTCTCTTGTTGCAGAGTACATGTTCTAGGGTGTATGGGCCTCAGTAGTTGTGGCACGTGGGCTCAGTAGTGGCAGCTCCCAGGCTCTGAAGCACAGGTTCAGTAGTTGTGGCACATGATCTTAGTTGCTCCACAACCTGTGGGATCTTCCCAGACTAGGGATCAAACCCATGTCTCCTGCAATGGCAGGTGGATTCTTTATCACTGAGCCATGAGAGAATCCCCAAACAAGAGTTTCCTGCCTCCATCACAGACTATACCTTCTACTCAAGAGTAGCAAAACCACACTACATAAACTGCACCACCATCCATCCACCCAATTGCTCAGACAAAAGATGAAAGAACTGTCATTTCCCTCATGTCCCACATCCAATCTGTTAGAAAATTTGTTCAATGTTAACATCAAATTGACTCTCAATACCCTGGTTCAAGCCACTGCCCTCTCCAATCTGGAGTGCTAAAGCACCCTACAACTCAGAGGCTGTTCTCCGGAAACAACTAGAGGTCACATTACTCTCTGTTTCTAGCCCTTTGAAGACTTTCTATGACCCTTGGAATAAAATCCACACTCCTTTACAAATTTTCCAAGGCCCTACTTCATCTGGCCCCTGGTAACCTTTCCAATGAGTTTTCTTCAACTCACTCCACTCCAACCATATACCAAACACACCAAACACCTTTTGGTCTTATGCCTTTGCATTTTAATTTCTCTGCTTGATGTGTTCTAAGTGGTATCCCCTCAGCACTTATCAAAGAATCCCCTCCTTCTTCGCCACTCTCCACCATCTTATCTCACTTAAAATTTCTTCATTAGCACTTACTGTGTGTGCTCAGTCACTCAGTCATGTCTGACTCTTTGTGACCCCATGGATTGTGGCCCATCAGGCTCCTCTGAGAGGAGGAGATTCGTGAGATTCTCCAGGCAGGAATCCTAGAGTGGGTAGCCATTTCTTTCTCCATGGGAATCTTCCTGACCCAGGAATTGAACCTACTTCTCTTGCCTCTCCTGCATTGGCAGGCAAATTCTTTACCACTGCGCCACCTGGGAAGCCCATGACTAACTAGATACTTGCTTCTTTTTTGTTGTCTGTCTACCATCTCTCCATTAGAACATAACTCCACAAGAGTTTTTTTTGTTTGTTTGTTTGGTTTTTTTTTTTGGTCATACTCATGGTATCTTGGATAGTTTCTGGTAGATGGAAGACAATAAACGGTTTTTTTTTTTAATAAACAGTTTCTGAATGAATGAACTTATGCTTCCTTTCAAGTACTAGGATTTGGAGTGACACATTTAAGGAAATAACTGCAGCAAATTTGCAGGATGCTGGTGATGTCTAACACTCAGTTTTAGGTGTAACTTACACTGTGTGTGTAATGTAATCTCTATCCGTTAGCCCCAAACTGTCAATAAAATTTGTGTACACCCAGCAACTTGTGGTAGGAGTGCCTTGAGGGCAACGCAGATGGTCCACAATAGGAGTACCTCAGAGAACATGCACTGCCAGAACCCAGGTGAGAGCCAGGAAACCTGCTGTTAATATCATATGGACTGCTCAAAGAATGGAGGTCTTTCCTGAAATTTTCAGAAAACTTAAGACAACTTTTAGAACAGAAGACAATCACATCAGAATGTGATTGAGGTTCACGTCCTTCTACTGAGAAAGAGAAGAAAGGAGGACCCCGTAGAGTTGAAGGGGTCTCCGAGAGAGAGGAGACCTGCCCAGTGCACTTTTCTCTAAAGATGTACCAGGTAGAACAGTGAAGAAATGTCTCCCAGCAAAGGGAAAACTAGCAACAGCAAGAAAGTTGTCATTGAGGTGATGATTTTCTACCCTCGGGGTGAACCGTAAGGAGCAAAATACCCACTTAGCGGTCTATATTTCCAAGGCTGGTGGTTTATAGATGAATCCCAAAGATTCCTGACTACTATCAGTAGTTATATTATTTCTGAATAAGGTCCATTTTTGAGTCTGGAGGCCCTAAGGAATGGGCTTTAATTCAGCTTTCCTAGGATTACCTCATTCTGCCTCTGAGTGATTCAAAACCCTGGAAAAGAAACACACAAATACATACATACAGACAGAAAGTAAAAAAATGTCTTTACTAACATCAGAACTTAACCAAACACCTTTGAAAAAATGTAATTTAACATATAATTTAACAGCACTCTTTCTTAGATAAGAACCAGGAAATGTCTACAGTTTAACCTCCTTAAGGAAACCTTACAGTCTGGCTTTGAGGAAGCAGCTTCTCTAACCAATTCAACATCTTCCAATGATTTGTTGTTTCAAGTTAGTCATTCTCATAGTGATGGTCCCAGTAAAGCTTTTTTTTCTGAAAAGCTGTGGTAAGTCAAAACCTACTTCAGAGAATACAAAGTCACCACTCTGGGGGGCTAAGAAAAAAAAATATGGTTTTCTATGTTTTTAGTTCTTTGAAAAGAAAGAAAACCTCAAACTACTGAACCAGAGGTGACTTTTTTTTTTTAAATAAGTGTTCTAGTTTGGGTTTAGCATTTCATAAGGGAACAATGGCAGACTCTATTTTTGTTGAGCACATCCAAAAAGTTTTAGGGTTTTGACATCCCTGTATTCCTGCTTACAGAAAAATAGCTAAAGAAACTGTTAGTACCTCTTCCCTGAAATGAGTATTTAAAGCGTTAGTGTTAGTGTAGTCACTCAGTAGTGTCCGGCTCTTTGCGACCCCATGGACTATAGCCCACCAGGCTCCTCTGTCCATGGGATTCTCCAGGAAGAATACTGGAGTGGGTTGCCATTTCCTTCTCCATTTAAAGCATAGTAAGTTACAAACCTGTCTTCAGAAAATCCCAAAGGCGTCCTAGCAGAGCAGACTCAGATGCATAAAAGGATCAGTAGTACCACAACTAGCTAATGGCATCAGGTCCCCTCTGGATGCCCAGCATCATTCCTATTTCCTCTTTGCTCTAATACCATTATCTAGAAGTGCCCACTGACCCCCAAAAATGGTTCAGCAAACTTCCCGTGACCATTAGAACCAGTTTACTCCAATGGATGGAGCCATATGAAGAAGACACTGATGAGGAAAATTTCACTGTGAGGGTTGGGAGTACAGACAATCAGCCAAAAGGAGGGTGAATACCTCTCTTTCTCCATGAGGTACCTTATCAGAAACCTTACCATATAAAGCAGATTAATCAACAGAAGAGTTTTAAGGAGATCAGGTGACATACTCCAATCTGGACCTTTGGTTTTGTTCATTAATTTATTCAACAAATATGTATTGAAAAAGTGAAAGTGTTAATTGCTCAGTCATGTCCGACCGTTTGCGACCCTATGGTCTATAGCCTGCCAGGCTCCTCTGTCCATGAAATTTCCTAGGTGAGAATACTGGAGTGGGTTGCCATTCCCTTTTCCAGGGGATCTTCCCAACCCAAGGATCAAACCCAGATCTGCTGCACTGCAGGCAGATTCCTTACTGTCTGAGCTACCAGGGAAGACAAATATTTATTGAGTATCTTCTAAATGACAGTTTCAGCTCTAATTACCTAGAATTTTTCCTCAACATTCTCCCAAAAGCTCCTGGTAATTCCAAGGACCAACTAGATCTTTCTTGTTTTCTAATTCCATGAATTAGGATGCACAATTTTTTTTCATCTGTAGCCTCAAACTCCCATTGGATAATCTAGTCAAAGATGGATAAACATGCACACACATCCATAAGGCAACACAGCTATAGGTTCACTACTGTGAAAAACATATCCACTGAAAGGCTTTTGCCTTATGATTAAAGTTATTTAGTCAACAAATATTTATTGAACACCTAATATGTGCTGGCACTGAGTTAGGTAATCTGGAATACAAAGGCAAATACAACAGAAAAGCTCTTGCTTTTGGAACTTTTATTCTAATAGGGAAAAAAAAAAAGATTTTTTTAAGTGGTCAAATAAATAACCTAACCAGATTCCTGGCTAAAAAAAAAAAAAAAATGGAGCTCATGTGTATGGAGAAAACCTTCTCAGATGTTTGTCTCTACCAGGAAAATGAGAAATGAAGCCATTACTGATGGAAGAGGAAGGTTAAAGAAAGGTTTGGGTTGTTTTGTGGTTTGATTTGTCTTTTAGTGAAAGGAAATACTTGAGTATATATGTATTACATGCTAGTGGGCATTATTTCATAGACAGCTAGTTTGAATATCCAGAAGATAGAAGAAAATTTTTAAACAGGTAAAGCAGGGAAGAGGAAATGAGTCTAGTGCACAAATAGATGGTCCTCTTCCTCCTCTGTATCGGATGGAAGAAAGAGATCATTCAGATGCAGGTGGGTTTGTGTTTCAGTGGTAGAAGTGAGATTCCATGGTGGGAGGAGGGGATGTGGTTGGTTTACAAGAGGAAAAGACATGATGTAATTGTCTCAAACAGAGAAAAAAAAAAAAAAATGCTCGTGAAGAAACTGAAGAAAAAGTGGTTGGCCTTTGAATGCTGATTTGAAATCTCTGATCACTAATAAAAAGCAGTGGTTCTCAACCAGGAGGGATTTTGTCTCCCCACTCCCAGCCTGGGGACATTTGGGCTCATTTGGTGATATTTTTGGTTATCACACATGGTGGGGAGGGGAATGCTACTAGTATCTAGTGGGTGGAAGGCAGGGATACTGCTAAACATACTACAATGCACAGGCAGGACAACCTTCACAATAAAGAATTAACCAGCTCAGAATATCAATAGAACCGAGGTTGGGAAACCCTGACAAAAAGTGATGTCGTATTTATGTATAGACCATCTCGTAAAAGCTACAGAAGGAGACAGTGATCTTCCTTGTGGGCAGAGGTGGAGCCACAGGACAGGATGAGAAGAGGACTTACTTTCATCCTCTATCTTCGTATACCTTTTACAATTTGTACTATGTGCATGTATTATCTATTCAAATCAATCAAAAGACAGAAATAATTCACTGAGAGATAAATAATTGATTGGCTGATTTAAGTAGATGATAGATAAAAATAAAATGAAACTAGTCAATCAGTTTGAGTCATTTTTCTCCAGCAACATCCAGCTGCTAGGATGCCAGAATAAAGAAAATGAGATTTTTACAAGAAGAAAATCGTGACTGTAATAGAGTATTTTGGAGTTCAAGGTCTTTCCAAGGTACCAAATGTAATGACAGATCATGCAATCTAAGCTGAATATAGAAAAGAGTGAAGATTAAGAAGGAGGTGATAGATAAGCAAGAAAATGATACTATTTGTTAATTGAATGCCAAATATGGAAAAATATATATTTTAGGAAGGAAAATGTTGGATCAGTTGAGTTGGAATTATAGGAGATTGTGTTGTGAAAATAAGGTACTGAAATCAAATTCTAACATAAGTGTTATTTTTAACAGTGACAAAGTATAAGGAGAAGTCATGGTAATGGGCATTTGGACAAAATAAGAAAAGGTCATTGTGACTGACCAAGGTGAGAAGGCAAGAAACAGGTGTTTGGATGGATCTCTCAGATTTGTAGCTTCTTCTGCAGAATGAAGTACCTCCCCTTATTAATAATGGAAGATACTATTTTTGACATTCCACTATGTATCAGATACTTTATGTATGTATCACTCCCCCCTTTTGTCCAAAAAAGGTCAAGTGACCTGCATAGTTATTAAGTAGAGGAACAAAGATTCAAATTCAGGTTTTTAGGCCCAAAGTCTATGCCCTTTGCATTGTGCCATGTCTCTGCCCCCAGGAAAAGACAAACTGTCATCAAATTTATGGGAAATGGGTGAGCTTAACACTGGCAATAATACTGGTAATGGAAACTCTGGGTAGTAGGAGAAAGAAGGGAAAGAGAATATAGTGAGGAGAGGAGAACCTGGCAAAGATGCAAAGGTTTGCCTCATAACTCTTCTCACACTAGTAAATTCTTCTTTAAGTGGGCTTAAGTCATAACGAATGAGGAAGCCATGGAGAAAAGAAATAATAAAGAAAATACACAAACCTTAGTGATTTCCAAATAGAACACTCATAATGTCTACCTATATTATAAAATATAGCTTTTGTTATGGGTATTCTTTCATTAAAAATGTACAAAATACATATAAATATGGTTATATTATGGGAAAACAACATTAATAACTGACAAAGAGCTTTGAAGACTATTAGAGTTAGTTACCAAAAAGCATTCAAAATCTACCACCAAATGCAGCCCATATTCTAACATGCCCTTCCCAATTTCCACATTCTTTCTGCTTATGTTACCCTCTCGTCACATACTCACACTCACACTCACACACACACACACCTACAATTGCACTGGAAATATACATGCTGTATAGGGAGTGTATTGAGTTCCCAAAAGATTTCTTTTGCTTCTCTGTTAACATCACCTGATGGCTCAGATTGTACATCTAGAAATAAAGATGCTGCCAGTGGGACACTGGCCTTTCAGTCTCTTTAGCTTATCATGCAAGCCTGGTCCTCTTTTCCCATCCCTTATACATTCACGTCACATCCATATACATGAAAGACAGCCTCCCCTGAGGTAGACAGTAGACCCACCCCAAGAGGTGAGTTAAAAGGTGCCATTTTCAATGTGTCCAAATGCACTAGGCCACTTAAGATGAGTGTAGTTGCTGGCACAAGCAACTGGTAGTCACTTTTCCCTGCCTTTGCTTCTCCACATGGCAGCCCAGTTTCATGTTCATTACACATAGTCCTCCTGTCTGGTTTGTGGACCTTAGGTGAGATAAGGAACTGTAGACCTGCTGGACTCTGTAGTCTCAAGATCCTCTTGGTTCATGTCTTCTCTCATGACCTCAAGTGGACTTAAGAAAACATTCAGGACAATATTCTCAGGGCCTGTAACAAGGAATCATAATGGAGAGAATCCCAGAGTGCTTTTCTTAGAGTTTATATAAGCCAAAAAATGTCTTAGATTCCTCAAAGCTGACCAGAGAGAGTTCAGATACATTGACATATAAATGGTCAGCACTGGTGAGATTAAATACAGCCCCCAGGTAGCTGCTGCGGGCCCACATCTTGCCAGTAGTGCAGTAGTTCATCATCTTCCCCTCCATCAGCACCAGGTCCTGGGGGTACCTAAAGTTCCTGGAGTAGACCTTGTGGCTCAGGGGCTGGTTGGTGCAGGACCGACCCCGGAAGTACACTTTGGAATACACAAAATACAGCCCAGTTTCATTGATCACGAGGCTGCCCTCCTCGTACTTCACCCCAGAGACCAGGGCAATCCCATAGGTGTCTTCCCATTCCAAAGGGATGGATCTTGAGTTGGACTTGCCTGAAATCAAACCAGAGAGGAGCTTTCAGCCAGGAACGCTCATGTATCCCACAGACCAAGCTTTCAAGGAAAAACTGTGGACCATTCCCTGAGCAAGTGCTTTTTCCCTAAATGACATAGAACTGGGTGATGGGTCAGACCTGACCTGTTACTGAATTTCTTCAGCACGTTTATCAAACTGGCTCCCTCAATTTTATCATCCACACAACTGGGTCAATAACATATGTCTCTAACCAACTACAGTGAGAAAAGACTAAGATGATTTTAGCTCTCTGAAACAGAGATTCTATGAACAGAGGTTCAGAACTAGCATCCAAACTGCCAGAGTTTGAGTCTCTTCACGAGAGGAGAAGTCAAATCCAAGGAACTCTGAAGTTCTAAAGGTGAAAAGGACCTTAGGAATCATCTAGTCCAACTCTTTACCTACATGAAAGATTCTTCAGTGTGGGCAAAAATCCCCTTTCCTGTGTATCCACACAGCATGGTATACATACCTACTTCAAGCAGAGAATGCTGGAAATATTGCTTTCATACCTGTCTTTCCCTATTAGATTCTAAGCTCCTTGAAGGCAGGAGCCATGTGTGATCCACCTCCATGTGCCCCAGGTTTGGCACACAGCACGTGCCCAAGAAATATCTGTTGATCTAAACTGGATCATTTTATAGCCTCTGCTGACATAGTTTCAGGGACAGCAGCATGCCCATTTCTGTGATACTCATCCACCTTGCAGATATTGGTGGACTTCACTCACTATCTGGCTATCAAGTCATATCACTCCACTGCACAATCATGTGTGCCAGGACCCAGCCTCCCTTCTAATTCAGCTCATGGACAAAGCAGAGTAAAACCCTTCCAGAAAACCAGGGCAACACATATTGAAATAATTCACTGCTCACCATCTCCCCAGCTCTCACCTCTTGGACCTGTGTCCCAAATTCCCTAACGGTCCTTGGAGTGAGTGAAGAGAGTGAGCTCCTTATGAGCAGGGATCATGTCATAAGCAGCTCCATTTCTCCAGTTTCGAGCAGGGCCTTGCCCAGAGCAGAGCCACCCTGTGTGTGTGTGTGTGTGGTGTTGACGTAACTAGAAAGATGTGACTACTTTTGGGTTTCAAATACTACTGTCACTGGAAAGTATCAGCTCCCTCAGAGCACAGTCACGGAAAGCAACCAGCTACTCTGCTTTCTGCCAAAGGCTTTCCCAGGACGGCCCTCCAGATACAGACCTGTTAAATGAGCTGCTTTTTTCAGTTCCTTTTTCTCAGAGGGTGGACTGGGATGACCTGTATTATAGAAAGATGAAAGATACATGTAAAAGTGACATAATTACTATTCTTTTTTGTGGGACTCTAAACAGGGCATTTAAATAAAAGATATTTTTTATAAGCATAAATGGCAACAGTCTAACATACACTAATCATTCAAGTCCAAACTGTAGGACTTACAGCAGCCTATATTTCAGAAACAGAGAGGTAAAAAGGAGTCAAATTAAGATAGACATGCATAAATTATAATATACTACAAAACAATATAAAGATTGGTTTATAAAGACCTGCCATATAAGTTATTGCATGTATAACTCCCAACAATCCTTTGAGGTAGAGATTACTGTCCCATCTTACAGATGGGAAAATGAGCTTGAAAGTTGGGTGACTTGTCCAAGAAGACCTACTAACTCAGTGTCAGAATGGGACCAACAGTCAGGTCTCCTGAGTCCAAATCCAGGGCTCTTTCGTCTCTGGCTCTGCTACCCTCAGGACTACAAGGACAAAGGTTGAAGAAGACTGCTAATGTCCAGGCCACCTCGTCTTCCCCAGTGGCATTCTACAGTTGGCCCCAGATTACTCTAAGGTCTCAAATACCTCAAATGACTCCTCATTAAACATGTAATTGCATACAGGTGTTCCCCACCACATGCTCTCTGCCCATCTGTCCAGCCTTCTCTGGCTTACTCACCCACACTGGACATTGCCAAACAACAGTTCTGAGCACACCCAGCCTCCCTGCCTCTGTGCTTTTGTCCACGCTGTTCTTCCTGCCTGGAATGCCCTCCCAAACTGAACTCTGTGTCAAATTCCTATGGACACTACAAATACCATCTAAAATATCTCTTTTCCTGGAAAACCTTCCCAAGCCTTTCTAATCAAATATGACTTTTCCTTCCTTTGAAACCTTGAAGCACTCTGTCTTCACCCTCTTGTCGGTTCTGACTTGCCTTTTTTTTTTTTTTTATGGCAACTGTATGACTCGTCTTATTCCTCCAAATAAATGACAAATTCCTTACTATATGTTTAATCTACCAGAGTAATTAGCTCAGTTTCTAACCCAAGGCATGTGATCAGTACATGTTCGCTAAATTAAACTGAAAGATTTAAAATAGACAACAGTTCTCAAAATAGATACTATTTCTCTGACTTGAGATATTTCAGTGGAATAGCACTACCATTTGGCTAATAAATTCAGCTAACTTAGACTTTGAAGAAAGTTGCATAGACGAGTGCTCATCCCTAGCAGGCTCCTCATGGTTAGTCTGTAAAACTCCATATGGTATGCGGATGCTCCAATCAACTGAGACTATGATGTGAGCAGTCATTCCCTCTGTAGCTGCCCAAGACCACACACCATGAATGAGGTGTTAGTGAACAGGAAAGGCAAAACTGAGTCTCTTCTACATTCCTATACCACAAACCATCTGTGCAGCTATCTGGCATTCAGCCATGAACTGACAGGAAATGGAACAAAGAACCACATGTTGTCTATCTTTATATCCCTCACAGTGTTGGTCTCATGGAAGGTACTCAATAAAAATATCTGCTGGATAAATGCTGGAATAAATAAAGTAGAAATATACCCTACACTTTTGGTGATAGACTGTTTCCTGCCCCAGGGTCTTTGTACATGCCATTCTCAGTGCTGGACTGCTTATCCCAGCCTCCCACCCCACCTACACACATACACACACCCACATTAACAACACCTCCTTAGAGAGGGGACTTTCCAGACCACTCTATCTTAGGTTGCATTTAGCACAGCTTGAAAGTATGTTGTCTGTTTGCTTACTTTTGTTTATCTTCTCTAGCATGCTAAGAGCTCCATGAGAGCAGGCCCCTTGTCTCTCTTGTTCTATCATCACCCACTAACCCACATCCAGCCTGGCATCCAGGAAGCACTCCAAGAACATTTGTGAATGAATAAAAGAGCCAATGAGTTAACTGTGGAAAAATGACAGAGAACCAAATAAGAAAGTTTAAATAATCTACAGTAGTAAGTACCTCCCAGTTAACCTGTTGGAGTATAAGTCCTTCTAGATGCTTACTAAGAATATGAAAATATGCATATGTATTTAAAGAGTGAATATTAAACTAAACACAGTGTTTTATAACTTGTCTTTTTATCTAACAATATGGACTACACAATCTCTATGACATTCAATGTCCTTCTAGTATACAGTCTTAGTTGCTGCATATTATGCTCTTGTGTGAATACACTGTAATGTGTTTAACTAATTTCCTATTGAGTGGCATTTAACTTTCTCTTAAATGGTTTATTAGAAATAGTCTTATAAGCAAGTGGTGAACATCCTTATTATAAATTTTCAGGCACATTTTATTTTCTTTAGATAGCTTTAGTGATGAGATTACAAGGTAAATTAACAGTATTAATCCTTTGATATATTTTTCCCAACTGCTGTTTAGAGAAGGTATAGCAATTGACATGCCCGCTGACTGTCACTAAGCAGACTCTTTCACTCACATTTTTTGCCAATTGGGCTTTATTTTTTTAAACTTCACTAATTAGATGGGTCAACTTAGGTATCCCCCTTTTTAAAATTTGCATCTCTTATCTCATTAGTAGAGTTGCTAATTTGATTTCTGTGTGATAACACACCAATTTCTGGCCCATGTGGTTTGGTCTAAAGAAGACACTTAATACTTGTTAGTGGGAAAGGTTGACCTGACTCATCTGCTAACTTGATTTTTAATCACTAAAAGGACTCTAGAGAGTGTTGAAAGATGAGTAATTTGGTGCCCATTTTACCGGCCACATTCCACTGATCTTCAAAGCTATTTCATTTTAGAAATCCTCCAGAAGCTTTATTCTTCTAACAAACATTTGTACTCTGCTTGGGTACATCTGGAATTTCTCTTTACAGGTTCATACCCAGAACTAGAAACCAGAGGACCCTACCAATAGCTCCTACAAGAGCCTACCTTCCAGGGAAATAGGGTGACTTGGGTTTCTCAGGCACAGCCTGAGCATTTGGAGCAGGCTTCCCTGACTAGATGACCAGTGCTATCTTCTCTCTTCTTCCCAATTTATAAGGATGAGATTTACTTATTGTCTTTGCAGAGGCATCTTGCCTGTCGTCTTTATTTCTCATTCCATGGCCATCAGAGACAGATAGGAGTAGGAGTTTCCCTGTGTCACAGGGCCAGAGCACGTACTGGTAAGAGCTGGAGGTGACAAGGCATCAGGAGCCTGAGTTCCTTCTCAGCCCCATTCCATAGCAGAGGTCTTGGGCACATTACTAACCCGTCTGGTGTTTTGTTTCTCTTCTGAAAGATGAGATGACTGGACCGGATGTTCTCTAAGCTCCTTTCCATCTTAGTTTAATGAGTATTCTAAATCCACAGTTTCCGAAACTATGTCCTGAAACTTTAGGAGGCCGATGTTCAATATTGTCATCTTCCTGTCCTGGATCTCACACAGAGGATTTCCCTTTATTATCAAAAGTAGTGCATGATTGTCTCTGAGTGAAGCAGGACCACCCTCTGAAAAATGCCTAACGTCTTCCTCCAAGCTTTCCAGCGGCTGCAAAAGAATCACCCTAATGTGGATGACTGGTTGCCCACTCTTTAAAAGCTGAAATATAACCTATTAAAATTTTGAATCAGGTCTGACTCTTAAGTAATCTCTTATAGAGTTTAAATAGGAGAGCAAGGATCTTTCCCAGCAACAGCTGTGTCTGCCTGCACCTCCCCTTCTCTCCTGAGGAGCTATAGCCACCGCCCTGTGCATGGGAATCAGGAGGCCTGAGGAAGGGGGCAGGCCTGGAGCCAGCTGCTTGGGGGGCAAAGGTCCAGGGTTGTACATGTGTGTTTCTCTTTCCAAATTCAAGTAGAAATTAGTTTTGGATTTTTTTGTGATACTTAACTAAACTAATTTTGAACAGTTAAACTCACTTCATATTTTAGGACAGCTTCAAGAACCAAAATGATGAGAGATTTCAGAAATGATTAGGATTTCTCTTCCATAGTCTATATATGCCCAAGAATAAGATGGAATTCAAGGTACTCCTCCACCATGGTTCAGTGCTGAGGACTGTTTTTAGAAACTCAATGTGCAGGCGTAAAAAAACTCACCTATTTGCTTCTCCAAAGATGATGCTGTATGCCTTTGGCTGGTGGACTGGCAAAAGAGAAAAGATATATAATAATTATGAAGTTCTTTAAGCAAAGGAAGAATTGTCAAATAAACTAAGCACTGGAAAGGGGATCTAAGCACCCAGAACCTCTCCTAACTCAAACTCTGGCTAAGCAGTTGAACCTATCCATGCCTCAGTTTTGTGATTTGAAATAGTTCTAATACTTTTAAGCACTTTCAAGGAAATTTAGTTTGTGCATTTGAACAAATTCACTTCTCAGATGCCAAGTTCCTTTTCTTTCTTGAGTCAAGTATGAGGTAGGTAGTAGAGTTCTTCCTTTCTCAGATGATCAGCCAACTGAGAAAGGAAGAACTCTTAACTGCCAGTCCTAATTTGATCCTGATCCCTCCCAAGAAAGAAAATATTCCTTCCACCCATTTGAGCCCCCATTTCTCTGCAGGTGGAATAGGATGGCTAGCGTGATTCATTTCTAAGACAGGAAGAAAGGATTGAGAAGTATGCTGCAAGCGAAGTGTGGTCCATGTGGATTCCTGCCGCCCTCCTCCAGCACTGCAGCAGGGCAGTTTCACCCATCCCCCACCGCCGCACCTTCAGGGCACTGGCAATCCCCCAGGCAGCTTACCTCTCTGAGTTCGGCCAACTCCTTCTGTAGATGGAAGAGCTGAAACATCCCCAGCCCCAATCCAACCAGGGCCACCAGAACCATGAAAAACATCACAAGGAGACACAGGCCTGTGTTGTGGTCCCTCCTCTTCTTCAGAGGTGGCGGCGGCAGCGGAGGCAGGGGTGGCGGTGGCGGCAGTGGTGGGGGTGGCGGTGGGGGTGGCCTCCGTTGCCCCGGCCTTCCTGGCGCTGAGGACGGACAGGGGAAGACAGACCCTGGAGAGGCCCAGGGGGAGCTGGCACTGCTGTCCACCCAGAAGATTGGGGGGTACGGATAATTCAAGGGCTGCTGCATGGCATCCAATGCCTCAGGCCAGCCTCCAGCCAAGGGTTTTCCTCTTCCTCAGTCGTGCAGAGGCCCAATTTCTGACTGCTCAAGAGAAAGAAGCCGGTTCTCTCTTTATAGAGTTTCCAGAACCAAGGGAAACACCTCTCTTTCGTTCTCTCTTTCGGCTTCTCAAAGAGACACCCACTCACTCTGCATCTCAACCTGAGAAGCCTCAAGAAGCTCAGAGCAAACCCCCGGGAAGTTTCCGCCCACAACTTTCTGATGAAAGCTTTCAAAACCCCAATCGCTGCTGCCCTGCTCCCCGAAAGGTTGGTAGGGTGGGCTCCTTGTCCTCAGGCCCTGAGAGAGTGGGTAGTATCAGTGCAGCGCTGTGGGCTCCGGCCGTTGTTCAGCTACAAGGAGAGTGACCTGTGGGGCAAAAGCACCAAGTCATGGCCAGAGGAGTCACTTCTGTGTCTTACCTTTCGCAGGAGGGAATCACCCCCCACACCCAAGTACTATTTACCCTGACACAGCAAAGCACCATAGTTTACAGGTTACAAACCTGCCTGCCTACTCTATACTCTCTAATAGATCAGAGATTGCAAACCAGTGGCCCATATGCCTCACAGGGCCCTCAGACTTGCTTTGCTTGTGCCTTACAATGTTGTTTATTTCTATTTACTGTCCTCCTCAAAAAAAAAAGGGATAGTCCATAATGCAGGCACTTATCTCTGTTTTGCTGAACCTAGAACTCAGGCCAGAAAAGCAGTGGGCATTGCGATACTTTCAGTAACACAAGATAAACCAACCACTGATGCCTGAGGTAAAAGATTACTGTTGAGACTCACAGTGGACTGCTGTTATGGACTGAATAGTGTTCTTCCAAAGTGTAAGCACCGAACCCCAACCCCCAATGTAATTGTATTTGGAGATAATGCCTTTAAAGTGTAATTAAGGTTAAATGAGGTCATCTGAGTGGGCCCCTAATCCAACATGATTAATGTCCTTATAAGAAGAAGTAGAGGGTTGCCCTGGTGGTCCAGTGGTTAAGACTCTGCCTTGCAATGCAGGGGACACATATTCCATTCTTGTTCTAGGAAGATCCCACATGCCATGGGGCAACTAAGCCTGAGAGCTGCAACTACTGAACCCACATGCCCTAGAGCCCATGCTCTACAGTGAGAGAAGCCACTGCAATGAGAAGCCTGTGCTGTCTACAACTAGAGAAAGCCCATGCACTGACAAGGACCCAGCATAGCCAAAAATAAATAAACAGATATTTTTTGAAAAAGGAAGAAGAAGAAGTGGTAGAGACAGCAGGGATGCATGTGTATAGAGAAAAGGCCAAGTGAGTACGCAGCAAGAAGGTGGTTATCTGTAAACCAAGAAAAGAGGACTCGGGAGAAACCAGCCCTACCAACACTTTGATCATGGACTTCTATCATCTAGAACTGAAAAAATAAATTTTTGTTGTGTAGGCCATTCAGAAACATTGGGATAGTCCATATATGTTATAGTCATATTAGGTTTTGAAACACTAGAATATTGGACAGTCTGGAGGTCCTGTCTGCAAATCCAATCAGCTGGAGTAGGGCCACTGCTGCAGCTCTCAGGGACAGGACATGGGTATGCTAGGCTGCTTGGCTTGCAACAAGCCTCCACTGTGTTTCCCATGAACCTCACTGTGAGAAATGGCCTTCCTGGGCCCTTTAGGCATATCTGTTTGCTACCTCTGTTATGGTTGTCAACATTTGTTGGATCATGGAGAAAGAAAGGGAGTTTCAGAAAAACATCTATTTCTGCTTCATTGACTACCCTAAAGCTTTTGACTGTGTGAATTACAACCAATTGGAAAATTCTTAAAGAGATTGGGATACCAGACCACTTTATCTGCCTCCTGAGAAACCTGCATGCAGGTCAAGAAGTAATAGTTAAAACCATACATGGAACAACTGACTCAAAATTGGGAAAGGAGTACAACAAGCCTGTATATTGTCACCTTATATGCAGAATACATGATGCAAAATGCCAGGCTGGATGAATCATAGGTGGAATCAAGATTTCCAGGAGAAATATCAATAACCTCAGATATGCAGATGATACCATTCTAATGACAGAAAGTGAAAAGGAACTAAACAGCCTCTTGGTGAGGGTGAAAGAGGAGAGTGAAAGAGCTGACTTAGAGCTCAACATTCAAAAACTAAGACCATGGCATCCAGTCCCATCACTTTGTGGCAAATAGAAAGGGAAAAAGTGGAAACAGTGACAGATTTTATTTTCTTGAGCTCCAAAATCACTGCAGACAGTGATTGCAGCCATGAAATTAAGAAAACAACAACAACAACAAAAAAAAAAAAAACCTTGCTCCTCTGAAGGAAATCGATCACAAACCTAGCAGCATATTAAAAAGCAGAGATATTACTTTGCCAACAAAGGTCCATATAGTCAAAGATATGGTTTTTCTAGCAGTCATGTACAGATGTGAGAATTGGGTCATAAAGAAGGCTGAGTTGAAGAATTAATACTTTCAAATTGTGATGCTGGAGAAGACTCTTGAGAGTCCCTCGACTGCAAAGAGATCAACCAATCAATCCTAAAGGAATCAACCCTGAATATTCATTGGAAGGAATGATGCTGAAGCTCCAATACTTCGGCCACCTGATGTGAAGAGTTGGCTCATTGGAAAAGACCCGGATGCTGGGAAAGATGGAAGGCAAAAGGAGAAGAGGATGGTAGAGGATGAGATGGTTAGACAGCATCACTGACTCAATGGACATGAATCTTAGCAAACTCCAGGAGAGAGTGGAGGACAGAGGAGCCTGGTGTGTTGCAGTCCATGGGGTCGCAAAAAGGAAGACATGACTGAACAACAACAACAAAACAGAAGATGGCAGAGGAATAGGACAGGGAGACCACTTTCTCCCCAACAAATTCATTGAAAGATCATTTGAATGCTGAGCAAACTCCACAAAAAAACTTCTGATCACTAGCAGAGGACATCAGGCACCCAGAAAAGCAGCCCATCATCTTTGAAAGTAGGTAGGACAAAATATAAAAGATAAAAAGAGAGACAAAAGAGCTAGGGACGGAGATCTGTCCCGGGAAGAGAGTCATAATAGAGGAAGTTTCCAAACACCAGGAAACCCTTTCACAGGCGGGTCTGGGGGATGCTTTCAAATCTCGGAGGGCAACCTAACTGGGAGGAAAAATAAACAAAACCCACAGATTACATGCCTAACAGAAACTCCCAGCGGAAAAGTACCCGAGACACCTGCATCCGCCACCAGCAAGTGGGGGCGGAACGGAGAGGAGCGGGCGGCATTGCTTGGGGCAAGGACCCGGGCCTGAATGCCCTGAGGGCAACTGGAGGGAGCTAATGTGAGATAGCAACTTAAACTGTGGGATAGCAAGAGAGAGAGAGAGAGAATTAACCTGCAAAAAAGCCCTAACTGAAGGCACTGCCAGCCATTTGCAGAACAAAGGAAGGACTGAGCAATTCCAGAGAAGAGCTAGCAGACTGAGGACTAGCCCATCCCCCGCAGAAGGCAGGAGGCAGGGGGGAGGGGAAAGGGGCAAACACGGCCCCAGAGACGGCATCCCCTACCAAACTGCAAACAGGATTCCAGTTTCTAATGAAAGACTTCCTGAGATTCTGGATGGTTGACATCTGCCAGGAGGGTCACAGCCAGAGATCAGCTCCCCAGAAGAGACACAAGGTGCACCCAACCTGCGCGCCCGGAAACTGAGGCAGGGATGGGGAGGGGAGAAGTCGCTGCACCTGAGGAGAGTGCGCTCGTCAAGCTCGTGGCTGCCTGAGCTGCTTGGATGGGAAGGCACAAAACGCAGGCCCAACCGAGTCTGCGCCTTTGTGGAGTACCTGAGAACCTGAACCTGAGCAGCTTAGGCCTGGGAAGTGCACGCAACTCAGGGCCTGCTCCCTGTAGAGCAGCCTGGAGCCTGAGCAGTGTAGATGGGGGAAAGCACACACGCCGTGAGCGGGGGCAAACCCAGAGTGGCTGGAACACTGCGAGTGCTCCCCACACACGTCAGTGACATTTGTCTGCAGTGCCCCTCCCTCCCCGCAGCACAACTGAACAAGCGAACCTAAACAAGAGACCACCTCCGCCCACTTGTGTCAGGGCCGAAATTAGACACTGTAGAGACCTGCAAGCAGAAGCCAAATAAACGAAGGGAACTGCTTTAGAAGTGACAGGTGCAACAGATTAAAATCCCTGTAATTAACACTGACTACACTGGAAGGGGCCTATAGATATCGAGAAGTGTAAACTGGAACAAGGAGCTCTCTGAAACTGAACTGAACCCACACTGCCCGCAACAGCTCCAGAGAAATTCCTAGATATATTTTTAATATTAATTTTTTTTATTAAAAAAACTTTTTTCTTTTTTTTTAAAGTTCTCTATTACTCCTTAATTTTCATTTTTATAACCCATTATAACCTTGCAAAAAATTAGGGGGGGACCCTATTTTTAAAGCACACTTCATATATTTCTTAAATTTTTTGTGTTTTTGTTTTTTTTAATATTGTATTTTTAAGAGTCTAACCTCTACTCTAGATTTGTAATCTTCATTTTTCAGTATTTGATATAAGTTTTGGACATTTAAGAATCCAACCTTCAGTACCCATTTTTACTCAGGAATGTGATTACTGGTTTGATTACTCTCTCCCCCTTTTGACTCTCCTTTTTCTCCCCCAGATCACCTCTATTTCCTCCCTCTCCCCTCTCTTTTCAGCCCAATTCTATGAATCTCTGTGGGTGTTCTGGACTGCAGAGAACACTTAGGGAACAGAGGACTGCCTAGATCTGTCTCTCTTCTCTTGAATCCCCCTTTTTCTGCTCCTGCTCACCTCTATCTCCTTCCTCCCTCTCCCCTTCTTCATGTAACTCTGTGAACATCTCTGGGTGTCCCTCATGGTGGAGAATCTTTTCACCATTAAGCTAGAAGTTTTATTATCAGTGCTGTATGGATGGAGAAGTCTTGAGGCTACTGGAAGAATAAGACTGAAATCCAGAGGCAAGAGGCTTAAGCCCAAAACCTGAGAACACCAGAGAACTCCTGACTACAAGGAACATTAAGTAATAAGAGATTATCCAAAAGCCTCCATACCTACACTGAAACCAACCACCACCCAAGAGCCAATAAGTTCCAGAGAAAGACATACCACACAAATTCTCCAGCAAAGCAGGAACATAGCCCTGAGCGTCAATATACAGGCCCAAAGTCACACTAAACCCATAGACACATCTCAAAACTCACTACTGGACACTCCATTGCACTCCAGAGAGAAGAAATCCAGCTCCATCCACCAGAACACCGATGCAAGATTCCCTAACCAGGAAACTTTGACAAGCCAATCGTCCAACCCCACCCACTAGGTGAAGCCTCCACAATAAAAAGGAACCACAGATCACCAGAATACAGAAAGGCCACCCAAAACACAGCAATCTAAATAAGATGAAAAGGCAGAGAAATACCCAGCAGGTAAAGGAACATGAAAAATGCCCACCAAGCCAAACAGAAGAGGAGGAGATAGGGAATCTACCTGAAAAAGAATTTAGAATAATGATAATAAAAATGATCCAAAATCTTGAAAACAAAATGGAGTTACAGATAAATAGCCTGGAAACAAGGATTGGGAAGATGCAAGAAATGTTTAACAAGGACCTAGAAGAAATAAAAAAGAGTCAATTAAAAATGAATAATGCAATAAATGAGATCAAAAACACTCTGGAGGGAACCAAGAGTAGAAAAACAGAGGCAGAAGATAGAGTAGGTGAGGTAGAAGATAGAATGGTGGAAATAAATGAAGCAGAGAGGAAAAAAGAAAAAAGAATTAAAAGAAATGAGGACAACCTCAGGGACCTCTGGGACAATGTGAAATGCCCCAACATTCAAATCATAGGAGTCCCAGAAGAAGAAGACAAAAAGAAAGGCCATGAGAAAATATTTGAGGAGATAATAGCTGAAAACTTCCCTAAAATGGGGAAGGAAATAGTCACATAAGTCCAAGAAACCCAGAGAGTCCCAAACAGGATAAACCCAAGATGAAACACCCCAAGACATATATTAATCAAATTAACAAAGATCAAACACAAAGAACAAATATTAAACGCAGCAAGGGAGAAACAACATATAACACACAAGGGGATTCCCATAAGGATAACCACTGATCTTTCAATAGAAACTCTTCAGGCCAGAAGGGAATGGCAGGACATACTTAAAGTAATGAAAGAGAATAACCTACAACCCAGATTACTGTACCCAGCAAGGATCTCATTCAGATATGAAGGAGAATTCAAAAACTTTACAGACAAGCAAAAGCTGAGAGAATTCAGCACCACCAAACCAGCTCTTCAACAAATGCTAAAGGATCTTCTCTAGACAGGAAACACAGAAAGATTGTATGAATGCAAACCCAAAACAACAAAGCAAACGGCAATGGGACCATACTTATCAATAACTACTTTAAATGTAAATGGGTTGAATGCCCCAATCAAAAGACAAAGACTGGATGAATGGATACAAAAGCAAGACCCCTATATATGCTGTCCACAAGAGACCCACCTCAAAGCAAGGGACACATACAGACTGAAAGTGAAGGGCTGGAAAAAAAATATTTCATGCAAATGGAGACCAAAAGAAAGCAGGAGTTGCAATACTCATATCAGATAAAACAGACTTTCAAATAAAGGCTGTGAAAAGAGACAAAGAAGGACACTACATAATGATCAAAGGTTCAATCCAAGAAGAAGATATAACAATTATAAATATATATGCACCCAACATAGAAGCATCGCTATATATAAGGCAATTGCTAACAAGTATGAAAGGGGAAATTAACAATAACACAATAATAGTGGGTGACTTTAATACCCCACTCACACCTATGGATGGATCAACTAAATAGTAAATTAACAAGGAAACACAAACTTTAAATGACACAATGGTCCAGCTAGACCTAACTGATATCTATAGGACATTTCACCCCAAAACAATCAATTTCACTTTTTTCTCAAGTGCACACGGAACCTTCTCCAGAATAGATCACATCCTGGGCCATAAATCTAGCCTTGGGAAATTCAAAAAAATTGAAATCATTCCAGTCATCTTTTCTGACCACAGTGCAGTAAGATTAGATCTCAATTACAGGAAAAAAACTACTAAAAATTCAAACATATGGAGGCTAAATAACACACTTCTGAATAACCAACAAATCACAGAAGAAATCAAAAAAGAAATAAAAATATGTATAGAAATGAATGAAAATAAAAACACAACAACACAAAACCTATGGGACACTGTAAAAGCAGTGCTAAGGGGAAGGTTCATAGCATTACAGGCTTACCTCAAGAAACAAGAAAAAAGTCAAATAAATAACCTAACTCTATACCTAAAGCAACTAGAGAAGGAAGAAATGAAGAACCCCAGGGTTAGTAGAGGGAAAGAAATCTTAAAAATTAGGGCAGAAATAAATGCAAAAAAAAAAAAAAAAAAAAAAAAAAAAAAAAAAAAAAAAAAAAAAAAAAAAAAAAAAAAAAGACCATAGCAAAAATCAACAAAGCTTAAAGCTGGTTTTTTGAAATGGTAAATAAAATTGACAAACCGTTAGCCAGATTCATCAAGAAACAAAGAAAGAAGAACCAAATCAACAAAATTAGAAATGAAAATGGAGAGATCACAACAGATAACACTGAAATACAAAAGATCATAAGAGATTACCACCAGCAGCTCTATGTCAATAAAATGGACAACTTGGAAGAAATGGACAAATTCTTAGAAAAGTATAACTTTCCAAAACTGAACCAGGAAGAAACAGAAGATCTTAACAGACCCATCACAAGCAAGGAAATCGAAACTGTAATCAGAAACCTTCTAGCAAACAAAAGCCCAGGACCAGATGGCTTCACAGCTGAATTCTACCAAATATTTAGAGAAGAGCTAACACCTATCTTACTCAAACTCTTCCAGAAAGTTGCAGAAGAAGGTAAACTTCCAAACTCATATTATGAGGCCACCATCACCCTAATACCAAAACCAGACAAAAATGCCACAAAAAAAGAAAACTACAGGCCAATATCACTGATGAACATAGATGCAAAAATCCTTAACAAAATTCTAGCAAACAGAATCCAACAACATATTAAAAAGATCACACATCATGACCAAGTGGACTTTATCCCAGGAATGCAAGGATTCTTTAATATCCATAAATTAATCAATGTAATACACCACATTAACAAATTGAAAGATAAAAACCATATGATTATCTCAATAGATGCAGAAAAAAAGCCTTTGACAAAATTCAACATCCATTTATGATAAAAACTCTCCAGAAAGCAGGAATAGAAGGAACATACCTCAACATAATAAAAGCTATATATGAGAAACCCACAGCAAGCATCACCCGCAATGGTGAAAAATTGAAAGCATTTCCCCTAAAGGCAGGAACAAGACAAGGGTGCCCACTCTCATCACTACTATTCAACATAGTTTTGGAAGTGTTGGCCACAGCAATCAGAGCAGAAAAAGAAATAAAAGGAATCCAGATAGGAAAAGAAGAAGTAAAACCCTCACTGTTTGCAGATGACATGATCCTCTACGTAGAAAACCCTAAAGACTCTACCAGAAAATTACTAGAGCTAATCAATGAATATAGTAAAGTTGCAGGATTTAAAATTAACACACATAAATCCCTTGCATTCCTATACACTAACAATGAGAAAACAGAAAGAGAAATTACGGAAACAATACCACTCACCATTGCAACAAAAAGAATAAAATACTTAGGAGTATATCTACCTAAAGAAACAAAGGACCTATATATAGAAAACTATAAAACACTGATGAAAAAATCAAAGAGGACACAAATAGATGGAGAAATATACCGTGTTCATGGATTGGGAGAATCAATATTGTGAAAATGAGTATACTACCCAAAGCCATCTATAGATTCAATGCACTCCCTATCAAGCTACCAACGGTATTTTTCACAGAACTAGAACAAATAATTTCACAATTTGTATGAAAATACAAAAAACCTCGAATTACCAAAGCAATGTTGAGAAAGAAAAATGGAATTGGAGGAATCAACCTGCCTGACTTCAGACTCTACTACAAAGCCACAGTAATCAAGACAGTATGGTACTGGCACAAAGACAGAAATATAGATCAACGGAACAAAATAGAAAGCCCAGAGATAAATCCATATACCTATGGACACCTTATCTTTGACAAGAGGCCAGAATATACAATGGAAAAAAGACAACCTCTTTAACAAGTGGTGCTGGGAAAACTGGTCAACCACTTGTAAAAGAATGAAACTAGAACACTTTCTAACACCATACACAAAAATAAACTCAAAATGGATTAAAGATCTAAATGTAAGACCAGAAACTATAAAACTCCTAGAGGAGAACATAGGCAAAACACTCTCAAACATAAATGACAGCAAGATCCTTATGACTCACCTACCAGAATATTGGAAATAAAAGCAAAAATAAATAAGCAAAAACAAACAAAGGCGACCTAATGAAACTTAAAAGCTTTTGCACAACAAAGGAAACTATAAGCAAGGTGAAAAGACAGCCTTCAGAATGGGAGAAAATAAGAGCAAACAAAGCAACAGACAAAGGATTAATCTCAAAAATATACAAGCAACTCCTGCAGCTCAATTCCAGAAAAATAAATGACACAATCAAAAAATGGGCCAAAGAACTAAACAGACATTTCTCCAAAGAAGAAATACAGATGGCTAACAAACATATGAAAAGATGCTCAACATCACTCATTATCAGAGAAATGCAAATCAAAACCTCAGTGAGGTACCACTACACGCCAGTCAAAATGGCTGGTATCCAAAAGCTACAAGCAATAAATGCTGGAGAGGGTGTGGAGAAAAGGGAACCCTCTTACACTGTTGGTGGGAATGCAAACTAATACAGCCACTATGGAGAACAGTGTGGAGATTCCTTAAAAAACTGGAAATAGAACTGCCATATGAAATGGCAATCCCACTCATGGGCATACACACCGAGGAAACCAGATCTGAAAGAGACACATGTACCCCAATGTTCATCGCAGCACTGTTTATAATAGCCAGGACATGGAAGCAACCTAGATGCCCATCAGCAGACGAATGGACAGGAAAACTATGGTATATATACACAATGGAATACTACTCAGCCATTAAAAGAATACATTTGAATCAGTTCTAATGAGATGGATGAAACTGGAGCCCATTATACAGAGTAAAGTAAGCCAGAAAGATAAAGACCAATACAGTATACTGATGCATATATATGGAATTTAAAAAGATGGTAACAATAACCCTATATGCAGGACAGAAAAAGAGACACAGATGTATAGAATAGACCTCTGGACTCTGTGGGAGAAGGTAAGGGTGGGATGATCTGAGAGAATAACATTGAAACATGTATATTATCAAGTGTGAAACAGATCACCAGCACAGGTTGGATGCAGAAAAGTGCTCAGGGCTGGTGCACTGGGAAGACCCAGAGGGATGGGATGGGGAGAGAGGTGGGAGGGGGGTCAGGATGGGAGACACATGTAAATCCATGGCTGATTCACGTCAATGTATTCAAAAACCACTACAATATTGTAAAGTAATTAGCCTCCAACTAATAAAAATAAGTCGGAAAAAAACAACAAAACAACAAAAGAGATCATTTGACTTAATTTCAATATATAATAATTAAAAGAAGAGAGATAGAAACAATACAGAAAAATAATAGCATATACATCACCAAACTGGGCTGACCTATATCCAGACTTGAACAGTGCTTGGAAGTCTGTCATTAACAGCAATCTGGAGTCCCAATGGGGAAAGGGTCCTGGGCAGTGTGTCCATCTCATGGGTGAGACTCCAAATTGCAGTTTCAAGGACTCCCACTTATAATCCGAGGTTGCAAACTGATACCATCATCAATTTGCACCTAAAAATGTAGCTATGGTTTTTTGTAACATTTGAACTGTGGTACTGGAGAAGACTCCTGAGAGTCCTTTGGACACCAAGGAGATCAAACCAGTCCATCCTAAAGGAAATCAGTCCAGAGTATTCATTGGAAGGACTGATGCTGAAGCTGAAACTCCAATACTTCGGCCACCTGATGCAAAGAACTGACTCATTTGAAAAGACCTTGATGCTGGGAAAGATTGAAGGCAGGAGGAGAAGGGGACGACAGAGGAAGAGACAGTTGGATGGCATCACTGATTAACTGGATATGAGTTTGAGTAAACTCCGAGAGTTGGTGCTGGGCAGGGAGGACTGGTATGCTGCAGTCCATGGGGTTGCAGAGTCAGACACGACTGTGCAACTGAACTGAAGTGAACTTTTAAATGCTCATTTTACCTTGTGCATTTTAGGATTGTTGGGCCCCGGGGTGGGTTTTGTTGACCCTCAGGGGCTCAACAACTCCATGACCTGCTCCCTTTCTTATCTAAAGTGCTGCCTTACTTGCTGTGCATGCAGACAGGCATGGAATCTGGGCAGGCAGGTGAGAAGCTGGTCAGAAACCTGTTCTCCTGTTTCTGAAGCCTAAACAAGACTTCCTCCATTTTAGTTTCCCTAACATGGCACAATGTTCTCACTCTTACAGGTGGGCAGAGTTAACATGCTTTTAAATTCACATATGGATTTCTTCATAGCCAAAAAAAATAGTAAGTTTATAATTAATAATCAGAAAACATAATTTTAAGAATTCCACCTTATGTACAACCAAAACACAACCCTTAAAGTATTCTGAAGTAATTCTTAATAGCAGTTGTATAGAATCATATTTTTAAACTATAAAAGTTTTCCTGAGAATGGCAAAGATTCAAATAAATGGAAAAAATCCCCTATATCCTGGAAGGGGAGGTTAGTAAAATGGTTAGGGTTGTGTGCTTCTGTTGTGAGACTTCCTGGGTTCAAATTGCAGCTTTTCCACTTATTAGTTATGTGAATTGGACAGGTCACTTTCCCTCCTCTGTGCCACAGTTTTCTCATGTATAAGAATGAGCGGAGAAGGAAATGGCAACCCACTCCAGTATTCTTGCCTGGAGAATCCATGGACAGAGGAGCCTGGCAGGGCTCCAGTCCATGTGATCATAAGAGTCAGACATGACTTGCGACTGAACCCCCACCACCACCACCATACACAAAGATTAATTCACTTTAAAGCTGTAATTGTATGGAGAAATAAATTTTTTTAGTAAGGTAAAAAAAAAAAAAAAGAATGAGCAATATGAGAATTAAATGAGCCACAGCATTTGATACACTTAAAATAGTCCTCAACATAAAAGTAAACACTCAACAAATGTTACTGTTCTTGTTGTGTTTGTGGGAAAATAAAATGTATCTTCTCACAGACAATTTGGCTGTAGACTTAATGTAATTTACCTTCTTTCACTAAGAACAAAAGACAGGAAGGAGAGGAGAGATTGCAGCAAAAAGTACAAGTCAATGTCTGACGTCCAGTATCCTGAGAGATGCTACCAGTGAACAGGTGCACCGATGGATTCCTCTATTTCAGGCTAAGACCATGGTGCTTTTCTATCTCAAACTCCCAGAGAAAATTCTAGACTTATTCAATAAGAATTATGCTGTAGTTTCACATTTTCCTCTGTCCTGCTTCTTTTCTTGATTTATTCTGTGCTAGCTACAGTCAGAATCCTAATATCTACCCCCAACGTGCTCAATGCCCTCCAACCCTAGAGAGAACTCTGAACTGAAATAGACAAAGGGAGCAGTCTTAAATCTGGGTGTCGCTCTTTGATAATGCTACTCCAAGCATCACAGGTTGGTAACGTTCCTAGCAAAATAAACACCCTGATAAACAATGACAGGGGCCCATCATAGTTTGGGGTTCTACCAGAACCTTATGAATTAGCAAAAATAATCTTTTACAAATAGATGGTACCTCTGTGATCGCTAAAGGGAAAAAAATGTGTATTTGCTCTTGGAAGAGGCACTGAATAAATAAATCAAAAAGTCAGCAAGCTCGCAGCTCATCCAAATTGAAGAGTTTCTTTCCTTCTCACCTTTCCCTTCCTACCTGCATCTCTGATTCTGGAACCAGGGTTCCTTGAGGATGGATGGGGCAGAAAGATTCAGAGTTGGTGATTTCTCTCAGCAGGTAGGACTGCCAGTCACAGAGATTTAAAGAGATGTGCATGAGTTCATCTTTGTTTTTCTCTACATGTGAATTGGTTTTCTTAACATAATCCATCTTTTCTCCAAGTGAATTACAGTGGTATATTTATCATATTTGAAGTTTGTACATATAGTTGGGTCTTTTTCTGGACTCTTATCTTTGTTTCATTTATTTATTTCTCTATTCCAGTACGAGGGTCCCTCAGTTTTCACAATTATAGCTTTATAAAATGTCGAGGCTAGTATGGCAAAATTTTCTCTTTTTCAAAATTAACTTGAGTATATTTATTCTCTCCTATATCTATTAGGAAAAGAAAAACTACCATGGTCTTAAAATGTTCTACTGGACTCTTTATTGTAATTGTACTAATTTAGGTGAAGTATTTTCTTTATAATGTTTTTGCCCTATCAACAGCTTTTCATCTGTCCTTTATGACTTTTAAAATTTTTCTCCAGGATGGTCTTATCATTCTTTCTTAGATTAATTGCTTGATATTTTATAATTTTGTTGTGATAATAAACGTTGTCATTTTCTGGGGTATTTTTAGATTCTGTGGTAAGCAACCTCTACATAACCCCAATGATCCTCCACCTCCTGGTATTCACACTTTTTCATAATTCCTTCCCCTTAAGTGCGGACTGGACTTGTTGACCCACTTGTAATAGAATAAAGCAGACATGTTGGGATAGCACTTCCAAGATTAAGTCATTAAAAGACTGTCTTCTGCACTGCAGATGGCTGACTTCTCATTGTATCCTCATAGGGTGGAAAGAGAGAGGAAGCAAGATTTCCTCTGCCTCTCATTAGGGCACTAATCCCCTTCAGGGGCTTCCCTGGTGGCTCAGACAATAAAGAATCTGTCTACAATGCGGGAGACCTGGGTTTGATCCCTGGGTTGGGAAGATCCCCTCAAGGAGGACATGGCAACCCACCCCATTATTCTTGCCTGGAGAATCCCCAAGGACAAACGAGCCTGATGGGCTAGAATCCAGTCAGTCAGTCAGTTCAGTTGCTCAGTTGTGTCCAACTCTTTGTGACCCCATGGATTGCAGCACGCCAGAATTCCCTGTCCATGACCAACTCCTGGAGCTTACTCAAACTCATGTCCATTGAGTCGGTGATGCCATCCAACCATCTCATCCTCTGTTGCCCCCTTCTCCTCCTGCCTTCAGTCTTTTCCAGCTTCAGGGTCTTTTCCAGCGAGTCAGTTCTTCACATCAGGGGGCCAAAGTATTGGAATTTCATCTTTAGCATCAGTCTTTCCAATGAATATCCAGAACTCATTTCCTTTAGGATGGACTGGTTGGATCTCCTTGCAGTCCAAGGGACTCTCAAGAGTCTTCTCCAACACCACAGTTCAAAAGCATCAATTCTTCAGTGCTCAGCTTTCTTTATAGTCCAACTCTCACATCCATACATGACTACTGAAAAAACCATAGCTTTGACTAGACAGACCTTTGTTGGCAAAGTAATGTCTCTGCTTTTTAATATGCTGTCTAGTTTGGACATAGCTTTTCTTCCAAGGAGCAAGCATCTTTTAATTTCATGGCTGTAGTCACCATCTGGAGTGATTTGGGAGTCCAAGAAAATGAAGTCAGCCACTGTTCCCATTGTTTCCCCATCTATTTGCCATGAAGTGATGGGACCGGATGCCATGATCTTAGTTTTCTGAATGCTGAGTTTTAAGCCAACTTTCCCCCTCTACTCTTTCACTTTCATCAGAGGCTCTTTAGTTTTTCTTTGCTTTCTGCCATAAGGATCATGTCATCTGCATATCTGAGGTTATTGATATTTCTTCCAGCAATCTTGATTCCAGCTTGTGCTTCACCCAGCCCAGCATTTTGTTTGATGTACTCTGCATATAAATTAAATAAGCAGGGTGACAATATACAGCCTTGATGTACTCTTTTCCCAATTTGGAACCAATCTATTGTTCCATGTTCAGTTCTAACTGTTGCTTCTTGCTGCATACAGATTTCTCAGGAGGCAGGTCTGGTCATCTGGTATTCCCACCTCTTTAAGAATTTTCCCCAGTTTGTTATAATCCACACAGTTAAAGGCTTTGGCATAGTCAATAAAGCAGAAGTAGATGTTTTCTGGAACTCTCTTGCTTTTTTGATGATCCCACGGATATTGGCAATTTGATCTCTGGTTCCTCTGCCTTTTCTAAATCCAACTTGAACAACTGGAAGTTCACAGTTCATGAACTGTTGAAGCCTGGCTTGGAGAATTTTGAGCATTACTTTGCTAGTGTGTGAGATGAATGCAATTGTGTGGTAGTTTGAACATTCTTTGGCATTGCCTTTCTTTGGGATTGGAATGAAAACTGACCTTTTCCAGTCCTGTGGCCACTGCTGAGTTTTCCAAATTTGCTGGCATATTGAGTGCAGCACTTTCACAGCATCATCTTTTAGGATTTGAAATAACTCAGCTGGAATTCCATCACTTCCACTAGCTTTGTTCATAATCATCTGTAGTCATAAATGACTCTGATTTAAATAAATGCTCTTCATTCTGTAATAATTTAGACTCTTGTAAACTTATGGAACTCTCTTTATTTCTGGTAGTGTGCCTATTGACTCCTGGGGTTTTCTTTCCTATATACATAACATTATTAGTGGATACAACGAGAAATTCTAATCTCCCTTTCTAATCCTATGCCTCATTCTTTTACTTTTCTTTTTGAATTGTCCCAAACCTCAAGAACTATATAAAACAGTAATTGTGATTATGGGTATCTATATCTTGTCCCTAACCACAGAGAGAGAGACTGTTCTAAAGTTTCTCACAATAAGTATGATATTTTTCAAAGATTTTTGTTTTTAATATATAACTCTATCAATAAAGTTTCCCATTATATCATCAGAATGTCATCAGTAAACAGATGGAACAGAAATTAGGATAGCTTGAGAAGGGCTTAGCAAAAGGGACAACCATATAAGTAAGGTGTAGGGAAATGAAAAAGAAAATGGAATACTGTTCTAGCACTAGAAGGAACAGGGTTGTTATGACCACTAGTTAAGAAGAAAGATAAGTTATTGGTACCTAAGAAGGACAGATGTGTACAAAGAGACAGCCTAAACAGGAATTGTGACTTTGAGTCAAGAATTGCAGCCAGTCCAAGGTGGACCTAGAGAATAAATATCCTATTCTACTACAGGATAGGTCCTTCTCTTCTGCTGGGGCTTCCCATTAGGCAAATTCAATCAGAAGCTAGAGGGCAAGTAAGTCCACTGAAGTAGTCCATATAAGGTAAATTCACAGGAGAGAGAGCAAACTATAGTCCCATTCCCCAACCATCACCTTCATCATGTTCGTACTGCCCAGAATTTTAATTCTGGGTTGTGATGGATCCTTACAGTTCCTTTGTACTAGTATTTAAATGGTAGTTTAGCTGGATATACATTTCAAAATCTGACAGTTGTTCCCCCCAAAATTTGCAACTAAGATTTCTTTCAAAATTTTTATCTACTTTCTTGATGCTTTGAAGTTTTCAGATATCTTCCAGCTCAGTAATACATCCAATACATTCTTCAGCTATATCTTTTCTAAAATTTAACAAATTCATTAAGATTTTTATTACAACTATTACATTTTTTCAAATCCAATATTTTCCACCAGTTCTTTGTTTTCCTTGATTAATGTTGTATTTTACCTTCATATTTTTGGAAGGTATTTCTCATGCTTATTTTCAACTTATTTTCTATGGTCTGTTAATTTTCTTTGCCTGGTATAACTTGTTTGGTGTTGTCTTTCTTTTAGAGCACTGTGTTCCTCATATGTCTGATCATTTTTCCTTGCGAGCTTACACTTTCCTGCAAGTTTCAGTTCTCATAGAGCATAATGTGAAGCATGTGTGTGGGGGCTAGAGGGAGGGAGAGGTGAAGGTGGCTAAAGCCCAGGAATCCAGGAGAAATTCATGCCCCTCCTAGTGAGCTTAGAGAGTTGGCAGTGGGTCCCTCCTTGGGAGGAAGTGCCTCTGGCAATATAATCTGAGGTAAGTCATCCCCTGTTTGTCACCTACCTTGCCAAGGAAAATCTACTGAGGGTCTGCCTGACATTGCTCTTTTTTTTCAGAGATTTTCTTCCTCAGCTGGAGTCATTTATCTATACCTGCTGTTGACTCCTCCTCCCCATCTCAGCCAGATTCCAGCACTATATTGATATTTCCCCCAGTGCTTTCGGGCATCCACTGCTGTTTATCTGCCTCAAAATGATAACCAAGCAAGATAGTAAAGAAAACACACAGAATCGTAAAGCTCTGGCCTGGCCCATCTCCGTGTGGCATCTGACCCTCTTCTCCCCTGGGCTGCTGCAAACGTACACACACATGTACGCTGAGATCCAGCCACCCCTTCTTCTCCCCTCAAGAGCTTCTCAGGTTGATGTCAGTTTCTCAGGCCAATCAAGACACTGCCTGTTTCTTGGAGTTGTTTCAAGGGTCAGAATCAGAAACCCATGCTCATAAGTCATCTTGTCAGCCCTGCTATATTCTTTACATCCATTGCCTCTAGTGTTATTGTGAGGGTTAATTAAATGAGTTGATTCACATGAGGCACTTAGGAGAGTGTCTGGAATATAGTACATGTTTTACAACTGTTAGCAGTAATTATTATTTATCATCACCATCATTAATATGCAGAATAAGTCTATGAAAATGAGTATATTATCTTTATAAATGAATAATTAGATTCAGAGAAGAAAAGTAAACCCTGACAAGAGGTTGAGCCAGGCTTCAGTCACATTTAAGTCTATTTGATCTGCAAAGAGTGTGCTCTTTCTATTCTTTTTATAGGTGGCCCTTTTCTACTCCCACTTCACAATCTGATCGGCTCAGGAAAATCTGTAAAATATTGAAGGCTTTTTAACTCACTTCAGGAGATGGATGACCACAACTTTCTTTGTGCTTCAATTTGATCTCTTGTCTCTAAGATAAAGGTAACTTTGATGTTCTTTTCTAGTATAAAAGACTGAACTGGAGGATAAGCTATCAAGCATAACTCTTGTTTCTCCAGGTCACAGCAACTTGAATGGCGAAAATCTGGAGACTGTGGATGACAGCAGCAATGGGGCCAAAATTATCCTTCATCCCTGCCACTCCATACAACAGTATTATTGGATGTCAAGACTATTCTCATTTTTTCCCTGTCTTTTGTGTATTAATTGGAGTCTGGACAGAAAAACAGAAGCCACTCCAAGTATGCAAAGTGGGGAAAGGATTAATACAGGAATTAAAGATTGGGCAAGCAAAGGTCCGTAAGGACAACTTCAGGAAACTTTGAAGTTCAAACTTATGCTACAACCAGTAGTTTCAGCATCCAACACTGATACTGGTGATTCTTAGGAGAATAGCAGAAATCTGTAGGAAAACCCCAAACCACTGCTGTCCACAAACACTCTTCAGTAACTACCATGACAACCAGTGGCTTCTCCTCCATTACTTTCCAAATCTCATGCAATTTCTTCTCATTGATGGAATCCAGTTGGAATCTCACTTGCAATGGAGTGGAGGAATTTTCATTTATCAGCTTTATGCTCCTGGGAACAGGAAAGAGGATAAAGAGGCAGGGGTAGTACTGAGTATTAACAAATTATATGTAGTACACTGCGTCTGTTTTGTTCAACATCACTGGGTAAAAACTCAACATATGTTGGCTGAATTAATAATTCCAAGAGGGTCCCAGGTCATGAACAGGACTATTTAGTGGGAATTAAGATTCTATTGCAGCCTCATTCAGTGATGTTATGTGCTCCACAGGCTGATAACACCCTACACATGCTATCAGCCTCTCATTGACTTATTATGGAATCATGACAACATTGTATTTCTTCACCTTCCACTGAGGTGGGTCATGTCACTTCTTGAGTTGTCACTGATGCAAGTGTAAATCTGATCATGTAAATCTGCTTCTTAAAAGTAACACTTCAGTGGCTGCCCGTTGCCTTTAGAGTAAAATCTGAGCACTTTATCATGACTTCCAAGACCCTGCATTATCTGGGCTCTTCCCAGCTCTCCAGCTTAACCCTTTCTACTCCCTTCCTCTCTCACCACACACAGGCCACACTGGCCTTTCAGTTCATCAAATGGGGCAAATTCTTCATTACCTCAGGATCTATGCCTAAGATGCTGCCTGGAAAGCTCTTTGCCCCACCTCTGCCCCACTTTTATTTGACCAGGTGCTAGAACCCTTCGATCCTAAACTACATATCACTTTCTCAAAGAGGTCTTCACTTGTCACTTCATCTAAAGGAGATAATTCCAGTTAGTATTCTCTCTCTGGGATTTTTTTCCCCCTCTTCTGGTACTTATCACTATTTGATAGGTATAGATATAAAATCACATCACATTCAACTGTATACCCAGTCCAGCACAGTGTCTGGCAACTAATATGCACTCAAAATAAATGTTGAAATTCTTTATAGGCTCCTCACAAAGTGATTTTACAGAATACTCAAATTATGTTTCACTTTCTAAATTTCCCATCAGCTTTTGGCTTTTAAACCTGAGACAAGCCAAAAGACATTTGAAATAAAACAGACTTACTACCAAAGGCACCTGTTACCATTAATAATCCAACTGGATCCCAAGCACTCATTGGTCTTTCCTGCCTCCAGATGACCTCATTTCTACCCAAAGTATGTCCTAAGAAGTCAGGGAGAGACGCCATCATCTCTCTTGCTCAAAGGTTTTAATACCATTTCATTGTATTATTATTTCTCTCAGGAGATTCATCATGTTCTCCTGCAGTTAGAACCCTGGTGGCTGACCTTGACATGGTAGGTGAGGTATGGCTCGGCTTACTGACCATATTTTCCTCTCAGTCTCTGCATGTCAACACAGCGATACATAGTGTACAACTGGGAACAATGTGGGAGGTCACACACTGGTTCCCTAAATCTTATCAGTGACCAATTGCTTTAATTTTTCAAAGACAAATGAAAAAACATTCCAAGCCAAGAATAGTGCCTGGTATTAGAGGCACTCAATAAACGTATGCTGATTATATGAATATAGATGAAGAAATTGACACTTAAATAGATTAAGGGACTTGCCTGAAGTCACACAGCCTGTTGGCATTGAGTCAAAATTCTAATCCAAAAAGGACACAGTGTAAGAGGGATTACGAAACAAGGCTGCTTTGTGAGCAGTGCTCCCAAGTATATAGGGCTGAGGGCCCACTGCCTATAGGCCAGTAAGAGACAGGATAGGACAATATCTATTAAGACTGAAAATGTCGGAAAAAATAATAAAGATCAGAGCAGAAATAAATGAAATAGACACTGAAAAAACAATAGAAAGACTAATTAAACTAAGAGTTGGTTCTTTGAAAAGGTAAACAAAATTTACAAACCTTTATCCAGACATCCAGAAGAGGGCCCAAATGAATAAAACCAGGGGGGCAGGGAGGAGAAGTTACAGGCAATACCACAGAAATGCAAAGGATTATAAGAGATTACCAGAAACAATTGAACACCAAAAAAATGGACAATCTCCCAAGATAGAACCGGAAGAAATAGAAAATATGAATAGATCAACTACCAGTAATAAAACTGAATTAGGAATTAAAAAAAAGAAAACTGGATGAGATGGCTTCACAGGTTAAATTTACCAAATATTTAGAGAAGAGTTAATGCCTATTCTTCTCAAACTATTCCAAGAACTTGGAGAGGAAGGAATGCTTCTTAACTCATTCTATGAGGGGCCAGAATCATCCTAATACCAAAACTAGCCAAAGATATCACACAAAAAAGAAAATCACAGGCCAGTATCACTGATGAACATGATGCCAAAATCCTCAACAAAATACTAACAAACCAAATTCAACAATACATTAAAAGGATCTTATACCATGATCAAGTGGGATTAATATCAGGGATGCAAGGATGGTTTAGTATCCACAAACCAATCAATGTGATATACCACATTAACATATTAAAGAATAAAAATCGTATGATAATCTCAATAAATGCAGAAAAAGTTTTTGATGAGATTTAACATCTATTTATGATTTAAAAAAAAAAAAACTCTCACAAAGTAGCTATAGAGAGAATATACCTGAACATAATAAAGGCCATGTATGACCAGCCCACAGCCAAAATTATCCTCAGTAGTGAAAAGCTGAGAAGATTTCATTTAAGATCAGGAACAAGACAAGGATGCCCACTCTCACCACTTGTATTCAACATACTATTGTAAGTCCTAGCCACAGCACTCAGACAATAAAAAGAAAGGAAAGGAATCCAAAAGGGAGAGGAAGAAGTAAAACTGTTACTGTTTACAGATGACATGATACTATACATAGAAAATCCTAAAGATATCACACAAAAAAATATTAGAACTCATCAATGAATTCGGTAAAGTTGCAGGGTATAAAATTAACATACAGATGTCTATCATATTTCTATTTCCTAACAAGAAACTATCAAAAAGAAAAATTAAGAAAACAATCCCATTTACAACCACTGCAAAAGAATAAAAATAAGTCTAACTAAGGAGGCAAAAGAATGGTACTCAGAAAACTGTAAGACACTGTTGAAAGAGATTGAAGGCAACACAAACAGATGAAAAGATAGCCCATGTTCATAAATTGGAAGAATTAATATGGTTAAAAAGAGCATACTACCCAATGTAATCTACAGACTCAATGCAATCCCCAGAAAAATATCAATGGCATTTTTCACAGAACTGGAACAAATAATTCTAAAATTTTTATGGAAACACAGAAGATCCCAAATAGTCAAAACAATCTTAAGAAAAAAAGGAGAACTAGAAGTATGCTCCCTGATTTCAAACTACACTCAAAGTTAGAGTAATCAAAACGGTATGGTCCTGGCACAAAAACAGACACATAATTCAGTGGGAAAAAAGAGATCTTAGAAATGAACCCACATTTTTATGGGTAATTAATCTATGAAAAAAGGAGGCAAGAATATATGATGGAGAAAAAGCTTCTTCAATAAATGGTGTTGGGAAAACTATACAGTTACATGCAAAAGAATCAAACTGGATTACTCTCTTAAAGTAAAAATCTCAAACTAGATTCCTCTCTCAGAGCACAAAAATAAATTTGAAATGGATTAAAGACTTAAGACCTGAAATCATAAAACTTCTAGGAAAAAACCATAAGCTCTTTGGCATCAGTCATGGTAGAATTTTTTTTCTTTGTAAATGTCCCCTCAGACAATGGAAACAAAAACAAAAATAAACAAATGGGGCTATATCAAACTAAAAAGCTTTTGCATAATGGAGAAAACTATCAACAAAATGAAAAGTCAACCTACTAAATGAGAGTGAGTAAAAAGAGATATTTGCAAAAAATATATCCAATAAGGGGTTAATATCATACACACACACACACACACACACACACACATATAACTTATACAATTCAACATCAAAAATACAAACAATCCAACCAATTGAAAATGGGCAGAGGATCTGAACAGACATTTTTCCAAACGGGCACATGAGAAGATGCTTAATATCACTAATCATCAGGGAAATGCAAGTCAAAACCTCAATGAGAAATTATCTCATACTTGTCAGAAAGGCTATTATCAAAAAGACAAACAACAAGTGCTTGGAAGGACGTGAAGAAAAGAGAACTCCCACCCATGCACTGTGGAAAGAATTGTAAACTGGTGCAGCTCCTATGAAAATCAATTTGGAGATTCCTTTAAAAATTAAAAATAACTACCATATGATCCAGCAACTCCACTCCTGGGTATTTATTTGAAGAAAAGGAAACAACTAATTCAAAAGACATAAGAACCTCTATGATCACTGCAGCCTTTTTTACAACTGCCAGGATATAGAAGTAACTTAAGTGCCCAGAAACAGATGAGTGGATAAAGAAGATATATATAAGGGAAAATTACTCAGCCATAAAAAAGAATGAAAGCTTGCCATCTGTGACAACATGGATGAACCTAGAGGGTATTAAGTAAAATAAGACACACAGAGATAGAAAAATGCTATCTGACTTCACCTATTATGTGGAATCTAAAAAACAAAGCAGGAGACAAAGACATAAAGAACAGATTTTTGGACATAGTTGGGGAAGGAGAAGGTGAGATAATTTGAGAGAATAGCATTGAAACATATTGCCTGGAAAATCCCATGGACAGAGGAGACTAGGGGGCTACAGTCTATAGGCTCACAAGAGTCGGACATGACTTAGTGACTACACCACCACCACCATGTATATTACAATATGTAAAACAGATAGCCAGTGGGAGTTTCATGTATAGTGAAGGGAACCCAAAGCTTGTGCTTTGTGACAAACCTGAGGGGTGGGGTGGGGAGGGAGGCGGAAGCGGGGATCGAGAGGGAGGGGACACATATATCTATGGTCGATTCATGTTGATGTATGGCAAAAACCATCACAATATTGTAATTATCCCCCAGGTAAATAAATTTTTTTAAAAAGCAAATGAACAAACAGAAACAGAGTCATATATACAGAGCAAAAACAGGTGGTTGCCAGAGAAGAGGAGGGTTGGGGCAGGTGAGGAGGAATTGGTAAGGGAGATTAAGTACAAAATTCTAGCTGCAAAATAAATGAGTCACACGTATGAAGTGTACAGTGAGGAGACTATAGTCAAGAATCATGCAGTATCATTGTATGCTGACATACTGTACCTAGACTTATCATGGTGACCATTTTAGTATATATAGACATATCGAATAATAGAAACTAACATAGTATTGTAGCTCAATTATACTTTAAAAGCAAACAAACTCACAGAAAAAGAGATGAGATTTGTGTTACCAGAGGCAGGGTTTTGGGGGGAGGAGAAACTGGATGAAGGCAGTCAAAAGGGACAAACTTCCAGTTGTAAGACAAATATAAGTATAAAGGATATAATATACAACATAATAAATATAATTACTGCTGTATGTTATATGTTGAGTCCTGGGTCAGGAAGATCCCCTGGAGAAGAGAACAACTTCCCACATTATTATTCTTGCCTAGAGAATTCCATGGACAGAGAAGCCTGGCAGGCTGTAGTCCATGGGGTGGCAAAGAGTCAGACACAACTGAGCAACTTTCACTTTCACTGTGTTATATATGAAAGTTGTTAAGAGAGTAAATCCCAAGAGTTCTCAACATAAGGAAACATTTTTTTTCTATTTCTTAAATTTTGCATCTATAAATGATGATGGATGTTCATTAAACTTGTGATAATTATTTCATGATGTATACAAAATGTATATAATTATTTCATGATGTATTCATAGTGATGCCAAATCATTATGTTGTACGCCATAAACATATACAATGCTATATGCCAGTTATAGCTCAATAATTAACTGGAAGTGAAAAAAGACTGGAAAGACCTAGGACTTGTGGGCTCTTTTAAGAACCCTTATTGATGTTTGAAATGCTTCTTCATATTTGTCATGGTGTCATGGTGGGTTTGTGGGAAGGTCACATGCACTAAGGACTGACTTAAATGTCAAAGTCGTTGTTTTTGTCACCCACTGTTTCCTTTGAGCGTCTAGCAGATGTTAGTCAGGGCTATGCAGCTGGAAGAGCCTTCTAACCTCAGGGTCTCATGAGAAGAAAATTTGAGCATACTGCCTCTGAGTCTGGATATGTTTCGCTATCTATTACCGATGGTGGGACAGCCACAGCCCAGTAAGTGAAGAGCCCTAGGCTTTGTACCAGTTTGCAATTTGATAAATGAGGTGCTCTCCACTGAGCTTTCTTTGCAAACTAGCGATGTCTGACCAATCTGAAACCTTACAGTAAAGTCCTAGAATCTCAATGCTGGAATAGGGGAGAGCTGACTGACTCAAGTCCTTAACTTCACAGATCTGGACCTGAGCTCAAGAGAGGTAAGAGGATTCTCCCCAAACCACAACCAGTATGGAGGAAGAACTGGGAAGAAATCCCACCCTATCTCCTGGTGCTTCCCCACCACACCTTCTACATCTGGAAATGAAACACAGGAAGCATTTGTTTCTGTTCAGTTCCATCCATACACGTCTTGAGCACCTAACAGGAGGCAAGCTGCACGGAAGGGTGAAAAGACAAAGCCATGGTCATACACAACTCCTTCAGGAGCTCCTAATTTGGTAAGTCCTGTCCCTGTGGTCATTTTCATGCTAAGTTGCTTCAGTTATGTCTGACTCCATGGGCTGTAGTCCACCATGTTCCTTTGTGCATGGAATTCTCCAGCCAAAAATACTGAAGTGGGTTGCCATTTCCTCCTCCAGGGGATCTTCCCAACCCAAGGATCAACCCACGTGTCTTATGTCTCCCGCACTAGCAGTCAGCTCTTTACCACTGAAAAGAAAAAAGAAAGAAAGTGAAGTCGCTCAGTCGTGTCCGACTCTGCAACCCCATGGACTGTAGCCTACCAGGCTCCTCCCTCCATAGGATTCTCCAGGCAAGAGTACTGGAGTGGGTTGCCATTTCCTTCTCCAGGGGATCTTCCCAACTCAGGGATTGAACCAGGGTCTCCCACATTCCAGGCAGACGCTTTAACCTCTGAGCCACCAGGGAAGCCCAACCTCAAATCCATCCAGTTTTTCCTGTTCCTCCTGGTCAACCACTTACTCAGTGTTCAGTTGGGATGGGTGGGGAGGAAAAGGGGAAGGAAAGAAACAAGGTACTTATCATGTACTATATGCTAGGTGCTGAGCTAGGAACTCTATGCTGTGCTGTGCTTAGTCACTCAGTGTCCAACTCTGCAACCCCCTGGACAGGCTCCTCTGTCCATGGGGATTCTTCAGGCAAGAATACTGGAGTGGGTTGCCATTTCCTCCTCCAGGGGATCTTCCTGACCCAGGGATCGAACCCACGTCTCCCTCATTGCAGGCAGATTCTTCACCGTCTGAGCGACCATGGAAGCAGGAACTCTATACATTACCTTATTTTACCCTCAAGCAGCCCTCCATGATAAAAATTATCTTATCTCCATTTTACAAGTGATTTGAGAGGCTAAAGAACCTATGAAGAGGCTGAGCTTAGACATGAATTCAGGTCTTCCACTGTGACTCTAGGTTTTTCCTCTCAACGCTGTCCCCGCACCCCTGCAGATTCTCACATGCCTTTAGAATGCCTTTGACAAATAAGTCCCCCTCCCCAAACACATGCCATGAAAATCCCTATTTATCATTCTAGGGAACCTGAATTCCATGTGGAAGTTTCTTGTTCTCACTTTTAAACTCCTAGTCCCCACTTCTCCATGCCTCCTGTTTTACAAGGTCTACCTGTCTCTGAAGCCACACTCGCAACCGCTTAGCTCTCCTTACCTCCCTAAATGCACTGTACTCCACGACTGAGACCTGGACTGAATACTCAGACTCCACCCCCTACTCTCCCCACCACAGGACAGACAGCCCGGTACTGCAGTCGCCTCTATCAACGGAAGAGGTAACCGGAACCCAGCAAGGCTGTCCTCTCACAACAGGAAGTGCTGGACCCCCACACCTCTACTCAGGGTTTCTGCTCCCAGAACTCTTTGCACCACCTGTGTGTGGTTCCTACATCATGTCACACGTGATTTTTTTTTCATCTCCTAGTGAATCTATCAGTCCAGCCCATTTCTTCACTCCTTCCAGTTAAATACCTCAGTCCGTTTTATCTTAGTCAAGCTGCCTGATGGAGCCCCATGTCCCCAAGTCCTGCCTGGTAAACTCTTCTTCCCTACGTCAGCTCGGACATCAGCTCCTCTGTGAGGCCTTCCCAGGCACAGTGAATCCCTCCTCCTTCAAGGTTCCTGCAGCTTGTTTATTATAGCACTTAACACACCATGTCACTGGAAATCTAGCCTATTTCCTAAACACAAGTATCTTAACTTTTGGGACACTTTCAAGTCAACTTTGCAATCTGTAGTCTCTAGCCCAGAGGCTGGCACACAGGAAATGTTCAATAAATATCCCCTGAGCATTTCTTGTATAGACAGACCTGTGGAGGAGAACTAGAACCAAACAGTAGAAGGTTCCACTTCCTCAGAGGCAGAGGGAACAACTTCTTTCCTCAGTGGAGCCCCACTGTATTTAGAGTCACAGCGCTGCAAACGCAGCACAAGCCACCCTGGGCTGGGGTCAGTTCCCAGGTCCGGGAGATTCCTAAGCTTGGGATAATGATGTGCTGGCAGAGAGCTGGGGCTCAGGCTGCACTAGATGTTCTGAGGTCCCCTCTACTCCAAAGACCATAGTTCTGTGATGAGGGAGAAGTTGGTCAGAAGATCAAAAGACAGATAGGAAAAGGTGTGGACAGAGGGAGGTGGAGGTGAAAGAGCCATGACCCAGAAGATAAAGATTTAGTGAGGAAAGGGAGGCTGAAAACTGGGGAAAGAGAAGAGACTGGAGGGACTGGCAAGAAGAAGGACAAAGAGAGGCAGAGAAGTGCGTGGACACTGGGCATGATCAGATTCCCAATATCCCGTGCCCATAAGCACAAAGTCATCCAGAAAACTAAAACTGAAATGCTGAAAGCTGCTGCTCTTGAAAATCAGTCCAAAATGGATTTAATGCCTCTCCCGCCCAAACAGGAAACTAAATCCTCAGAAAATCAACTGCAGCTGACAAAAACCAAGACCCAGAAGAACACAGTTACAGCACTTACTGCCTGGCGCCATCTGGTCCTTCCCATGTGCCATGGGCTGAGTCAGCACGCCGGAGCATCAGTCCTTAAGCAGCAAGGAGCCAGGGAGGGCAGCCCACTTCCCAGCTCTGGTGACCTAATGGCTCCATAATCCATCTACCCTCTTCACCCAAAACTTACTGCACGTTACAGGTGGTGACACTGCAGGCTGAGGTCTGGGACCAGACCGACTTCTGAACAGGAAATCACAGGAGACCTGCACTCCTGTCGCGCTGGGGCTACAGGTTGTACTGTGACTTCATACCCTTATTCTTATCAACCAGCAACCATCTGGTGCCCCCAGCAATGCTCACCGAGTGTCACACCAGGGCTTAAATCTGTACCTATAACTAAACTACATTATGATGAATAAGTTACTTAATGTTTGTACCTTTGTTGTCTAATCTGTGAAATGGGGTTAATGATGATAATAAACTTCATATGGTGATTTGATGACTAAATGAGAAAATACACAGTGAGCATCCAGTAAAACATCTATTCTCTTAACCTTTCCTAAAAATCGAATGGAATATGTCTGTAACTTTTAGAAAAGAGTATATCTGGTATGCCACTATAAAAATATTTAGCTCTCATGTCTTTTGTGAAGCAATGGGTAACTGAGAAAGTCCTTATTCAAAAAAAATAAAATAATAAATTGCAGCCAAAAGAATAGGATCCTGAGTGTCACAGAGTACCCAGATACTGAATCAGATCCTTCATGTGGATTTTCATATCAGTTCCTCAAAATAACCCAGTTAGGTTAAATAGCCCCACTGGCAATAAGGAGACCAAAGCTCAGAAAGATTAAATCATTTTTCAAAAGAGTGGCAGGGCCTGGGGTCAAACCCAGGCTGTCCATGTCCAGTGTCCATAACACACTGCATCCAGGAATGGGGTTTTCTTCCCGCATCCCTTGTGCCCCTTCCTCTCACACTCGGGCCTGCTTTGCCCGCCATTGTCTTCCCTAGGCCTGTTGCCCTGCCAGATTCTCCTTCCAGGGCCATGCCCTGGCACCCTGCCCCAGTCCCCTGGTAAATGCCCCATCAGTCTATCAAGGCACCTGCCTGGCATCTCCTGCTCCATGCTTCACCACTGCAGAGGCCAGCCTGCCTGTCTTTTTATTGCCAGCTCCAGAAACCCACCCCCATCACCATTACAGAGGTTAACCTCTGCATCTTGCTGTCCATAGCAGGTCTGTCCTGCCCCTAACAGAACTGGTTTTCATGTACACTGAGATACCTAAATGCATCCCCAGGAGGGTGACTGACCCACTGACTGAATCAGCTTCCTCTCTGCAGATACCTAACTTGTGAGAACCCCGATCCTACAATGCACTTCATCTTCACATATCACATCACTCACATATCAAGGTGATTTGACTGTACAGAAAGGGAGACCTCAGCCCTGGGTCTGGCACTCCTCGGGCTCCAGCCCTCTGAAGGTAGGGATTCCAGCTGGGAGGGCAAAGGTGCTGGGGTTTCCTTTATCTCGCAGCTCTGCACCACCCTTGTTCCCGCACGGCAAGGCCTGCTTTCACATCTGCACCCTAAGCAGCATGTGAACCTACATTCTGACAGCTGACACAGAATGCAGGTTCACACACAGGTCAGGATGTATGTGTGTGTGCACATGTGAGTGTGTTTAACAGCCTGCAATGGCCCTGCTCACTCTCCCTGGGCTCAGGTTAACCCATATCACCACACAGGACAGAGGGAGGGCCTGGAGAGGGCTGGGCAGAGAATAAAGACACAGACAAGGACCCAGTGACGGTGGCCACTGAAGCAGTTTCATTTCCCCAACACTCCTTCAATCAATTGTTTCAACTCCAACTCCGCAGAGTTGAAGAGTCGGGGGACTGTGGTGAGAGGGACACTGAGGAAGTGGTCAGAGGACGGCAGGAAGCGCTTCCTTTCATGGGTCTCAGGGGCAGAAGCTAAGCATTATGACCTCTCAGTTCAAACATCTCTTCTCCTGTCCCACAGCCCCTTTCTCCAGTTTACAGACACGTATTTTCTGTGTTCTCCATTTTTTTTTCACATCTTCCTGGACTTATGTGCTGTCTTCCCTCCTGAAGAGAGATCCCCATGCTCAAGGTCATGGAGCTGGAACTGAAATTCATCTTAGCATCCAGCCATCCGTTCATTCTTTCTTTCACTCTGTATCTACAATGTGTCTGTACCAGGCATGGACCTGCCTTGGGTTTCAACACAGTGTGATCATCCAGTATAACTTCTTAGTTGTCCAGTTGGAAATCTGAGATAAAAGACCTTTCCAAACTGAAATGAGCATCATGGCTGGCAGTATTTCATTTCCATTAATGAAATATCTCAGAATGATTAAACACGAAATAGACACAATTTCCTGTTTCCTGTGCACAAACGTCTCTCTCCCTCCCTGTCTCATATCCTCCATGTTTAGGCACGCAGGGGGCATCTGCTCATTCTTGTGGGTAGTTTCACGTCACAAGGTCAGTGGACAATTGATAGTTGGTTGACTATGTCCCAGAAACTAAGTCTAGCCCACATTGGATCTAAAGATGTCCATGACTTAGTGACATCTCTTGTCCTGAAAGAAGTGTTGAGCATTATTGTCACTAACACTCCTCTTCTTGAATCAAGCAGGAAGATGTTTTTAAAATTTAATCCTGCAGTGCCTAAGTTTTGCCATATACAAATATGGAGGAGGTTTAACCCAGAGTCTTATAGACTTGAATGTCAGCCCAAAATCAAATACTTTAGAAAGTGCAGTACACTATAGAGATAAAACATCCAAAACCTAACATTAGAGATAAGAGAACTGAAACCCAGAAAAGAAGTGAATTACTCCATAATTAAGAGCATTATGGATTTTGAGTGTCTACCAAAAATCAAATACTTCAGAAATAAAGTGGAGTACCCTAGAGAGAAAATGTCCAAACTTAACATTTATAGATGAGAAAACTGAAGCCCAGGAAAGAAGTGAATTACTCAGTCTCACACAGGTTGTGAATGGCAGAGTCAGGGCCAAAACCTCCAGTCTCCCAGCATTCATCAAGGCCAGGTACATCTGACTACAGGCTCCAAACACCCTGATCACCCTGGAGATGGGGCTCAAACCACATGACATATTGGTTCCATTCAGATAAATCTATGATGATCTTTTGTTCCCAGATGGTTTTAGAAACTTTGTTTGTCCTCACTGAGGAGCAGAGATTGTGCTTCTTGATTATTTCACTGGATTGGAAAAAAAAAAATGAAATGGTATTTTCCCTCTTGATGAACACTCTCTACAAGAAAATATCCAACTTTCTTTAAAAAAAAAAAAATACCAGCTCTTAAATGGAACCAGGAGGGTATTGAGGAATGGGAGGTGCAATTTTAAGGAATTAGATGGAAAGCTTAGATGGAAAGACATGTTTCTATAGAAACACTCTTGCATGTAGGAAGGATACAGAAATCATTACAGAGTGTCTGTGCTTGTTCACTATAATGTAATTTACCCTGTAATCATCACCCCATTTTTGGTAACAACAATCCAATTTTCTTTGAGAAATTTTCTACCCTGTCTCTGTTGTTCAGTTGTAGCTGCTTCCACCCAGATGCCATCCTGCTCCAGGGATGGACTCAGGACTCAGACTTGGTCAGTAAACCATGAGTTTTAGTGGCCTTAGTGACTGGGTCAGAGCTGGCCAACTGCCCCAAGCTAGGCTATTACTGAGCAGCTCTGGAACCTCACTGGAGCTATTAGGAAAGAAGTACTCTTGCTCTTCAGGGGTTATCCGTAACACAGAGAGGAGGCCTAGACCTGCTTGTCTAGTCATCTATGTGGCAGTGTCTAAGAGCAAAACTGAAAGAGGGGCAAAGGTAAGTACCTGAGGATATTACCAGAGTATCTGAATCTAGGGGGCCTTACTCTTGGAGATCTATCCCTAAATTTTATAAACTGCAAGGGCCATAAAATTTTCTTTGTTTCTAAGTCTAAGCCTATTTGAGTTGGGTTTCTGTCACTTAAAACCAAAAGAGACCTAATAAACACGTAACAACGAGGGTGGAGGAATGGACAGGATTGGGAGCAGAGGAAATATTTCCTTGAGGAGGTTAACTCTGGGATAGGACTTGAAGAATTATCTCCACTGATTTAATTTGATGTCTTAAAAAAAGTTTGGGTCCATTCAACTGAACGTTCATATGAAGCAAGTAAACAAGAGAAAGTGCAAATCTCTGTGACTGCTTAAAGAGAGTAAGAGCTTTAATGAAAGGGCAGTGACAATGTTTGGGGCAACTGGCCTAAGTCTTGGCAGTCCGTGAGAAGAAGAAAGGTCAACACTACCCAAAAAATTAGGGCTGCCGGGTGCCAGAGCAGAGCTCACCAGGAGAGCAGGGCTCATCCTGAGCTGACAGAGAGACCTCCACCCACCTAACCTTCCAGTGAAATTCAGTGTGAGAACATGAAACTGCTTTTGATGAGGTTTCAGCTCCTCTAACTCCCACAATGCTTTCCAGGTCCCCAGAACATAATTTGTATTTTAGAGGCACCTAAAGAAGTCTGAATCAGGGTTCATCATCAGCCACATTTTCTCCATTGCTCAAACCTCAAGGTTTTTTTGTTTGTTTTTTTATAAAAGCTATCCCTGATCTCAAGGTCCTTCCTTTTCCATGACTTCTGTCCCTCCCTGTGTTTATCCAGAACAAACAGGGTGGACACTAGTCCTTTGACAAAAGCACAACATTAGACCTTCAGGACTGATTGCAATCCTACTTTTTGGGCAGATGGCTTGAATTCTCATTGCCCCTCCTGATTGATTTCCTGATGATCATCAGCCCCATCCCACCCCACCTCACCCCCTGCATCTGAATGAAAGAAAAAACAAATTAGACTGAGGTGCCACCATAAAGCCCGGAGCCGATCAGTCATTCCATCAATATCTCTGAGCACCTGGCACCACAAACCACTGTGGGCATAAAGTGGAACACAAGCTACACCCTGTCCTCAGGGAATTTACACAGTAAACCACCAGTGGGGATCTTGTTTGTAGCTCTCAGATTATAAAATGGCTATAAAAGTTGGGGGCAGTCAAAAGACTGCACAGTGATGTCATGATGTCATCTATTAGTAGTTATGATTTCATAAAATACTAATTAAAAAAATATATATATAAATAATGTGCATGTATGTACAAATGTGTTTGTATATACTTACATATCACATATAGCATTCATTCTATTGAATATTCCTAATAATTAAACAATGTCAAATTGTAAAAAAAAAAAAAGATACATTTCTGTAAAAAAAAAAAAAGATACATGACACACGCCATGTCATGACATGTGTTCTACCAACCTCATTTATTTGAAACGTATTTAAAAGATCTCCTGGCCATCTCCTTCCCTGAATGTGGCCAGTGCTGGTGGTCAGTTACCAGCAGTGGGCCAGGGAAAGGAGCACGTCTCGGAGCCCCTTGGTTCCTCTCTTCATCACTGAGCTCCTATGTGTGGCACCCTCACCACCCACCTCAGGGAGGCAGATGGAGCAAGCCAGTCCTCCAGCTCAGGTTCCCCATGGTCAGAAAAGCTGTGTTGAAGCAGAGAAGTCCTCATGTAACAGTAACTGCATTACAAGTGTGATAAACATTCTAGACACCTTCAAATTAGTGTTGTATTAAAAAGGAGGTTAAATCCTACTTGGACTGAGGGTGGAGGAATGGACAGAGCTGGGAGCAGAGGAAATACTTCATTGAGGAGGTTTACTCTGACATGGGACTTGAAGAATTATCTTCACTCATTTAACTTGATATTTAAAAAAAAAAAAAAAAGTTTGGGTGTATTCAACTTAAAGCTCATAGGAAGCAAATAAACAATTGAAGAGAAGAGAAACTGCAGATATGATCTGTGACCCGAATCTCCCTTGCTCAGTGTGATCAGAACCCCTGGGCAGTCCTACCAGCCTGGCTCTGCCTGTTCCCCACGCAGTGAGGTCAGTGGCAGCTGCAACTCCGACTGTCCCATCCACGACCAGCCCTCCTCTTCCAAGGTAAGGCACACACAAGTAATGCCCATCGGTGAGCCTTTCCCCAATACCACCCTTTCAGGGCACAAGCTTCCCAGCCAGCTGCCCAGTTGCCCAAGGCTACTCTTTCCTCCTCCCATCACCTGGGGTTCAAGCCTGGTCACTTTCTTCTGGGGTGGCTCTGACACAGCTTGAAAGTCAGGGTTTCCAGAGATGAGACACATCAGAGGCTGCCCTGCCCACAGCCCTCTGTGGTCTGGCTCCAGATCTCAGGTGTTCCAGAGTGCAGTGGAACAAGTGTGTGCTCCGCTCAAGAAACAGAAAATCAGCCCTCATCTTGTTCCAGGGGTGGCAGCACACGGGCAGAGGGAGCCCCAACCCTGGGTCTTCTAGAAAACCGGGCCAGCCTCTAGGCACCGGCACTGGAGTTCTCAGAATTTTAGACAAAGGAGGCTTTAACCACGGAAACTCAGGCGGCAGCAGCCAGATGCAACCACAGCGCAGAGCAAGTCAGACACGCTGGTCAGAGGTGGAGCTGTGCCAGGAGCCGCCTCAGTGTTTGAGGCTTGTCAGTCACAAATACACATCCTGTTTACCTAAGTCATACAGTGTAAGTACACATGGTGAAGTCCCAGCCTGTTGGCACAGGACATACATTCTTCATCTTATGTGTGTGGATATGTGTATGAATATGCAAATATGAATGTACAAATATGTGAATGTGCAAACATGATGGGTATACTAGTATCTGTTTCACAACCAGGTAAAGTCAGCTTTGCTGCCTTTGACTCACTGATAATAAAGACAGTATTTTACACTCATTAAGAAGCTGCCCCTAAACCAAAGGACACAAACAATGTGTGTCCTTTAACTTGGTTTTCTAGGTAACCACATGCACCATTCTGTTTTGACAGCAGAAAAAAATGCTTTTCTTACTGGGAAATGGCATGAAGAAAAGAGAGCAGGAAGATTCTCCTCCCACCCAGCAACTCCCTTACTAAAGACCTTCACAAAGATGTCCCTTTGATTGTCAAATATTTATAAAATACTCAGGAAATACAGAAGCCCTCAAATGATTACACACTATCTGGTGAGAGATACTGAAAAGTAATTATATACTTAAACTTTGTGGTGAGAGCAGGGACCGATGCCACAGAAACCAGGATGAGGGTCACCAATGTTCCATGGGCAGGGTAGGGGTCAGAGAAAATATTTCAGAGGTTGTGATGCTCGTTAGGTCTCAAGCAGCTAAGCCCCAAGGAAGGGAGAGTCATTCCCAGCAGACACAGAGCAGAAGAGGAAAGCAAGGCGCATTCTGCAAGCTGCCAGGCAGGAGCTCACCCTGCTGTGATTTCCCCTATGGTACTTGGCGCCATCTGCCATATTTTACCTTCACTTGTGTATTGTCTGTCTCCCTCAACTAGAACATAAGCCCACTGATGGCAGGGACTTTGTTCTCTGCTATACACTCAGCATCTAGAACATGCTTAGAATGTAGTAGGAATCATAAATACTTGCTGAATACATGAATGCTGGCAGGAGTGTGAAATGAAACTAGACAGTCAGGCAGAGTAGCCCGAGCCTCTAAGAGGGTCTTGTGTGTTCCACTAGTGAGTGTGGACATGAACTTTGAGACCTAGAGCAGCATTTACAAACTGGCAGCCCATAATTTACAGACTGCTCATACAGCTGAATATCAAAAACACAAACAACTCAATCAAAAAATTGGCAGAAGACCTAAATGGACATTTCTCCAAAGAAGACATACAGATGGACAAGAGGTACATGAAAAGACATTCAACATCTCTAATTATCAGAGATGCAAGTCAAATCTACAATGAGGTATCACCTCACATCAGTCAGAATGGCCATCATCAAAGTCTACAAACAATAAATGCTGGAGAGGGTATGGAGAAAAGGGAACCCTTTTACACCATTAATGAGAGTGTAAATCGGTGCAGTCACTATGAAGAACAGTATGGAGGTAAAAATAGGGCTACCATGCATGTTTGCATGCTAAGTCACTACAGTCATGTCCGACTCTTTGTGACCCTATGGACTATGTAGTCCACCAGGCTCCTTTGTCTGTGAGATTCTCCAGGCAAGAGTACTAGAGTGGGCTACCATGCCCTCCTCTGTTGGAGTCGCACTGAAATAATTCTCACAAACACACAGGATTATGAGAGACAGTGCAGGGAGAGCTCATGAAAGAGTAATTCCCTGAGGAAACTGTGAGAGCATATTTATTAGAAGCTTATCTGACAGCTCAGTGGAGCATCACAAAGACCAGAAATCAGGAACAAAGGCAAATATCTGAGGGAAATGAAATGCACGTGTACACTACTTCCTTGAGCTAGCAAGGGATTATGTGGGAATCAGAAGGAGTTGTTCTGTGTGCAGACCAACATCTGAGGTGGGCTGATATGTCGGCCAAAATATTTGTTTTAGAGGCATGAGAATGGCTACACAAGAAAGAGCAGAGCTACAAGATAGCAGTATCGGGAAGCATCCATAAGCCTCTTATCAGAGGGCAGACAGCATGAAAGCTACAATCACAGAAAACCAACCAAACTGATCACAGCCTTGTCCAACTCAATGAAACTGAGCCATGCTGTATAGGGCCACCCAAGATAGATAGGTCACAGTGGAGAGTTCTGACAAAACATGATCCACTGGAGAGGGGAATGGCAAACCACTTAAGTATTCTTGCTTTGAGAAATCCATGAACAGAATGAAAAGGCAAAAATATATGACACTGAAAGATGAACTCCTCAAGACGGTAGGTGCCCAATATGCTACTGGAGAAAAGTGGAGAAATAACTCCAGAAAGAATGAAGAGATCGGAGCCGAAGTGAAAACAGCACCCAGTTGTAGATGTGACTGGTGATAGAAGCAAAGTCCAATGCTGTAAAGAACAGTACTGCATAGGAACCTGGAATGTTAGGTCCATGAATCAAGGTAATTGGAAGCGGTCAAACAGGAGATGGCAAGAGTGAACATCGACATTCTAGGAATCAGTGAATTAAAATGGACTGGAATGGGCAAATTTAATTCAGATGACTATTATATCTACTACTGTGGGCAAGAATCACTTAGAATAAATGGAATAGCCCTCATAGTCAACGAAAGAGTCCGAAAAGGAGTACATAGGTGCAATCTCAAAAATGACAGAATGATCTCAGTTTGTTTCTAAGGCAAACCATTCAATATCACAGTAATCCAAATCTATGCCGCAACCAGTAATGCTGAAGAAGCTGAAGTTGAATGATTCTGTGAAGACCTACAAGACCTTCTAGAACTAACACCCAAACAGATGTCCTTTTCATTATAGGGGACTGGAATGGAAAAGTAGGAAGTCAAGAAACACCTGGAGTAACAGGCAAATTTGATCTTGGAGTACAGAATGAAGCAGGGCAAAGGCTAATAGAGTTTTGCCAAGAGAACGTACTGGTCATAGCAAACACCCTCATCTAACAACATAAGAGAAGACCCTACACATGGACATCACCAGATGCTCAATACAGAAATCAGCTTGATTACATTCTTTACAGCAAAAGATGGAGATGCTCTATACAGTCAGCAAAAGCAAGACCAGGAGCTGACTGTGGCTCAGATCATGATCTCCATATTGCAAAATTCAGACATAAATTGAGGAAAGTAAGGAAAACCACTAGACCATTCAGGTATGACCTAAATTAAATCCCTTACGATTATATGGTGGAAGTGACAAATAGATTCAAGGGATTAGATTTGATAGACAGAGTACCTGAAAAACTATGGACAGACATTCATGACATTGTACAGGAGGCAGTGATCAAGACGATCCCCAAGAAGAATAAATGCAAAAGGGCAAAATGGTTGTCTGAGGAGGCCTTACAAATAGCTGAGAAAAGAAGAGAAGCAAAAGGCGAAGGAGAAAAGGAAAGATACACATATTTAAATGCACAGTTCCAAAGAATAGCAAGGAGAGATAAGAAAGCCTTCCTCAGTGATCAATGCAAAGAAATAGAGGAAGACAATAGAATGGGAAAGACTAGAGATCTCTTCAAAAAAATTAGAGATACCAAGGGAACATTTCATGCAAAGATGGGTACAATAAAGGACAGAAACCGTACGGACTTAACCGAAGTAGAAGATATTAAGAAGAGGTGACAAGAATACACAGAAGAACTGTACAAAAAAGATCATCATGACCCAGATAACCACAATGGTGTGATCACTCACCTAGAGTCAGACATCCTGGAGTGCAGAGTCAAGTGGGCCTTAGGAGGTATCACTACAAACAAAGCTAGTGGAGGTGATGGGATTCCAGCTGAGCTATTTCAAATCCTAAATTATGATGCTATGAAAGTGCTGCACTCAATATGCCAGCAAATTTGGAAAACTCAGCAGTGGTCACAGGACTGGAAAAAGTCCGTTTTCATTCCCATTCCAAAGAAAGGTAATGCCAAAGAATGTTCAAACTACCACACAATTACACTCATCTCACATGCTTGCAAAGTAATGCTCAAAATTCTCTAAGCAAGATTGCAAAAGTACATGAACTGAGAATTTCCAGATGTTCAAGCTGGATTTAGAAAAGGCAGAGATCAAATTGCCAATATCCACTGGATCATAGGAAAGCAAGACAATTCCAGAAAAACATATACTTCTGCTTTATTGACTATGCCAAAGCCTTTACCTGTGTGGATCACAACAATCTGAGGAAAATTCGTCATGAGATGGGTGTATCAGACCACCTTACCTGCCTGCTGAGAAATCTGTATGCAGGTCAAGAAGCAATCATTAGAATAGGACATGGAACAATGGGCTGGTTCAAAATTGGGAAAGGAATACTTCAAGGATGTATATTGTAACCCTGCTTATTTAACTTATATGCAGAGTACATCAAGGAAAATGCTGGGCTGGATGAAGCACAAGCTGGAATCAAGATTGCCGGGAGAAATATCAATAACCTCAGATGTACAGATGACACCATCCTTATGACAGAAAGTGAAGAGGAACTAAAGAGCCTCCTGATGAAGGTGAAAGAGGAGAGGGAAAAAGTTGACTTAAAACTCAACATTCAAAAAACGAAGAGCATGGCATCCAGTCCCATCACTTCATGGCAAATAGATGGGGAAACAATGGAAATAGTGACAGACTATTTTCTTGGGCTCCAAAATCACTCTAGAGGTGACTGCAGCCATGAAATTAAAAGATGCTTGCTCCATGGAAGAAAAGTTATGTCCAAACTAGACAGCATATTAAAAAGCAGAGACATTACTTTGTCAGCAAAGGTCCATCTAGTCAAAGCTATGGTTTTTCCAGTAGTCATGCATGGATGTAAGAGTTGGACCATAAAGCTGAGCACTGAAGAATTGATGCTTTTGAACTGTGGTGTTGGAGAAGACTCTTGAGAGTCCCTTGGACTGCAAGGAGATCCAACAAGTCAATCCTAAAGGAAATCAGTTCTGAATATTCATTGGAAGGGCTGATGCTGAAGCTCAAGCTCCAATGCTTTGGTCATCTGATGCAAAGAACAGATTCATTGGAAAAGACCCTGATGCTGGGAAAGATTGAAAGCAGGAGGAGAAGGGGATGACAGAGGATGAGATGATTGGATGGCATCACTGACTCAATGGACATGAGTTTGAGCAAGTTCCTGGAGTTGGCAATGGACAGGGAAGCCTGGTGTGCTGCAGTCCATGGGGTCGCAAAGAGTTGGACAGGACTGAGTGTCTGAACTGAACTGAACAAGATAACAGAGCTAATATGAAGACTAAAAAGTATATTCTTCCACACTCCTCCAGGGGATCTTCCAGTCCCAGGGATAGAACCCGCATCTCTTATGTCTCCTACATTGGCAGGTGTCTTCTTTACCACTAGCGCCATCTGGGAAGCTCACCAAAGCTATCATATGATTCAACAATCCCATCCTTGAGCACATATCCAGAGAAAACCACAATTTAAAAGGATACATGCACCCCAATGTTCACTGAAGTGCTGTTTACAGTAACCAAGACATGGCAGCAACATAAATGTCCATTTGCAGATTAATGAATAAAGAAGATGTGTACACACACACACAAATGAAATACTACTCAGCCATTAAAAATAATGAAATAAAGTCATTTGCAGCAACATGGATGGAACTTGAGATTATCAAACTAAGTGAAATAAGATAAAGAAAGACAAATTCATATAATACCACTCATATGCAGAATCTAAAAAACTGATACAAATGAATGTCTTAAGAAACAAACTTATGGTTATCAAAGGGGAAAGGTGGGGGAGGGATAAATGCGGAATGTGGGATTGTCATATACACACTGCTGCTGCTGCTGCTAAGTCACGTCAGTCACGTCCGACTCTGTGCAACCCCATAGACGGCAGCCCACCAGGCTCCCGTCCCTGGGATTCTCCAGGCAAGAACACTGGAGTGGGTTGCCATTTCCTCCTCCACATACACACACTACTATTTTCCAGTGGTCATGTATGGATGTGAGAGTTGGACTGTGAAGAAAGCTGAGTGCCAAAAAATTGATGCTTTTGAACTATGGTGCTGGAGAAGACTCTTGAGAGTCCCTTGGACTGCAAGGAGATCCAACCAGTCCATCCTAAAGGAGATCAGTCCTGGGTGTTCACTGGAAGGACTGATGCTGAAGCTGAAACTCCCGTACTTTGGCCACCTCATGCAAAGAGCTGACTCTTTGGAAAAGACCCTATGCTGGGAGGGATTGAGGGCAGGAGGAGAAGGGGACAACAGAGGATGAGATGGCTGGATGGCATCACTGACTCGATGGGACATGGGTTTGAGTAAACTCCAGGAGTTGGTGATGGATAGGGAGGCCTGGAGTGCTGCAATTCATGGGGTCGCAAAGAGTCAGGCATGACTGAGCGACTGAACTGAACTGAACTGTATATTTAAAATAAATAAGGACCTACTGCATAGCATAGGGAACCCTGTTCAACATTCTGTAACAACATAAATGGGAGAAGAATTTGAAAAAGAATAGATATGTGTATAACTGAATCATTTTGCTGTACATCTGAAACTAACACATATTGTTAGTCAACTATACTCCAATATAAAATAAAAATTTTTTAAAAACTGGCAGCCCATGGGCCAAACATGGGAGGGCTTTGCTTGACCTATGCTGTGCTTTTTAAATTAGGGTATTTTTAAATTTTTTATTCGAGTGTAGTTGATTTACAATGTTGTATTAGTTTCAGGTGTATAGCAAACTGACTCAATTATACATAAACATATACCCACTCTTGGACATATTTACACTACTATATATAAAATAGATAACTAATAAGGACCTACTATATAGCACAAGGACCTACTCAATACTCTGTAATAGCCTAGGTGGGAAAAAAAAAATCTAAATTAGGGTATTTTATAAAAGCAAACAAACTAGGTTTCAAGATTCCCTTTAATAATCAGAGGATGCATTAATACGGATCCTGTAGTCCTGCCAGGCAATTCAGCTGACGGTAACCATAAAGATAGCTAGTGGTTTTTAAAAAGACTGCCCCTTGAGTTCACCAGGATCTTTTTCAATCTCAATTGTCCTAGCAAGACAAGCAAGGCGGCTTCCTTCTTCACATGTCAACTGCTATTCCATCTTGATAAATGGGTTTGCAACCTCTTAACCTGAGTTCAGAATGTCTGGTTTAAAGATCCCAACATGACAGCAATTCTCCAAAATAATCTCCCAATGACCCATACCCATAAATACTGGTATTTATGACCTTCCACAGTGAAACTGAGTTATTATGATGCAACAAATATAATGAGACAGAAGTGACACTGTGTGACTCCTAAGGACAATTCATAAGAAGCTAATCATCACACAAGAAGTTGGACTACCATGAGGCCTCCATGCTGGGAGGAAGCCCAAGCTAACAATGGGGAGACGCCATGTAGACAGAGTCCCCAAGTGTCTCAACTGAGATGCCAGACATGTGAAAGCCATCTTGATGCTCAGAACCCATCTAACTACATACAAAGAGGTCCATCATATGAGGGACTCCAAGCAAGGACCAGCCAGTTGAACCCTTTCAACCCACAGAACCATGATAAATATTAGTAAATTAGGCCACTGTGTTTTGGTGACTTGTTACAGAGCAAAGGTAACTGAAACACACACGTTGCCACTTATTCAGAATGTGGCCTTAAGGGTATTATTTGTCATCTTTAAGACTCAATTTCTTCATCCTTAAAATAAGGAAAATATCAATAATAGTACTAACTTTAGAGTGTTTGAAATTCAAATTAAACTATGAATGGGATTACTTAGCCTTGAAGCAAGCACATCATAAGCGCTCAATAAATGTTAACCATTATTTAATTTTACTTTTCATTATTATTTTTGTTAAAGTCTGTCTAGTGGGTAGCATCTTTCACAACCAGAACACAGGAAAGGGAGGAGACAGGGAAGGTATGGATTAACAGATCAAGGTCAAGGAGGGTCTACATGAAGAAGACATTTCTGTGTGGTGCATATGTCTTGGTCACACAAACTCTAGAGTGCCAGGCAACTGGCTATTTTATTCATTTTGGTGTCTGCACTAAGGATTCTGGAAACTCCTATCAAGTCAATAACTTAATCAAAAAACTTTATTGAGCACTGACACTAAACGTCAGGCACTGTTATAGGTGCTGAGGATACGGTAGTAAACAAAAGTAGATAAAGGCCTCTGTCCTCATGGAGCTTCCATTCCAGGGTTGGAGAAGATATCAAGTAAATTTTAAAAAGATGTAATATGGCATATATTGATAAGTACAATGGAAAAAATAAGTAAACTAGGGTGATAATGTGGGTGGGGTGGAAGAAATTGGGTTGTAACTGTAAAGTAAGTGGGTCCCTGAGGACAGGAAGGGCTTCCTTCCAAGGAAGGGCTCCCTGAGCATAGCAGAAAGTGAAAGAGGTCTCTGGGATGGGGAGGGACCATCATATAGAAGGAAGGACCCACTTTGTCCTGTGAATGTAACCTGTTAAGTTCTAACATTCTCCATTTCTGACTGATTCATTTCATAATTCATTGTCCTTGTAATAATATTTGAATTGTTATCTGTTTTCTGAAAAGTATAATACTTGGGAAGTTCTTTTTAAAGTAAGAATAAGAGCTTTGGAATTTCCCTTTTCTTTCTTTTATCATTAAAGATTGTTGTAAATCTTGAAAAAAAAAAAGATCCAAACATAAAAATGAAATGAAGTCTCATATTTTACATCTACTGTCAATCACAACTGATAAATATTTATGTCTTCTCCCAATAATTCTGTGAGGTAAATGCTATTATATATTATCCTTAATTTACTCAGTTACTTTTTTATCCTATTGTGCTCTATTTCTCTTTTAAGCTACTTTAACTTCTTTTTGGAACAAGGCAAGATGATGCATTAGTCATGTGAAGGTGGGTTAAGCAACAAATAACCCCCAAGTCTCACTGGACTAACACAACAGCATATTTCTCATGCACAGAAAGTGCACAATGGCTGGGCTCCACTATGTCTTCATTCAGGGACCCTAGTCAGCTGAGGCATCACATTTACACTGTCAAGAGGGAGAAGGAAAGATGGAACACTGCCACCAGCTCTTCAGTGTTTCTGCTGAAAAGAACACAAATCATCACTTCTCCTCAGTGAGGGAGGGAAGGAGGGGGAGAGGGAGGGAGGGTGTGTGTATATGTTCTAAATGCCTAGAAGTAAAAGAAAATAGGTACTGATGAGTAGTTTGTCTACCATAGATGGAGAGATGGAAATGATAGATGATAGTAGGTAATAATTGATGGAAGGGAGGGAGGGACAGAGGGGAAAAGAAGAAAAATGAAAGGAGGAAAGGAAGAGAGAGAGAAAGAAAGAAAAGAAAAACTAGGTAAAAGAAAGGAAAACTGAGACTTAGAAATGGTCAAACATTTGCACATGGTGAAAATGTTTATAAATAGCCAAATCAAAATCAGAACCAAATTCTACTTGCTTTTTCATACTAGTCTTAGAGACAGAATACCTGGATTCCCTGCTGCTGAACAAAGTTCTCTGGTACCAAGTCAGATGTTATTTCACATCAGGTCAGGCACTGAATGTGCCTCTCTGGGTGTTAAGTGGATCTCTGAATTTTGTTTTCATGAAGCACAATTTGAGAACCTCTACACTTTTTTTCCAGCAAATTTTAAAAACTATCATTATTCAAGTATCAATCACCACAGAAAACCTCAGTCATCTCCACAAACACCACTGTCCCATGGGAATGTGCTTTGAGAATCACTATGATGAAAGTCTCACTCAGGAGTTATTTTTCCACCACCAACAACCAGTTCTCTGATTCTCCAGACACCAACTGTGTATTCAACAACTCAATGCAGTTCTGACACTAACTTCCCAGAGTGCCTCAGCATTTAAGGGCTCAATCTCACAGACTGTGTCCCACTTCAGGTGCCAATCGAAAGTCCTGGGCCTCCCATACTTCTGACTGACTGGCTATAAAACAGGGTTCGAGCTTCCATGCTGTTTCAGGTCACACAACCCTCCTAGCACACCTGTGCTTACCAACCTCAGACTCCAAACGCCATTGATTAGGGGTTTTTAATGGAGGTTTCATTATGTAGGTGTGATCGGGTAAAGCATTGACCACTGGTGACTAATTCAATCTCCAGCCCCTCTACCCTCCCCAGAAATTGGGGGTTGTCTTTCTGGCAACCAGCCCCCATCCCCTACTTTGTGTAAGAATGTCTTTTCTTACCTCTCCAGGCTGAGACAAGATGCAGTTTTTCTGCCGGCTCAGTCGTCATATCCTGAAATGAAGATCCTGTGTGCCGCAACAAAGACCTGGCACAGCCAAATAAATTTTTAACAATGTTTTTTTTAAAAAAGGAAATCACTTTCCTAATAAAAAAAAAAAAGAAAGAAACTTCACCAGATTTGTTCCCACCACTGACCCTGACCCTAAAAAGGAGGGGGAGGGGCAGGAAGGACTTAAAATACATTTTGTCAAACTTGGGATTTTAAACCTAGTTGAGAGTGAAAGAGTCATTTGAGAAACTGATAAAAGCAAAAGACAAATAAGAATTAACTTGAAATTCTGCAGGGACTTTCAGGTTCCTCAGACACCTTCTCCAAGCTCAGATGAACTTCCATCCCAGACCCTTGCTTCTCAAAGGTTGGGTGTCCAGGGAAACCCAACGGATCCCTAGGCAGAGAGATTCACACTCTACACCACACTCCCCTCTACTGTAAGGCACACACCTGGAAACATTTTGAATAATTAGAAGTGGATCCCACATGTGTCCTCAGTCTTTGAGTTACTCAAGGAAAATCCTTCCTCCAGGTGGGTCACCTCTTTGATGTGACGTTAATTCTTCCATAAGGGAGAGTTAATATGGAAGAGGGAAATTTTCCTGAAATAAAATACGTGTCAAGATTTATCTTGGTTTTGATCCAGACTTCTGAACTCAATCTTCCTGGTCATTTGTGTCTTTAGTTTTTCCCAGGCCAATTACTGAGGCTTCCCTGGTAGCTCAGTCGTAAAGAATCTGCCTGCAAAGCAGGAGACGCAAGAGACACGGGTTCCATCCCTGGGTCGGAAAGATCCCCTGGAGAAGGAAAGAGCAACCCACTCCAGTATTCTTGCCTGGGAAATCCCATGGACAGTGGAGCCTGGAGGGCTACAGTCCACAGGTTGCAAAGAGTCGGACACAACTAAGCACAGCACATGCCAATTTAAAAATTTAGATTTTTCTCTTGTCTTTTTTTTCCATTTATTTTTACTAGTTGGAGGCTAATTACTTTACAATATTGTAGTGGTTTTTGCCATACATTGACATGAATCAGCCATGGATTACATGTGTTCCCCATCCTGAACCCCCCTCCCACCTCCCTCCCCATCCCATCCCTCTGGGTCATCCCAGTGCACCAGCCTCAAGCTTATTTGTCTTTGGAATTTTTTTCTATGTGCTTCATGGAAAAAGGCAATGAAGAAAATGAGGAAGTGGCACTTTTCCCCACCCCTTGCCTGAAAGGGATTAAAAATTCCTAAAGTGTCACAGATTATAGACATATAAATTAATTCAACTGGTTAACCCATCATAGAAAGGACCTGTAAGGATCCATATTCACGGCAAAGGCTACTTTCTTAATCCCAGTTGGCCATTATCTCAAACATAAGCCTCCAGTCTCAATGTAACTGAGCGGGACCCTATGGGGGATCCCATGTCTTCTGCTTTAGCTCCTCTCGGAAGTACCTAGATAACAGTATCTGATGCACATTTCCGGAGTTGTTTTACAGATGCTAAAGTGAAAGTGAAAGTGTTAGCTGCTCAGTTGTGTCTGACTCTTTGTGACCCCACAGACCATAGCCCATTGGGCTCCCCTGTCATGGAATTCTTCTGGCAAGAATATTGGAGTGGGTTGCATTCCCTTCTTCAGGGGAGTTTTCCAACCCAGGGAAAATCTACCACCAAATGGAAGAAATTACTTAATACAAGCACAGAGGCTCCAACCTACTGGTGCCTGAGGATTAACAATGTTAACCCTATAACTCCACCCTATTACCTCACCATCAACCAATCAGAGAATTGTCCATGAGCTGATCCCATGCCCTGAGATGCAAAATGCCTTGCTGAAATCCACTGGGGAGTTCAAGCTTTTTGAGCACTGAAGTGAAATGAAAGTTGCTCAGCTGTGTCCGACTCTTACTACCCCATGGACTGCACCCTGCCAGGCTCCTTGGCCCATGGGATTCTCCAGGCAAGAATACTGGAGTGGGTTGCCATTCTCGTCTACAGGGGATCTTCCCAAACCAGGGATCGAACCCAGGTCTAATGCACTGCAGGCAGATTCTTTACTGTCTGAGCCACCAAACAGGTTTTGAGCACTAGCTGTCCCGAACTCCCTGCTTGGCACCCTGCAACCAATGCTGCCCTTTCTTTGACCACAACCTGGTGTCTGGAGACTGGCTTTACTCTCACGGGCAAGCGGACCCAAGTTTGGTTTGGTAACAACAGAGAAGAGATTATATTTGGAGGCCCCACACCTACTAATTAATCTCCATAAGCAGAAAAACTCACGTGGTGTTTCAGTAATGGCATCTTCATATAATAAGAGAAAGCCAAGAAGAGAGGTAAGATCTGATGATCTTTGCCCTGGGAGAGAAACTGAAGTCCATCTGGTTAGTGACCAGCTATGGTCATGAAGCTCATTGTGCGTTATGCCTCTGAGCTTTTGGGGCTTTTTGTGGGTAAAATGCCCTCCTGATTGCCATTCAGGGTAGTCCCAATTCCAACCCTTGCCCAACAATGTCCACCACCACTGCTTCCATTGCCTGGGAAACTCCTATTCATTCAATTTCTCTCTGAAATCTGCTCTGCCCAGGCAGGGGTACACCCTCTGTGTTCCTACAATTTTTCCTCATATCACTACTAGAGCACTTAAACATGATATTATATTAATGGCTGTTTTTTGCATTTCTCTTGTCAACCCCTGCTCACTAGAATGAGGTTCCTAAGTTTACAGACTGTCTTAAAACAGCCCTGCCTGAGGCCTCTGCATTTTTTCTTGGGGAAGCATCATAATGGCAAAGTAACCCAAATGATGTTTTAGACAGAATTTAACTGGAGAAATATCAATAACCTCAGATATGCAGATGACACCACCCTTATGGCAGAAAGTGAAGAACTAAAGAGCCTCTTGATGAAAGTAAAGAGGAGAGTGAAAAAGTTGGCTTAAAGCTCAACATTCAGAAAACTAAGATCATGGCATCTGGTCCCATCACTTCATGAGAAATAGATGGGGAAACAATGGAAACAGTGGCTGACTTTATTTTTCTGAGATCCAAAATCACTGCAGATGGTGATTGCAGCCATGACATTAAAAGACGCTTGCTCCTTGGAAGGAAAGTTATGACCAACATAGACAGCATATTAAAAAGCAGAGACATTACTTTGCCAACAAAGGTCTGTCTAGTCAAGGCTATGGTTTTTCCAGTGGTCATATATGGATGTGAGAGTTGGACTACAAAGAAAGCTGAGCACCAAAGAATTGATACTTTTGAACTGTGGTATCGGAGAAGACTCTTGAGAGTCCCTTGAGCTGCAGGGAGATCCAACCAGTCCGTCCTAAAGGAGATCAGTCCTGGGTGTTCATTGGACGGACTGATGTTGAAGCTGAAACTCCAATACTTTGGCCACCTGAAGCGGAGAGCTGACTCATTGGAAAAGACCCTGATGCTGGGAAAGATCGAAGGCAGGAGGAGAAGGGGATGACAGAGGATAAGATGGTTGGATGGCATCACCGACACAATGGACATGGGTTTGGGTGGACTCCAGGACTTGCTGATGGACAGGGAGGCCTGGCGTGCTGTGGTTCATGGGGTCGCAAAGAGTCAGGCACGACTGAGCGACTGAAATGAACTGAACATGAGTTAAGACATAACTGAACAAGGCATATCCTTTTAAGTATTTAATCTCAGAAACCTTACAGTTTTAGAGAGGGAGAGGAGACAGATATCTAAGAAAATTTTTATCATTATACTATAATGATAAAATAGTACAGGGATATGTGAAAGGATGAACGTTGTTAGAACATCTTCTTCCAAATGAGCATGTACACAGTCTTCATCTGAAAGTTATGAGGTTTGTTTCATGGAAGTCACATGTATGTGTGCAGGCAAATATGTGGATGTCCACATGGACTTGTCCAAGCTGTGCTCATGAGAGACAGGAGCAGGCCCAGACTAAGGCAGGAGATCAGATAGAACTGACTTTCTCTTCTTGTGAGGCTATGCCATGAAAGAAAATGAGACAAGACTTGACATAGCCCAGCAGCACCTGGACTGGGTCTGCTTGGCCCTTCTAAATACATTAGGAGAATGTATTCTTGGATCTATGAGGGTTTTCAAGTACTGGGTGGCATGCTGAAATGTTAATATTTTGGATATATATTTGATTAAATTAAAAGTTTATTCAAATTTAAAAAATAAAAACAAAGTACTGGGTGCTGTTACTCAGGAAAAGTTTTGAATAGGGAAAAGCTTTGAAATGGGTCGGGCAATAAAGTGTCATCTGTTGGATCCTTTTTGAACCAAAGGTAATAAATCAGTTAAGCTACTTGATTCCACAGAAAAAGTCCTACACCTATAAAACTTGTGATGAGGGGGAAGTAAGTTCATCTAACTACCAGTGGAAGTTTGCATCTGTAATTCTTCTTATAGGAAGTTGAAAATTTATTAGTAATTAATGTTCCCCAGTGGCAATCTTGAGGGCAAATCATTTCCTTAAATTTCATTTAATTGTCTTTCTGTTATGTGACTCCTCTTTCATGAATATTACAGAATAGAAATACAGATCCACAGCCACTTTTCAAAAATAGATGAATTGATCATTTCTTTATTGTAGACAATAGTCTCTCAATAAGTTTACAGTTCAGACTCTCACTCCTGATAACATGCAAAGAAGATTACTTCTTTTTACAATCAAACAGCTGTCAGTGTGTATGTGTGTGTGTAGCAGAGTCTGACTCTTTTGCAATCCCATGGACTGTAGTCTGCCAGGCTCCTCTGTCCATAGGATTTCCAGGCAAGAATACTGGAGTGGTTTGCCATTTCCTCCTTCAGGGGATCTTCCTGACCCAGGGACCAAACCCACGTCCCCTGCACTGCAAAGTGTTCTTTATCACTGAGTCATGGGAGAAGCTGTCAGAGATATAGCTCTAAACTGATCCATACTATAGTTAAAAAAAAAAAACCACAACACTCTAAAATGCCTACGGTTCTTTATTTGCTCTAACTATAATTAGGCAAACAATGGCCAGGGATTTCCAGATGGCACTAGTGGTAAAGAACCCACCTGTCAATGCAGGAGACGCAAGAGATACTAGTTCGAACCCTGGGTCCCCTGGAGGAGGAAATGGCAACCCACTCCAGTATTCGTGCCTGTAAATTCCACGGACAGAACAGCGTGGTGGGCTACAGTCCATGGGGTCGCAAAGAGTCAGACATGACTGAGCAACGGCGCACACCTAATTAGGCAAACAATGGCCAGAGTTAGCCTGGGATAGGCAATATGGCCCTGTGATAAATATTTAAGGTATTTCTGAGTGGATAAACTTGGGTCACTCTGGAATTCATAGAAACATGCAGCTCAAAACCCTAGTAGGCCTTGTGCGATTCATGTGAAGGGTGCTCTGGGGCTGTAGGGGGAGATCAGAGACTCTTGGGGGAGAAAAGAAGAGCCACAATTTCCGTTCTCTGCTGTGTTACTAGCTGTTATATTTAAGCTGAGCCTCTTTGATGTGAGACACATTAACATTTCACACTCCCTCAAATCAATATTCTTTTTCATGTGGGGATTTTGAGTCATTTTTATACTTACTCTTTAAAGTTCCATAAACCATAATAGATAAGAATTCTGATTGCCTGCTCCTAGGGAGAGCAGACCTTTCGTGACCAGTGATAAAATACTGTTCATTTCTACTGAGTGTTGCCTGGTTCTTAGAATTGGATTGTGCAAACTTCCTTACCCCTCAAGGTTAAGGGTTGTGGTGGTCCATCCCGAATACATAATGATCACAAAATATTTTACCTCATTGAATAAAATATCTCTTGAAAAAAAAAAAACTCATCCTTTTTCTTTTTACTGAAGTAGAATTGGTTTGCCGTGTTGTATTAGTTTCAGGTGTATAGTCCAGTTATACATATATTTCTTTTTCATACTCTTCTCATATTATGAAATAGTGAATATAACTCCCTGTGCTATACAGTAAGTCCTTGTTTATCTATTTTATGTATAGTAGTGTGCATTTCTTAATCCCAGATTCACGGTTTATCCCTCTCTACTTCCCCTTTGGAAACCATAAGCTGGTTTTCTACATCATGATTCTACTTATGTTTTCTATGGTTTACTCGTACAATTTTTCACATTTCACATGTAAGTGGTATCACACAGTTTGTCTTTCTCTGTTTGACTTTCTTCACTTAGTCAGATAATCTCCAGGTCCATCCATGTTGCTGCAAAAGGCATTACTTCATTCTCTTTTAAGGCTAAACAGTATTTTATTATATATATGTATATATACATATACATACATATATAGTTGTTCAGTCACTCAAGTCATGTCTGATTCTTTGCAACCTCATGGACTACAGCACTCCAGGCTTTCCTGTCCTGCACTATCTCTTGGAGTTTGCTCAAACTCGTCCATTGAGTCAGTGATACTATCCAATCATCTCATCCTCTATTGTCCCCTTCTCCTCCTGCCCTATCTTTTCCAGCATCAGGATCTTTTCTAATAAGCTGGCTCTGCACATCAGGTGGCCAAAGTATCGGAGCTTCAACTTCAGCATCAGTCCTTCCAATGAATTTTCAGGGTTCATTTCCTTTAGGATTGACTGGTTTGATCTTCTTGCAGTCCAAGTGACTCTCAAGAGTCTTCCCCCACACCACAATTTGAAAACAACATCTCTTTGGTGCTCAGCCTTCTTTTTGGCCCAATTCTCACATCCATACATGACTACTGGAAAAATCATAGCTTTGACTAGACAGACCTTTGTTGAGCAAAGTGATGTCTCAGCTTTTTAATATGCTGTCTAAGTTGGTCATAGCTTTCCTTCCAAGAAGCGTCTTTTAATTTCATGGCTGCAGTCACCATCCACAGTGATTTTGGAGTCCTTAAGAAAATAATATCTGTCACTATTTCCACTTTCCCCTCTTCTACCTGCCATGAAGAGATGGGACCAGATGCCGCTATCTTAGTTTTTAAAATGTTGAGTTTTAAGCCAACATTTTCACTCTCCTCTTTCATCCTCATCACAGTACTCTTTAGTTTCTCTTTGCTTTCTGTCGTAAGGGTGGTGTTATCTGCATATCTGAGGTTGTTGATATTTCTCCTGGCAATCCTGATTCCAACTTGGATTCCTCTAGCCCAGCATTTCACATGACGTACTCTGCATATAAGTTAAATAAACAGGGTGATGATACACAGCCTTGATGTACTCTTTTCCCAATTTTGAACTAGTCTGTTGTTCCATGTCTGATTCTAACTGTTGCTTCTTGATCTGCATACAGGTTTCTCAGGAGACAGGTAAGGTGGTCTGGTATTCCCATCTCTTGAAGAGTTTTCCACATTTTGTTGTGATCCACAGAGTCAAAGGCTTTAGAGTAGTCAATGAAGCAATATGTTTTTCTAAAATTCCTTTGCTTTCTCTATGATCCAACGAATGTTGACACTTTGATCTCTGGTTCCTCTGCATTTTCTAAACCCAATTTGTACATCTATCTGGAAGTTATCAGTTCATGTATTTTTGAAGCCTAGCTTGAAGGATTTAGAGCATTACCGTGCTAGTATGAGAAATGAGAGTAATTCTATGGTAGTTTGAACATTCTTTGGCATTGCCCTTCTTTGGGATTGGAATGAAAACTGACCTTTTTCAGTCCTGTGGTCACTGCTATTTTCCAAATTTGCTGACAGATAAAGAGTGCAGCACTTTACCAGCATCATCCTTTAGGATTTTAAATAACTCAGATGGAATTGAATCACCTCCATTAGCTTTGTTCATAGTAATGCTTCCTAAGGCCCACTTGACTTTACACTCCAGGATGTCTGACTCTAGGTGAGCGACCAGACCATCATGGTTATCTGGGTCATTGTTTTTTTGTAGCTGTGTATTCTTGCTGCTACTTCTTAATCTCTTCTGCTTCTGTGAGGCCCTTACTGTTTCTGTCCTTTATTGCGCACATCCTTGCGTGAAATGTTCCTTTGATATCTCCAATTTTCTTGAAGAGATCTCTGGTCTTTCCTGTTCTATTTTCCTCTATTTCTTTACACTGTTCACTTAGAAAGGCTTTCTTATCTCTCCTTGCTATTCCCTGGGACTTTGCATTCAAGTGGGTATATCTTTCCACTTCACCCTTGCCTCTCACTTCTTTTCTCAGCTATTTGTAAAGCCTCCTCAGACAAACACTTTGCCTTCTTGCATTTCTTTTTCTTCGGGATGGTTTTGGTCACCACCTCCTATAAGTTACAAGCCTCCATTCATAGTTCTTTAGGCACTCTATTCACCACCCCCACTGTGTAATAAGGGATTTGATTTAGGTCATCCTTGGAATGGTCCAGTGGTTTCCCCTGCTTTCTTCAGTTTAAGCCTGAATTTTCCAATAAGAAGTTCATGATCTGAGCCACAGTCTGCTCCACAGGTCTTGTTTTTGCTTTTTTGCTGAGTGTATGGAGCTTCTCCATATTCTGTTGTAAAATATATAATCAATCTGGTGTTGACCATATGTTGTTACCCATTTGTAGAGTAGTCTCTTGTGTTGTTGGGAGAGGGTGTTTGCTATGACCAGCGTGTTCTCCTGGCAAAACTGTTAGCCTTTGCTCTGCTTCATTTTGTACCAAGGCCAAACTTGTTCGTGTCCAACTCTTTGTGGCCCACCAAGCTTCTCTGTCCATGGGAATTCCCAGGGAAGAATACTGAGGTGGATTTCCATTTCTTCCTCCAGGGGATCTTTCTGACCCAGTGATCGAACCCACATGTCCAGCACTGGTGGGCAGATTTTGTACCACTATGCTACCAGGAAAGCCCCTATATATACAGTTCTGGCTCCAGTGGAGTCACTGCTTTGCCCTGGGTCCTAGCGCATGTGAAATCTTTTGTGTACCCTCCAGGAGTGGAGCTCCTGCACTCAAGCCCCACTGGCCTGCAAAGCCAATGCTCTGGGGGCTCCTCATCCTGATGCCAGGCCCTCAGGTTTGGGACACTGATATAGGGCTCAGATCTCACTCCTGGAGAGAACCTCTGTGATAAAATTACACAGTGAAAGGGCCCCTCCTACCATCATATTGAGACCTCGTCTTTGGATGTAAAGTATCTTTTTTGGTAGGTTCCAGTCTTTTTTGCCAATGGTCTTTAAGCAGTTATTTGCGATTTTGGTGTTTTTCTGAGAGGAGGTTAAGTTCAAGTCGTTCTACTCCTGCCACCTTGTCTGGAATTGAAAGACCACTTTTAGTTTTGATGCTTGCTGCCTTTTTTGGCAGTGTGTGCTTGCTGTTATTGCCTTGGTATTTGGTGTGCAAGCACACCAAAGGCCCATACACACTCCCAGTCAGCAGGGACTGTGATCAGGACCCCCTCCCAGGCCTCCCAGGGGCAGCAGTGTCCATGAGGTCCCAGGACAGCAGGGGGAGCAGCTGGCACTTGCTCCTGTGTCTCTCAGTAGCAGTGACAGCCTGCCTACTCCCAAGGAGAGCAACTGGTGCCTGCTCATGGGTCCCTAGTTATGGGAGTGGCCTGTGCTCATCTCTGGAGCCCATAATGGTGACAGCAGCTTGCACCTACCCCCAGAGCTCATGTTAGGTGGTGTCTTGTTGCCTGAGAGCCCAGGTACAGGAAACAAAGCTCCTATGGTGGTCCTGCCCTTCTTCTAACGTGCCCCCCCCACCCAACAATGGTGTCTTACCTCTCTGGCAGGCCCCCGCCTCTTCTGAGTGCACGCTTATTGCCACTCTCCAGCCTCTTCAGGCTATCTCTACACTGCCAATCCCTCTCTCCCTGGGTCTGACTCTGAAGCCTGAGCTTTGGCACCTAGCCTCCCCACACAAATAGATGAGCATGTCAGCCAGGGTACACGGGGCAGAGGTATGAACCATCTGTGCAGGTCCTTCCACTATAACCAGTTGTTGCACTCTTCCTCCAAGGCTCTGAAGCTCCCCCTCCAACTAGGTTGATCTCCCTGCAGGTGACGGGACTTCCGAGGGCTGGGGAACCTTTCTTCCTTCACATCTCCCTCCCTGGGGTGCAGGTCCTGTCCCGATTCCTTTCTCCCTCTTTTTTCTTTTGTCCTACCTTGTTACATGGAAGTTTTTTTGCCTTTTAGAAGTCTGAGGTCTTCTGTCAGCATTCAGTAGATGTTCAGTGTGAATCATGCCACTCATAGATGTACTTTTGCTGTATTTGTGGGAGGAGGTAAGGTCCACGTTCTACTCCTCCGCCGTCGTGATTCCTCTCCTGTAGCTGTTGACTTCTAAGGGTGTTCAGTTGAAATGGTAAAAGCGAAGTCCATCTTTCAGTCACTCCTGGAAGTCAAGGACAAAGACAGGAAGCATTGTCTTTGCCCTAGCAAAAAATAAGGTTTATTTGAAAATGTTATTTGGAGATTGTCAGTTTTTCCCCTCCCCTACAGCAAAGAGAACTTTCCTTTTAGTGAAAGAAAAGTGATTTGGGAATGGGATAAGAAAAATCAGGGTGTAAAGGGAGCTTAAGAAAGCCATCATTGTTGTATTGTTTGAAGGCATGTCTCATGCTTCTGTTGTATGATTTTGTTCTATAAAATGGAGAATTAAAACAATTCCAAATGGACATGTTGCTTATTATACTGTGATTTTAAATTTGTTTGACTAGGGTAACAAATATACATTTATATCTACTTTATATTCATGCTGACAAGTTTACATATTCAAATTAGGGGCACATCAAAAACTGGCAAGTAAGTGGCAAAATAAGCACAGTGACTGGCAATACAGTGCTGAAAACAGTTGCTGCTAGGGAGAAAGAAATCCTTGATTGGCAAAGGTCAGCGTGCAACATGGGAGTCGGCAGGGGGGGGGGGTGTAGTGGCAGAGAATAGAGAATTGCTACCTCTCTGTGCAAGGCTTACCTAATAAAATGATTTCATTCCTCAAATTTTATAACTCTATCTGAAATAAAATCCACTTAAAAGGACTTCTTTACTTTGTATTCTTGCTGTTAGAGATCCCTCGGTTTCTTCTTACTGTTTTAAAGCTTTTTTAATATCAGAAGAAATAAAATGAAGCTGATTACCAAGGAACATTGAAAGCCTATTTTACACACACACACACACACACATATAATTTGCTTCTCACCAGGCACAAATCTATTATTGGCAAGACTTTATGCTTTTATCCCTCATGTAAGTATAATCTCAGAGAGGAAAAACCCCAAATTATAAAATGTGCTATATTTATATATATAAAAAATTTAAAAATTATTAGTCTTAGAGATGGCACCTAGTAAGAGAAAGGCAATATGCGTAATCCACTGAATATTTAAAACTCTTTCAGTGTTTGAAATGGTGAAATTCTGACTGTATAGGGAACAAAATATTTATGTGAAAGTTCAATCAGTTTGTAGCGGGCTGAATGTAATCAAGTATTTAACAAGATGCTGACATATTTAATTTTAAAAGTGACAAAAATGAACCTATGTTCAGAGTATTAAGTCTGTAAGTTCTCCTTCAAAGAACAGAAGAGCCAGTAGTTAATAAAGACAAGTGTTCAGATTTATTTGGAAATTCACAGTTTCTAATGGCACTACAGCTCCGTAGTTACATCATTGGAAGTCATCTTTCCACAACCCTGGGCGCTGCACACAGGCGGTATAACTCCCCGCCCTACCTCTGCTCTCTCTGGACCGCTTTTCAGTGGGTTTCTATACAATCAGGCCCTCCTGCTCTGAATGGCTAATTGTACAGATTGGAAAAAAATGTAAATCGTCTAAAACATACTGTTAACCTAAAGCAGCAACTTAAACAAACAAAAGAGGCTTTAAATAAGTCACATTATGAACAATACCCCCATAAGGTATTAGACAAGTTTAAAACAGTTATTACTAAAAGTGCTCAATAACTTATAACTTAAATCTTACAACACAAAACAGTGAATTTTCTCCCTTTCAAAAAGAAACTTTCCACTTTTACTCCATTACTGTATAAACACATACTTAGAAATCATTTGATTCAAAGTCACTGCCAATTATTTTTAAAGAAAAGAGACAAAATGAATATAAACACATTGACAACACACATGTATATCTGCACATTTGTAGCCAATACAAAGCAAACACCAAGGAGTAATAATCCCTTTAGACTTGACCAATTAGACAAGGCTAGACAAACTCACTAGCTGGTTCTGCGCATATGTACATAGGCAGTGATTATGAGGCCTGGACTCACTGGACAAACTTCCAAATTTTCCATTTGTAAGAGAATAACAACGACCTCAAAGTCAAGAGGATTAGTGCTTATTGTGAATGTTTAAAATGTAACACAGCTAAAGGAAACCCTTAAAGTGGCTAAATGTGTTTAACACGTGAGTTTATTTAAAAAAAAATTATTTGCAAATTACCAATCATTTGAAGAAACAAATCATGTAGTTTTTTTTCCTCTCACTGAATTAGTAACCAAAGAAAATTAGTGTGAATAAGTTAACTGAAAGTAACATTAAAAGTATCACCACTTACCTAAAAAAATAGACCAAAAAATTCCATCAAGTGTCTGTTTTCAGGTGAGTTTGCTGAACAAGTCTACCTGGCCAAGTCTTTAGGATCTTTACACTGTCTTTACTGAACGCCAGGCGCAGATCACTTTAAAGCCTTGTAGTGTTTGCAGCTTCAAAAAACTAACAAAGTTATAAAAGAAATCAAATGACAGAAAAAGTTCTCCCTCCTCTTCCAGTGGCATTATAAATAGACAAAAGGCACATAAATATGGGAAGGTGCAAGAAATAGGAACAAAGCTAAAGGAAGAGGTTTAGGCTTTCATTCCTATCCCACCCAAGGAACTGGGCTTCCAAATTACTTTTGTCCCAGTAATTAATTAATTAATCTGTGAAAAAACATCTTTATAAAATGTCTACCATTGTCCTTGTAGGAAGTGATCAGTCTTGTAAAACTGCAGCTCATTAACCAAGATTGACATAATCCCACCTACTTTTTAAAAAGGCAGAAACCATAATTTCTGAATACTTTTCCCATTAATATTTTCTCCCTCCCCATACCCTTCAAATACCACAGACTGTTCTTCAAAGAACAACAAAGAAAAGTCTCCAATATGAAAAGTTCGATTAATTTTAGATATGTCCCGAGACTGCTGTAACACCAAATGTTCCCACGGTGATCTCTTTGTTTCCTTTGATTATGTCATGCAGGCTCGGCAGTGATCCTGACTTAGTCTGTATCAAAGTTTTTATCAATTTTCCTTGGTCTTGGACTTTAGATCGCCTTCGTTTCAAAGCCCTCTTCTCAGTTTTTGTCTTTTGGGACTGTCCATTGCACAGACTTGTGCAAGCTGAAATGCCACAAAAATAAGACTCTTCTGACTGTGATGAAGTTTCTGAGCTTCCTTCAGATGGAGGACCCTTATAAGAAGAGTGATAAACTTCTCCCATATTAGAAAAATCTCTCTGGTTTGTAAAAGGCTTTCTTCCTTTTATGTCTCCATTGGCTACAGGGTGCAATGGATCAGCTGGCTTTATGGTCTCAATTTTTTCAGTTTTGTACTTGCAGCGTTTCTTCTTTAACACAAGTAAAAGAAAGGGTAGGAATTAGACCTCTGATAGTTACCTAATCAAACATTTAGAGAGCTGAGCTACTGGAGTAAAGTGCCACCTCCTGGTGGAAAGTGAAAGTATTATAAAGAGCCAAACACACTGTTATGTTCTATACAGGTACTACCATAATTACCTTTCCACTCTGTAATACTACTCAACCAAATTCTTCATTTATCTGTCACCTCTGAATATACACTAGGTATCTGAATGCTTATTATGTGCCATATATTCTTCCAGTTGCTTTCATGTGTATCTTACTAACCCTGAAAGGTGAGCATTTTGTCCTTGGCTACCAAATGAGAAAACCAAGGTTCATAAGTTTGATTCCCTGTCCAAGTTACACGGTAGTAAGTGGCCAGGTTAGGATTGAATCCTAGGCTATTTGGTTTTAATGGTCAAGCTCTTTAGCCTAGAGACAAATGTTTGCTTAGTCGTTAAGTCGTGTCTGACTCTTTTGTGACCTCATGGACTCCTCACTCCATGAGAATTTCCAGGCAAGAACACTATAGTGGGTGGCCATTTCCTTCTCTGGGGGATCTTCCAGACCCAGGGATAGAACCTGTGTCTCCTGCATTGGCAGGCAGATTCTTTACCACTGAGCTACCTGGACCTCTAATAAGTACAACTTACTTTCAGAGACAAAATGGGAAAAGCCCACACTTTGTAACCAAAATAGCCTAAGTATATTTTGATTTTTGCCACCTCTTTAATGGGTCATTTAAAGAAGATATAAATTCTGAGTTTCAGTTTTCTCACTTAAAAAACGGGGAAAGTATCATTTTCAGGTTGATATGAGGATTACAGGAATAGGTACACACACTGCCTGACATGCACTGATAATAAAGAATGACTATCAACAAGGGGTCAGCAAGTTTTTTCTGTAAAAGCCAGACAGTAAGTATTTTAGGCTTTTCAAGTCACATACTCTCTCTCCTACATATTCACTTTTATTTTATAACCCTTTAAACATGGTTCCAGGATCATAATAAATAACAGGCCATATATGGCCTATGGGCCACAGTTTGCAACCCTGTAAACAAATCATTATCGTAATTGAAAATAAACAGTAAGTTTAAGGGCCAGTAAAGGTTATAGTAAAACTTTCACCTATTTCTTCATCTACATCCACATAACACACCAATACACTCGAAAGGAAACAAAGCATTACCTTTTTTTCTGGAGAGAACTTGAGGGGTTCTACAATGTACAAATCACTTGGATCTACTGTAAGAAAAAACAAAAAGGCAGATATAAAATGTAAAGTAGATTATGCTATGATTAAATACTATAACTATTATCCATTTATGATTATTTTTATAACAGAACCAGTGAATTCATATTTGTAACAGGTTAAACAAGTATTTATGCATTTGAAATTAGCCTAAAACAACAAGGTAGAAGAGGGCACCATTCTTATCCTGGGCTTGACTGGTCATCATTGAATAACTTAAGTTTTTAACTAACAGCTGGCTATCAGCCAACACAGTAAGGATCCTTCTTTGGACCAGCTCTACCCTCTTCTTTAGTCGCTAAATCGTGTTTAAATCTTTTGCAACCCTATGGACTATAGGTCACCAGGTTTCTCTGTCCATGGGATTTCCCAGGCAAGAATACTAGAGTGGATCTTCTATCTTGGGGATAGAACCAGTTTTTCCTGCATTTGTGGGTGGATTCTTTACCACTGAGCCACCTGGGAAGCCTCTACCCTCTGAACTTGATAACAAAAACAACATTACCAGGTAAGCTAATACCAAACTTACAGATCATATGAATATTTTTCTAAAAGACTATAAAGTCTACACTGTGTTGCAATTACGGGTTAACTGTGTGCAACAAGCACACAGTATGAAAGTCAGTTCAAGGAACATACACACAAAAGGAAGTTTAAGAAGTTTTTTCTAATTGTTTATTATTATCATTTACTGTGATCAAAACTATGATTTATTGTGACCAATACCAGAACACTCTGGTACGATAAGAAAATCAGAAATACTAGATTTCTAAGGTTTCATTACTTTAAGCACATTCAGGACAGCTTTACTGACAAGATAAATGTACATATAAAAGAGGGGCTATAAGATTTTAGTCCTATTCAACCCACTAAAAGTAAACGATTTATTGTCTGATGCAGGCGTAAGTCTGTAAGTAACAAATTCATAATAAACTTCACGTGCCAGAAATTTACTAATAACATGACTCAGTGAATTATAATTTTTCACATTATGTCTTAGAAACTTGTTGAGAAAGTCATCAAATATATAAAAATATCCAATGATTCCTTTAAACAGTCATTTCTACTAGATTACTAATCTCACTCAAATTGCTTTTTAAAAAAAAAATATGATGTCTACTTCTAGGAATGACTGCTAATGGTTTTCAGATCGAATTTTCCACTAAAAGCAATTAAATACAAATGCTTTCTGTATTTTTTGTTTTTTGTAAGACAGTAACAGCACTTCCCACTCCAGTCCTCTTGCCTGGAAAATCCCATGGATGGAGGAGCCTGGTAGGCTGCAGTTCATGGGGTTGCTAAGAGTTCGGACAGAACTGAGCAACTTCACTTTCACTTTTCACTTTCATGCACTGGAGAAGGAAACAGCAACCCACTCCAGTGTTCTTGCCTGGAGAATCCCAGGGACGGGGAAGCCTGGTGAGCTGCCATCTATGGGGTGGCACAGAGTCGGACACGACTGAAGCGACTTAGCAGCAGCAGCAACAGCACTTACTCAGGCTGTCAAGACTAAGGAAGTAAGTAATCCCAGGCCACAACTGAAGGAAAAGCAGGAATCCAGACCCGTCAAGGGAAACACAAGTCATTTTCGCCCAGAGACTTTGCCACCACTGTCTAGCAATATGGAATCATAATGCATATTACTAGCCAAGGACACATCAACAACCGAAGTACAGTTTCTACTGAATGCATGTTGTTTTCATGCCATCTTAAGTTGAAAAATTAAGTCAAATCATCATAAATTAGAGACAACCTATACATTATACTCCTCTTTCAACAGAAAATTACAAGGCGTTTTAAAAAGGGTAAACATAGTTTGAAAAGACTAAACAAGCATCAGAACCAGAGTTAGATTTGACAGAAATGTTGACATTATTAGATCAGGAATTTTTTTAAAAAATACATTAAGGATGTAAATTGAAAAAAAGCAGACAACATGCAAAAACAGATGGATAATATAAGCAGAAAAATTCTAAAAAGGAGTTTAAAAAATGCTAGATAGAGATCAAACACAGGAACAAAAAGGAAGAATGCCTGTGGGTTCATTAATAGACTGAGTAAAGAATCACTAAACTTGAAAATGTGACGATAGAAATCTCCAAATCTAAAATACAAAAAGAAAAATGACTTAAAAAAAAAAATGAACAGACTATCCAAAAACCAGGGGATGACTATAAAAGGTGTAAAAGTAATGAGAATACAGGAGGATAAGGACGGGAGAAAGGAATAGATGCAATATTTTAAGAAATAATGACAGAATCTCCTCAAATTGACATCAGACAGTAACCACAGCTCCAGGAAACTTAGAACAACAAGCAGGATAAATGCCCAAAATACTACAACCAGGCATATCATATACAAATTTCAAAAAATCAAAGATATAAGCTAAAATTGAGGACCTAAAATTGCCAACAGACCTGCTTTAGAAGTAATGTTAAAAAGCAGTTCTTTAGAAAGGAGGAAAATAAGATAGGTCAGAAACCCAGCTCCACATAAAGAAAGGAAGAGCATCAGAGAAGGAATAAAGGAAGGGAAGATAAAAGCTTTTACTTTTCTTATTCTTAATCCATAACAATTTGTTCAAAACAATAACAGCAACAAAGTACTTGAGTATGCTTATGTAAATAGACAAGATTAGGTAAAAGTAAAAAGAATGACAACACTGATAGAAGGGATGGAAGGGAGGAATTAGAAATATTTTGTTATTATAAAATATCTGTACTACCTCTAGAGTTAATATAGTGTTATTTGAAAATGGACTTGTATTAGCTGTAAATGTATACTGTAAACTCTGAGATCCTAAAAAAAAAGTCATAAAATTTTTTAACCTATGCTATGAAAGGAAAAAAATGAAACCATATAATATGCTCAGTTAAAACCACAAAAGACAGAAAAAATGTGGAAGATAGTAACAGGAATAAAGAATGAGAGCAACAAATAGAAAACAGTAACAAATATAGCAAATATAGTCGGATAAATATCAAATCACTTTAAACTGGTGTATTTAGATACACCAATTTATAAGGCTGTAAAAGTGGATCAAACAACAAGATTGAACCATATGTTGCTCATAAGAAGTCCACTTTAAATATAAAGACAGATATAGATTAAAGGAACAGGGATGAAAAAAGATATACCATGCTAACACAAATCAAAAGAAAGCAGGAATGGCATATTAATTTCAGAGAGAGTAACCTTCAGAGCAAGGAAATTTATTCAGGATAAAGAGGGACATTTCATAATGATAAAGGGGTCCATTATCCAAAAAGCATAACAATCTTTAATGTGTATGCATCTCACAGAATGACAAATATATGAGGCAAAAACTGGTAGAACTACAAGAAGAAACAGATGAAAACCTACTATTATAGCTGGAGACTTTAATACTCCTCTATCCAAAGATCCAGCAAGAAGAGAATCAAAGAATATGGCAAATGTCAATAGCACCAAAATCCACTGTGTTTCTACATACCAGCAATACACACACACGCGCACAAAATGCCATTTTCTACAGCATCAAAAAATATTCTAGAAACAAAGCTTTCAAAAGTTTGACTTTTTAGAGTACAAAGAGATGCTATGTTTTTCCCAAATTGATATGTAGAGTCAATGTAATCAACCAAAAGCCTAATAATTTTTCAATGAAACACTTAATAAATGATTCTAAATTTACATGGAAACAAAGACCCAATAATGGCTGAGCAACAACTGTATTTCATACAAATTTTACAATGGATTCCCTACCTAAAACCATATACAAAAAATCAATTCCAGTTATCTTAGAAATCTAAAAATAAAAACCAACACTAGAACTATAAGAGACTATCATCCATAAACAGTAAAAAAAAAAAAAAAAAACAAAGAAAAAAATTTGTTTAAACAAGACAGAAAAAGCACTAACTACACCAGGAAAAAAAATTTCATAAGTTTTATTACATTAAAATTAAGAGCTTCTTTTTCTTATTTAAAAAGACTCCATGTAAAAGAAAACAAATAAATAGCCTTAAGAGTGAAATAAGATTATCTGCAACATTACCGAACTAACAATTAGTATACAAATTTTAAAACTAACTATAAGCCAACAGGAAAGATATAAAAAAAAAAAATAAAAGAACAGGCAAAAATTTCAATGTCTAAGAAAGTCAAATGATTAAAAGGCCTAAGTAAGCATGCTCAACTTCACTAGTAATCAGGTAAATGCAAATTACAACTGAAATGAGGTTAACAAACACTTTAAAACTTGACAATTCTGACTGTGCACTGGCAAAAGTGTAGAAAACGGAAATTCTCAAGGCACTGTGAAAGGATAAACTGACATGACCACTGTGGAAAACTCTGCTCTTACCTTATAACTTATAGATGAGCATATTCTACAACCCAGCAATTTTACATCTAGGTAATATTCCTAGAGGGGGCTTCCCAGGTAGATCAGCGGCAAAGAATACACCTGCCAAGCAGGCAGCTTCAACTCCTGGGGCAGAAAGATTCCATCCCCTACTCCCTCCACCCCAGATGGAAATGGTAACCCACTCCAGTATTCTTGTCTGGGAAGTCCCATGGACAGAGGAGACTGGTAGGCTTGCAAAAATCCATGGGCTTGCAAAAGTGTAGGAAACGACTTAGCAATACAACAACAAAAACATTTCTAGAGAAACTTATGCAACTCTGTGCCTATATACAAACAAAGGGAATGTTTACACCAGCATTATCTGTAATAGCCCCAAACTGTAAATAACACAGCAGAACAGATAACTACATTGTAATTTAGTCAGTTACTGAAATACTATACAATATTGAAAATGAAGTACAATTATGTATATGAACCTTACAAATAGAATGCTGAAGGAAAGAAGGCAAAAAGAGTATATATAGTATAATTTCATTTATCAAAAGCTCAAAACCAGGCAAAAATCCAATTATATTGCTGAGAAACACAAACACTGATGGTAAAACTTATGAAAATGAAGATGACAACTAATTCAAAAGTCAAGATAGTTACGTCTACAAAAAGCAATATCAAAAGTGCTGGTCTTGCTCTATTTCTTGATCTGGGTGTTAGTTACACAGGTGTTCACTTTATAATTACTCTGCATGTTGTACATTTCAGTTTTATGCACTTATTGGTATTTCACATATTTCACAACAAAAATGTATTACAAAAATCAAAATAGTTTAGGTCTACTTGGATGCTCAACAAAAGTCAGAGATGCAAATCTAAGTATAAGCTATAAAATACTGATGAAAGAAATTAAAGAAGGTACAAACAAACTGAACACTATCTCATGTTCATGACTGGAAGACTTCATATTGTCCAAGATGTCCATATACTACCAAAACGATCTATAGATTAAGCTGCATTCTTTTTTTTAATGAAATGCATCTTAAAATTCCTATCAAATCCCAAATACCTTAAATAGGCAAAGCAATTGTGAAAAAGAAAAATAGTTATAGGACTCACATTGCCTGATTTCAAACACAATAATCAAAACAGTACTGGTATAAAGACAGACATATACAACAACAGGGGGAAAAAAAACAGTCCAGAAATAAACCCTCACGCAAATGGTCAAATAACCTTCAACAAGGGTGCCAAGACCATTCAATGGGGAATGAACAGTCTCTTCAATGAACAGTGCTGGAAAGCTGGATATCCCCATGCAAAGAATGAAGCTGAACCCTTATCCTACATCATATACAAGAAATAACTCAAAATAGATGTGGTCCTCTTTGTTTTTGCTTTTGTTGCTTGTACTTTAAATGTCACATCCAAGGCCAGTGTTACAAAGTTTCTTTATCCAAAAAGTTATAAAAACTTTTATAACACTGGCCTTGGCAATGATTTCTTGGATCTGACAGTTAAAGTAGAAGCAACAAAAGCAAAAACAGACAAAGAGGACTACATCAAACTTAAAAAGTTTTTGTCCATCATAGGACAAAATCATCAGAGTGAAAATGCAACCTACAAAATGGGAGAATGTTATCTATGAATCATATACTTGATGCAGGATTAATATCCAAAATATACAGAACTCCTATAATTAAGCAAAAAATAACTTGGTTTAAAAATGAGCAAAGGACTTGAATAGACATTTCTTCAAAGATGATTTACCAATGGCCAACAAGCAAATGAAAAGATGATCAACATCACTAATCATCAGAGAAACACAAATCAAAAGGAAAATGAGGTATCACCACACACCCATCAGGATGGCTACTATCAAAACAGAAAACAAGTATTGGTGAGGATGTGGAGAAATCTGGAACCACTATGCACTGTTGGTGGAACTGTAAAATGGTGCAAGCACTATGGAAAACACTGTAAAGGTTCTTCAAAAAACAGAACTACCATATGATTCAGCAATCACGCTTGAGTACACAGTTGACCCTCTAACAACATGGGTTTGAAGTCTACTTATATATGGATATGTGAGTCTATTTATATGTGGATTTTTTTTCAACAGTAAATACTACAGTACTACATAATATGTGGTTGGCTGACTCCATGGATGCAGAACCTCAAATATGAAGGAACCACAGATATGGAGGGCTAACTATAAATTATGCATGTATTTTCAACTGTTCAGATTTGGTGGCCCTAACTCCAGCACTGTTCAAGGGTCAACTACATATCCAGAACTGAAAGCAAGGACTTAAAGACATATTTGCACACTCATGTTAACAGCAGTGTTATTTCACAATAGCCAAGAGGCAGAAGCAACCCAAATGCCCATCAACAGATGAATAAACAAAGTATAGTATCTATCTGTACAACAATAAATCCTGTCACATGTTAAAACATGGATGAAACTTGAGGACATTATGCTAAGTGAAATAAGCCAGTCAGAGAAAGATGAATAGTATATGATTTCACTTATATAAGGTATCTGAAGTATTCAAATTCACAAGAACAGAAAACACACTGACGGTGACCAGGGGCTGGGAGGAAGGGGAAAAAAGGTAGTTGTTTAATAAATACAGTGTTCCAGATTTACAAAATGAAAAACTTCTGGAGACCTGTTTTATATCATTGTGAACATACTAAACATTACTAAAGTATATACATAATAATTACATTTCTAAGAGAAATTTAAATTTCAAGATGGTAAATTTTATATTGTATGTCTTTTTACTACAATAAGAAAACAAAATAAGAAATGGACCCTTCTCATAGAGTTTGGAATTAAAAATAAGGCAAGTACAAGATGGCTAAAATCAAAGTAGCCAATAGTAAATGTCATAAGAAGAGATTTAATTCAAATTAGGAGAAGAAATAAATGAATTTATGAATAGCAGAATCAGAATTAGTTTTCTATTATACTCAACTTCTTAAATTATAAAGATGAACCTAGATGATACAGTTGTTTAAAATACAAGTAATACTACTATCAGGTACAAAAGACTATACTACCTGGCCTTGAAGAGTTACATGAAGAAAAGTCAGGCTTTCAACTAATTTAGAATGGGACGAGAAATGCTGAGGAGGAAAAACACCTCAAAATATTGATATTTCATAATCACACGAATACAGCTAAAAGATCAACAATACTAAATGTTAAATCTTAATATGGATGTGGAACAAATGGAACTCTAAAAAACAGCTGAATGTTCACACAACATTCTTGGCAAACTGTATGGTAGTTATTTACTAAAGTGGAGTACACACAATCTTACGATCCAGCAATTCCATTTCTGCTATATACCCAACAGATGTGTGTATGCAAGAAAATAATCCAATGGAAACGAATAATGTGTAGTATGTTTGCATAAGGCAACACTAACTACAACTATACTCAATGACATGGTGAATCTTACACTATCAAAATATGCAGTGACTCTACTGAGGAAATGGGTAGTGATTAAGGAGCACAAGGAAGTTTCTGGGGTGCTAGATAATGCTGTACTTCTTAACCTGGGTGTTGGTCATATAGTTATGTGTGGTTTGTGAAAATCCACCAAATTTTATAAATGATTAAGTATAAAATCCTGTACAAATTACACTTCATTAAAAAAATTCAGTTATAAAAAGACATATCAGCCACAAGAAAAAAAAAAAAAAGAGCAGGAAGTAGGAAGAAATTTACTAGTTTTAAGGAAACACACATGTAATGGATTAAGTCCATAAAGTTTCATGGTAACAGTAAACCAGAGCAGCACAGGAATGATTGCCTTAATATTTAACCAACTGAAACACACTGCTCAGTTACTAAATCCTAAAGATAAAGATCCAATGATTATTAAGAAAAGCATTAGCTGAAATATACAATTAATTTGGTTATTTTAATATTTCTATGAAGATATGTCTCAGTAAGCACAAATTGCAGTACTAATTATTAAAAAGTACTGATACATGAAAGCCACTCAGTACACATTCATTCATTTATTAAGTATTCATCAGGTGTTAGACTATGGAATACTATTATAGACCTTGGACTGTAAAAGAGAAAAAGATTTATTTTTCATAAAGTGCCCCACAGTCCTAGAGACAAAAGGGGTCCTACCTGTATAGGAAGAGGAGGCAGATAAGCACAGGATACTATGGGAGCACACTCAGGTTTTCCATATCTGTTGAACTTTCTCAAACACCCCTTTCTAAAAAGAAATACTTCTAAACAGGAGCATGTGCAAACAGGCTATCAATGGCTAATTAATGGCTAATTAAACTAAGCACCCCCGCCCCACCCTCTGGGCTTTTAGGAACAAAGATAAGAGTGTGGAAACGGTAGTGGCTTTGACACAGCACAAATAAAGGCCACTCCCACCCACTGTTAGGTTGCAGACGGTCTCCAACACAACATTGACATTATACTTGTTCTAGAAGGAAGCTAGATTCACTTTTCTATATATATGTTACATATGCACAAAAATCTACCTTCTTTCCCAGTTAACTGTAGAGACTTGGATCTGATGAGTGGAAATGAAGTTCTCCTTTTCAAACTCATATCATCATAGGAAGAGAAACACCTAACATTAAGAAAAATCAACATTGGGAACAATGAGTAAAATACATATAATTTACTCTGTATTTGGGATTAGGTGAATGCTAGAAAACTACATGCCATATAGGACTTATCTCTAAGGTTAACACTCCAGTTATAGATAACACATGTAAAAAAAAATTCAACAATTATTCTCTAAAAGGCGCTGTATTAAAATACCTATTCTCCTCCTCCCCCTTTGAATTCCACGTTGAAGTATCTTTCATAACCATTACATGGGTTTTTTATGTACTTAGTGTTTTCTCTATCAGAGTCTACAGAACCTTCTAGGCACAGGACCCTCTTACTTATTCCAATGATATTTTTAACATTTTGGTTTCAAGATAATCACATGGCGAAAGAAATTATCTCAGTATCTTTTACTTGCTCAAGTTTCTCAAATAAGAGGAAAATTGTTAAATAATGCTGACTTACCTTTTAGGGCTTGGATACTGATTACTTTTAGGAAGTTTTGAAATATAATCTCCATCAAATTGAGATGTGTTTCGACAACGCTGCATACAAAGCATCAGTCCCAAGACAACACAGAGAACCAAAGATATGACAAGATAGCTTTGTCGATCTGAAACCTGAGATGAGAAGAGAGCTTAATAACAATTTGAAAATCATATTAGGAAAAAACACTGAAATCTAAAGTTCAAAGGACAAACCATTTTAAACTTTTTTTTCAAAGTTCTTCAAAACCATATATGCAGGGCAAGTCCTTTGAAAATATACTACAAAGGCAACGTTTTCCTTTTTCTTCTTTCCCCCTCTAATTCTTTAAAAATTTTCAAACCCATGGAAAAGTTTTAAAAATAGTACAATGAACATATGTATGCCTTTCACCTATGTTCTCCAATCTTACATTCTGCCACATACATTTCATTTTTTATCATTTGTACTATCCTTTTGAGTGAGAAAAAAAAAATGCTCCTGTCTTTCTCATACAAAACTAAACCACCCATTACCTAGTGATTTAAGCCTAAAGATCACCCTTAATTCCTTATGACCTACATCCAAATTCCCCACAAGCTTGTCCTTCTACCTCTTAAATATATCCTGAGTTTAGCAACTCCACACTATTCCCCACTTCTAAAATCCTAAACCAAGCCAGCATCACCTCATTCAGGCTATTTCAATCGCTTCCTTAATTGGTCTCCTCCCTAGTTGCTGTCTAGATGGTCTCTAAGAAGCAATTTTCCACAGAGCAGCAAGTAGGGAGCTCTCAAAGTGTTGTCGATGAAATGATCCATGTTACTTCTTTACTTAATACTTTTTTTTGCAATGATGAGAATAAAATTCAAACCCTAAACTGCCTGCAAAGGGCTACATGACCAGGTCTCTGCCGATTTCCTGAACTCATTTCTTACCCTCACCTCTCACATTCACTCTGCTCCAGCTACACCAGTTTTCTTCTTCCTTTTTTTTTTTTTTTTTTGAATTAAGACCTTTGTTGCAAAATTAATTATCAAGCAAAACATTAGAAACTATGCACTTGGCTTCAGGGGCTAAGTGCATAAACCCACAGGAATGCCAGGCCACACTGCAAACTACAGAATCCGGGGATGAGGTAGCTCTCCATGAATGAACGTGGAATGGTATCTGTTATATATTGCACACCAGCCTTCTTTCCCAAACATATTACACTGTTTTTAATCACAGGTCCTTTGTCCTACTTGTGCTACTAACAGGCTTGTTCTGACCCCAAGCTCTGTGTGCATGCTAACTTCTCTTGAGCACTCAGTTCTAATGCCACTTCCTCAGGTAAGCCTTCCAACATCACCTGAGCTAAGGCAGCAACACTTAAATCACCAGCAGTTCACACATATACGTTTCATTCTCTGACAGGTGCTACTGACTGCTGTATGCCTAAACCAAGGATTGGATAGTTCATGCCTGACACACACTTGTGTTGCAATAAATGCTTCTTAAATCAATGAAAAGTTTGTTTCATTAAGCAGCTTAATGGGGCTTCCCAGGTGGCTCAGTGGTAAATAAAAGAATCCACCTGCTGATGCAGGAAACGCAAGAGACACAGGTTTGATCCCTGGGTTGGGAAGATCCCCTGGAGAAGGATATGGCAACTCACTCCAGTATTCTAGTCTAGAAAATCCCATGGACAGAGGAGCCTGGTGGGCTCTAGTCCATGGAGTCCCAGAGCTGGACACAACTGAGCAGCAGCAAGCAACTTAATAATAAGCCTTTCTGAATTGAAAATGAAGTATATACTGCACCTACCAATGGTTTTCAAAAGACCTAATAGAATTGCTTTATAACTGTATTGTAGGTAAGACCTAAGCTATGAAAGCCATGTTTGCCAAAGCATTATGATAATTAATGTATTTCCATAACTTTAAACTACCACATTCTGGTGTTCTGAAAAAGTTCTCTATAAATGACAATCTTCTTGGATTAAAGTTCTTAGATATGAAGCCAACCTTTATGACACTGTTTCCTACAGTACCGTCAATAACAATTACCTCATGTTTTAATTCTGCTACTGTTGTTGATAAATTTGAAACAAGCTGTGTCATATTGGTCAGCTGTGCTTGCAGCAATTGGATGGCTTCAGTTTGCCGGTGATCCTATAATAAAGGAAGAAATAAATATTTTCCTTTGTGTTTCATGTACACATTAGCTACATTATAAATTCAAATAAAATAATCTAGAAAAACTGTTAAATTCCTCAAGGTAGAGTGACATATTAATAGGTAGCTCTTAATGAATGAATATTATAAATCTGGACCAGAAATTTTAAAAAAAATCTAAAACCCTTAAGAATCTAATTAAGACTATTCAACCTTCCTCCCCTATCTGAGCAAACAAAAACACCTTTTGCCATTCACCGCTACCATGTAGAATATTGCCTAGCAAATTCTCATAAACTACTTCTCAAGTTAATGTGGGCTCCATATGTGTAAGCCAGTATATAACCAGCTATCTGCAAAATCGTCATTTTGTCAAGTGTGATTTTTCTAAACCAAAGCAGTCAATACAAAGACATATTGAAAAATTTTTGAAGAATGTTTCTGGATACAAAGCAGGCTCATACCAAGAAGGTTTTAAAAGTTCTATTTCACAGCATGATAGGGTGAAACTTAGGAAGTCACAGTCAAAAAACGACAATGGATCATCTAATCAAAGCTAGGTTATCACCAGTGAAAAGAAATTCATCAAGAACACCCATCTATCAGAATTTTAGAAACTTATAATCAACAAACATGTCTTTATTTAAAATATTACTTACATGCATATTTTAGAAGCTTATGCAATATGCTCATGGTCATGAACCTACATTAAGCAGACTGTACTGAAAATGTGTACTTACTAGTAAATTTTGGAAGAAGGAAAAGGCAGCAAGAAGTCAAGGAAATCTAACACTTTAATTTAGGATCTTTTATGAAATATCTACATAGTCATTTATGATTCTAAAGTTAAATGTTTCAACTTTAGATTTAAATAAGTTTTAAGTCTCCGCTGTGTGGCGGGGGGGGGGGGGGGGGGGGGGTGGAGAGTAGGTGGCTGTATAAAACTGTAACAAAAAGTTTCACTTACTTCCCTCACTGTGATCTACTGTAGTACTTTCTATTCTATTTCATCTTTTTAAAATGCTGAATGTGAGTCATTAAACTGTTTCTTTTGACTCACATTTGACAAACACTGATAAACTGTACACAGTTTTAAAGGACAAATTATTAAATTTATGATATTGGTTAACACTTCTAATCAAGATTTACTTCCAATAGTGCTAATGGTACACAGGATTATTTAAAAAGTGCTTAAATAATCTTTCATAAAACACAGACTTACATACAAAGCAAACAGAAAATATAGAGGGAAATATTAAAATTAATAAAGAACTAAATAAATACTGCGTTCATGGGACAGAGGACTTAAGACTATTAAAATGTCAACTCTCCAAATTGATCTATAAATTCAACACAATCCCAATCAATATCCAAACAGGTTTTTGTTTGTTTTTGGTAGCAACTGACAAATTGATTTTAAAATCTGTGTTAGTCAAATCCAGATTAGCCAAAACAATTTTGGAAAGGAAGTGCAAAGTTGGAGGATTCACGCTATCTGGTTTCAAGAGTTCCTATATAGTTAGCCATCACAACAGTGTAGTATAAACAAAAAGATAGATAAGTAAGATGAACAAAACAGAAGAGAAACCCAGAAACACAGCCACATGTATATGGTGAATGGACTTAAAATAAGTGCAAAGAAAATTCAGTGGAGAAAAATAGTGTTTTCAACAAATGATGCTGGAAGAAAGGAATATTCATGTTTCTCAATCCCCTAGCCCTCACAAAAAAGCACTTTGATCCATACTTTATAACACTGTAACACATAGAATTTAAAATAGATCATAAACCAAATGTAAAATTAAAACTATAGAAATTTTAAAAGAAAACAGAGGCAAACAATCTTTGTGACTTTGGGTTAGGCAAAGTTTCTGTAGAGCAAAGAGAAAACAGGTAAACAGGGCTTTAACAAATTCTGCTCTTTAAAAGCTATCTTTTTTAACAGAATAAGAAAACAAGTAATGGATTGGGACAAAATATTTGCAAAGCCTGTGTCTGATAAAGAACTTATACTTAGAATATGCAAATAACTTTCAAACCTCAACTGGAAAAAAAAAAAAAAAGGCAGGTTGGAAGAACTTTACTTGGAACCACAATTATGTGTCACAAATTCAGAGTAAGATATAACTCTGCAACTTGAGAATTTTTTACCTCATGTCATCATCCTTTAGTCCCAAATAGCCTTTAGAAAAGTATAAAATTTCTTCATCATGGTAACAAACCATAAAAAAAAATTATTCATGAACATCACATTTAATGGTGAAATACAAAAATCAATCCCTTGAAATCAATCCCTTAAATCAACAAGACAGGGAAATGGCTACTATCACCAGTCCTACTGCATCACTGTATAGCTCTAAGTAATAGGTAAGATTAAACAAGAAGAAAAAAGTCCAAGGATTAAAATGAAATAGAGCTATTCTTACTTACAAACAAAAATTGTCTATATAGAAACCCAAAAATGATTTTAGAGTTTAACAAAATTTCAAAAAAGTCCCCTACACTTCTACCCACATATATATACATACAAATCTAGAAATGTAACACGAATAATGCTCAAGAAAATTTTCTCTTGGGTATATACTGATTCTAAGAGCTAGAAAGTATTGTATTACAGAGTAATCATCAACTATCAGGGAAAAAGTGAACAACATTACTGATCCTTCTTACCAGAGAGAGCCTATAAAATTCAATGGAACTTTATGTAAAAAGTAAGACATAAAGATGACCAACCTGCTCCTCTGCTATTCTTGAAGTATTTTGAAGTTTCACTATTGTTTTATTGAAAGCCTTTTGCATTTCTTCCATTTGTTTTCGGTACCTGTGGAGTAAGAATTGATTTAAACTGGTTTTAATTTCTTATTTACTAATTTATTACTGGAAATACACTTCTGATTTCAATATATGAGATGAAGCCATATTTCTGAAAATGACTCTTACTGAGGTCTGTGCAATAAAGGAAAATTTATAAAGGTAAAATAAAGAGGTCCCTTGAGGTATCTGCTACCTCAACAGCAGCAATTCTAAGCTCCTTGTTGCTACAGAAGATTTACTAGTCAAATACACAGTCAATTTATAACAAAAGATCTATGAATATACAATAGGGAAAGGACAGTCACTTCAATAAATGGTGCTAGGAAAACCAAACACCCACAAGCAACAGAAACTGGACCCCTATCTTACACCATACACAAAAAACCCAAAATGTATAAAAGACTTAATGTAAAAACTGAAACAACAGAACTCCTAGAAGAAAACAGAGGCAGTAAAAGTTCCTTCAATTCAGTCACGGAAATTTTTTTTGGATTTAACACCAAAAACAAAGGCAATAAAAGCAAAAACAGGTTGAACTATACCAAACTGAAAAGCTACACAGCAAAAGAAATCATCAACAAAATGAAAAGGCTACCTACCAAACGGGAGAAAACATACGCAAGCCATTAATTAATCTTATAAGGGGTTAATATCCAATATATTGAGTACATATAGAATTCATACAACTCAACAGCAAAAAACAAACCATTTAAAAATTGTCAGAGAATCTGAATATTTTCCCAAAGAAAACAAATACATGGAAGAAGATGAAAAGATACTCAACATCACAAGGGACATGCAAATCAAAATCACAATGAGTTATCACCCCCTCCCCATCTATTAAAATAGCTATTATCAAAAAGACAAAAAAATAACATGTTGGAGAGAATGTAGAGAAACAAGCACCCTTGTACAGTCAGCAGGAATGTAAATTGGTGTAGCCACTACAGGAAACAGTATGATAGTATCTCAAAAAATTAAAAACAGAACTACCATATGACTTAGCCATTCCACTTTTGAGCATTTATCTGAAGGAAACAAAAAACACTATCTTGCAAAGATATCTGCATCCCCAAATTCACTGCAGCATTATGTACAATAGCCATGACGTGGAAGTTAACTAATCAACAAAAGAATGGATAAAGAAATGTGGTATGTGTATACCATGGAATATTATGCAACCATAATAAAGAAGGAAGTTTTGCCATTTGTGACAACATGTGTGGACCTTGAGGGCATTATGCTACGTGAAACAAGTCAGAGAAGGACAAATATCATATGATCTCACTTACATGTGGAATTAAAAACAAAAATCTTAAACTCATAAATACAGAGAACAGACTAGTGACTGTCAATTGCAGGGGGTAGAGGTAGGCAAAAGGTAGAACTTAAAATTAGGAAGTAATAAGAATATATGGAAAGGCAAAAAGATAGGACAATGAAAGATGAACTCCCCAGGTAGGTAGGTGCCCAATATGCTATTGGAGATTAATGGAGAAATAACTCCAGAAAGAATGAAGGGAAGGAGCCAAAGCAAAAACAACAACCAGTAGTGGATGGGACTGGTGACAGAAGCAAGGTCCAATGCTGTAAAGAGCAATATTGCATAGGAACCTGGAATGTTAGGTCCATGAATCAAGGTAAATTGGAAATGGTCAAACAGGAGATGGCAAGAGTGAAGGTCGACATTCTAGGAATCAGCGAACTAAAATGGACTGGAATGGGTGAATTTAACTCAGATGACCACTATATCTACTACTGTAGGCAGGAATCCCTTAGAAGAAATGGAGTAGCCATCATAGTCAACATAAGAGTCAAAAATGCAGTACTGGATGCAATCTCAAAAACAACAGAGTGATCTCTGTTCATTTCCAAGCAAACCAGTCAATATCACAGTAACCCTCGAAGACTATGCCCCGACCAGTAATGCTGAAGAAGCTGAAGTTGAATGGTTCTATGAAGACCTACAAAACCTTCTAGAACTAACATCTAAAAAAGATGTCCTTTTCATTACAGGGGACTGGAATACAAAAGTACAAAGTCAAGAAACACCTGGAGTAACAGGCAAATTTGGCCTTGGAGTACAGAATGAAGCAGGGCGAAGGCTAATAGTTTTGCAAGAGACCGCACTGGTCATAGCAAACACCCTCTTCCACAACACAAGAGAAGACTCTACACATGGACATCACCAGATGGTCAATACTGAAATCAGCTTGATTACATTCTTTGCAGCCAAAGATGGAGAAACTCTATACAGTCAGCAAAAACAAGACCAGGAGCTGACTATGGCTCAGAGCATGAACTCCTTATTGCCAAATTCAGACTTAAGTTGAAGAAAGTGGGGAAAACCACTAAACCATTAAGGTATGACCTAAATCAAATCCCTTACCATTATACAGTGGAAGTCAGAAATAGATTTAAGGGACTAGATCTGACAGACAGAGTGCCTGATGAACTATGGACAGAAATTCATGACATTGCACAAGAGACAGGGAACAAGACTACCCCCAAGAAAAAGAAATGCACAAAAGCAAAATGGCTGTCTGAGGAGGCCTTACAAATAGCTGTGAAAAGAGAAGTGGAAAGCAAAGGAGAAAAGGAAAGATATACCCATTTGAATGCAGAGTTCCAAAGAATAGCAAGGACAGACAAGAAAGCCTTCCTCAGTGATCAGTGCAAAGAAATAGAGGAAAATAATAGAATTCAAAAGACTAGAGATCTCTTCAAGAAAATTAGAGGGGAGGAGCCAAGATGGCAGAGGAGTAGGACAGGGAGACCACTTTCTCTCCTACAAATTCATCGAAAGAATAACTGAACGCAGAGCAACCTTCACAAAACAACTTCTGATCGCTAGCTGAGGTCATCAGGCACCCAGAAAAGCAGCCCATTGTCTTCCAAAGGAGGTAGGACAAAATATAAAAGATAAAAAGTGAGACAAAAGAGCTAAGGATGGAGATCCGTCCGGGGAAGGGAGTCTTAGGCGGCATTGCTTGGGGTAGGGTCCGGGCCTGAGTGCCCTGAGGACAATAGGAGCGAGCTTCTGTGATTTGCCAACTTGAACTGTGGGAGACCAAAAGAGAGAGAGAAAATTAACCGGCCGGAACACACTGCCGGCCGTTCGCAGAACAAAGGGACCGAGAAAGTCCAGAGAAGAGCTCGCAGGCTGCGGACCGGCCCAGTCCTGCCGGAGGCAGGAGGCAGGGGGGAGGGAAAGGTCGCGGCTAGACAGAGGGCGCAGGCACCCGACCGGCGCGGGCGGGGACTGGGGCTGGGGACGCGGAAGGCAGAAGGCGCACGCACCCGACTGGCGCCAGTGGAAACTGAGACTGGGTCCGCGGAAGGGAGTCGGCGCGCCACACCTGGGGAGAGTGCGCCCATCAAGCCCCTCGCTGCCTGGACAGCTCTGACGGGGAAGGCACAGAGAGCAGGCGCAGCTTTTCCTTCCGCGCTTTTGTGTAACACCCGAGGGCTGGAACCTAGCGCAGCGCGGGGCGCGCTCCATATAGAACAGCCGGGAGCCTGAGCAGCGCAGACGGAGAAAGCAGCGTCAGCCCCTCCCGGCAGCGCCAGCCCGCCCCCGCAGGGCCAGCCCCTCCCCGCAGCGTCAGCCCCGCCCCGCAGCGCCAGCCCATCCCCGCAGCGTCAGCCCCTCCCAGCAGCGCAACGGAACTAGCTACATGAATAAGAGTCCACCTCCGCCCGCCTGTGTCAGGGCGGAAATGAGGCTCTGAAGAGACCGGCAAACAGAAGCCAAATAAACAAAGGGAACCGCTTCAGAAGGGACTGGTGCAACAGATTAAAACCCCTGTAGAAAACACAGACTACACCGGAAGGGGCCTGTAGATATCGAGAAGTTTAAGCTGGAACGAGGAGCTATCTGAAACTGAGCCGAACCCACACTGACCGCAGCAGCTCCAGAGAAACTCCTAGATATATTTTTACTTTTTTTTTTCTAAGTAAGGAAAAAAAAAAAAATTTTTTTTTTCTTTTTATTTTTTTCTTTTTTATTTTTTCTCTTTTATTTTCCTTTAAAATTCCCTATTACTCCCTCATTACTCCTTAACTTTCATTTTCATAGATTTTTATGATTTTTTTAATTAGGGAAAAAAAATTTTTTTTTTCTTTCTTTTTTCTTTCCTTTTTCTATTCTATTTTCTATTTTTCTTTTTCTCTTATTTCTTTTAAAGTCCTCTAGTACTCCTCTACTACTCCTTAATTTTCATTTTCAATACACTATAACCTTACCAAAAAAAAAAGAAGAGAAGCCCTATTTTTAAACCGAAGATTATTCTCTCCCAATCTTGACTCTCTGTTTTCTACCTCAGAACACCTCTATTTCCTCCTTTCCCCTTCTCTTCCCAATCCAATTCTGTGAATCTTTGTAGGTGTCTGGGCTACGGAGAACACTCTGGGAACAGACAGCTGCGTAGATCTGTCTCTCTCCTCTTGAGTCCCCCTTTTTCTCCTCCTGCTCATCTCTATCTCCCTCCTCCCTCTCCTCTTCTTCATGTAACTCTGTGAACCTCTCTGGGTATGCCTAACAGGGGAGAATCTTTTCGCCATTAACCTAGAAGTTTTCTTATCAGTGCTGTATAGTTGGAGAAGTCCTGAGACTACAGGAAGAATAAAACTGAAATCCAGAGGCAGGAGACTTAAGCCCAAAACCTAGGAACACCAGAAAACTCCTGACTACATGGAACTTTAAGTAATAAGTGACCGTCCAAAAGCCTCCATACCTACACCAAAACCAACCACCACCCAAGAGCCAATAAGTTTTAGAGCAAGACATACCATGCAAATTCTCCAGCAACGCAGGAACATAGGCCTGAACGTCAACATACAGGCTGCCCAAGGTCACACCTAACGCATAGACCCATCTCAAAACTCATTACTGGGCACTCCATTGCTCTCCAAAGAGAAGAAATCAAGTTCCACACACCAGAACACTGACGCAAGCTTCCCTAACCAGGAAACCTTGACAAGCCAATCGTCTAACCCCACCCACTGGGTAAATCCTCCACAATAAAAAGGAACCACAGACCTCCAGAATACAGAAAGCCCACTCCAGACACAGCAATCTAAACAAGATGAAAAGGCAAAGAAATACCCAACAGGTAAAGGAACATGAAAAATGCCCACCAAGTCAAACAAAAGAGGAGGAGATAGGGAATCTACCTGAAAAAGAATTTAGAATAAT